>NC_080394.1:33705495-34027239 GCF_028751815.1 Salvia miltiorrhiza | reverse complement strand
ATCCTGGACCTGCTCCCGCAGCATGCCGGTTGCCTTGAAGAAGTTCACCATGTAATGCTTCGACGGCAGCGCGTCAAAATGTTCGCAGCCCTCGGGCAGGCCGGCCTCGGCGCAGGGCAGCCTCAGGTGGAAGATGCGGATGCTCAATCCGGAGGCGATTGCGCGCTCCACCGTTTTATTTACTCTGCTGCCGTTCTTTGGAGTGACGAGAATCGAGACGTCGACTCCGTGCTTCGCCAGAAGCTTGGCCAAATCCACCGCGGGAATCAGATGGCCTTGCGCCATGAACGGGAACAGGACGAAATGAGGCGGTTTGCCATTGGCCGACATTGTAGTTGAACTATCTCTGAGAGAGAGAGATGGCTTAATTAGTTTGGTTTATGGTGATTAATTTGGAGTAGTGGGATAAATACCGGAAGCTTGGAAGTTTCTAAGTTGGAAGTGTGTGTGATGATGTAAGAGTATACACCAGCAGATTGAAGGATATAGTTAGGCTGTCACGCAACTTTTTCTTGTGGTATCAACTATGAAACTGATGCATGTGGATGAAACACTACTGGTGGTTCACATTAAGTGCTCGTTTGGTTCAAGTAGATGAATGAAAAGTGAATATTGAAATTAAATAAAGGAGTGGAATGATAACAATAACCATTATTTTTATTGAGTATTTGGTTTAACAATGGAAATGAATCATTAGTAAGAGATTCTCTTTCTTTTGTTTCCCCTCTATTTTGAGGGGTAACAAATTAGGTGATTAAGTTACTCTCAAGTAAGGGTAATGATTATCTCATTATCCAAACCAAACAATAAATAATGAATTCAATTACTTAATTCTCTTTCCGAAGCAAAAGACAGTAATTCTTGATTGATGAATGTGACAGACAAGTTATAGCGAGAAACTGATGCAGAGAAGCTTCGAGTTGATGCTGCAGGTACTGACGTGCACGTTAACTATTTGTCAAATAAGGGTATGAGACTTCGGTTCGGACCCATGCTTTGAAAGTTTATCTCACTCACCCAACACGAATTCTAGATGCATGTGGTCGACATTTGTGCAGCATATATAACATGCTACACAAATTAAAATGGAGAATCACACAAGATTTTATTGTCACATACGAGATTTAATTAACAAGTGAACACAAATAAATTCATGATATTTTATGTACTAGATATATATAATTTTTAAAATATAGACTATTAATATTGATACTTTCTACGTCCCATTACAAATGTCCCATTTTTTATAATAACATATCTAGGGATGGCAATGGATCCTGGACCCGGTCCAGATCCGTGGATCCAGATCCGATTTTACGGATCTGGATCTCAATTTTTTGGATCCGCGGATCTGGATCTCATTTTCTAAAACGGATCTGGATCTGGATCTTGACATTTGAGATCCGGATCCGACCCAGATCCGACCCGTGGATCCGATTTAATTCAAATTTTATTATTTATTTTTTATATTTATTTTATTTATAATATTAGATATATTAAAAATTTAAAAAAAAATAGAATAACTTCGAAAACCTAATTTCTAATTCATCTCTCTCTCCCCTCTCGGTTCTTCAACTTCACTCATGCGCCGCCTCACTCCCATCTTCCATCGGCCATCTCCTTCTCGGCCTCAGTCACGCCGCCTCACCTCCATCGCCGGTCGCCTTCTCCACTTCGCTCGCCCGCCCGCCACCGGAGAAATAGGGAACAGCAGCAGCAGTGTAGCACACTTCGTCCGCCCAGCCGCACGAACTCCCATCGTCGGTCGCCTTCTCCACTTCGCTCGCCCGCCCGCCGCCGAAGAAATACGGAACAGCAGCAGCAGTGCAGCACACTTCGTCCGCCCAACCGCACGAACTCCCATCGCCGGTCGCCTTCTCCAGTTTGTGCTACTCCAGCCGCACGAACTCCCATTGCCGGTCTCCTTCTACAATTCGTTCGCCGCCAGACTCCACCGCCGCGGCGCCGACGTCGTTCAGCCATGAGTTTGTCTCCCACAGGATGCTCTGAATCAAAGGTTAGATTTTGATTTTGAGCATGTTTATGACTGAAATTTTGATTCTGATTTGAATTGATTTATATTCGAAATTTATGAATTGTTTGTCTTAAACTTGGCGAAAATATCAGTGAGGAACCAGAGCTATTTTTTCCCTTAAATTAATGTAAACGATCTTGACATTGTTTTTACCAAAATTCTCAATCCAATATTATACTATGATTAATTAAAAATGTTTAGGAAAACAAAAACTCAATAATGCACTGCTCTGAATAATGAATATAGTTTTTGTATCACAAGTGGAAGTCAAGATCACATGTTATTGAATTTGATAGTTTTGGGTTAATAGACGTTTTATTTTTTGTACCCTTGTAAGTGTAAATATGCTTTTTAATTTTTCAAATGAAAAAATGTGCATCTGGACTTTTTTAAGATATGATCTTGGAATTGCAGGCCATGTAATTACATATATGAGTAGTAATTGTGTTAGTCGTGATTATGACTGTTTTTGTAGGAGTGTGAAAATAAGTGATTTATGATTTGTTTTGTTTTTGTAGGCGAGTGAAAATAAGTTGAATGAAGAAGAGTTTGTTGATCAACTTGTGAATGTAAATATACTTGAAGATGATTCCACCAAGTGTTAAATATTGTTGACTTTGTGAATTTATTTTTGAATTTAATTTGAAAATAGTAGATCCATGGATCTGGACCCGCGGATCCGCGGATCTGACGGATCTGGATCTAAAATTTTCAGATCCGCGGATCTGGATCCGGATCTGGATCTGGTATATGAAAACGGATCTGGATCTGGTATTGGCCAGACCCGGTCCAGATCCGGCCCGTTGCCATCCCTAAACATATCTCATTACAAATGTTTCATTCATTTTCTGACAAATAATTAAAAGAATTGTATTCTCTCTTTATATCTACTTTTAAAATAATATTTAAATAATTTCTAGCAACTCAATTTATCTACTAATTTCATACTCTTAATCTCCATATCCAAATGTGAGGACGGATGGAGTAATAAAAAGAAATATTGTTACGTGGACTAAAAAACATACACAATAATACATGATCAGTATATTGGTTCAGCGAATGAGATCTTCTCCAACTCGATGCTAGTATTTAAAAAATAAAAAAGTCAATGTTCAAAACAAAAGAATTTGACTAATCCCAATTTAGATAGAAAAAGATTTTAAAAAAAATGGACTGATCGATCCTAAAGATTAATGCGTTAAGACTGCACCACCGTCTGACCGCCAAGATAAAATTAATAAAATCTATAATTATTTTTCGTTGGTGTTATTTTTTGATGAAAATAATGTATTAAATAATTAAAATAAAATAAAAGATTACAAACTGAAAACTTTGGGCATATATTCAAGGGGAAGACAGCCACTAGCACCTAAAGGAGGGTGGGGGCGGGGGAGGGAGAAGGTTTTCTAAAAAACTCGTAAAAAATAAGGCTAGATAGTATAGGTACAAACTCGGATCACTTTCACTCGGTTTGACTCCAAACACCTTTGAAAGGAGATTTCTTGCTAATAGAGGTCTCTATACCGGCTCCTAAGTGTTACTCCATCCGTCCACGAAATGAGTACTCATTTGTGAACGGCACGGGTTTTAAAAAATATATGGAGGGTAGTGTTAATAGTTTAAGGGTCCCATTTTTTTAGTATATTAATTAAAGAGATGTGTGGGGTACACTTGCCAAAAAGGGAAATGGGTACTCATTTCGTGGACGGACGAAAAAGAAAATATGGGTACTCATTTCGTAGACGGAGGGAGTATTAATTTCTAAGGGCGTGCAACAATTATTTTTCACTTTTTTATATATCTTTTGTAAAATAGATAATTCTTCGAGATGATTGATGAAAATTCTTCTTAAACATAGATTTAACTTTAATAATATTCTTGTTTGTTTCATTTGACATGGGTAATTTAACACTTGAAACATGAGCACCTTATTCGGAGCAAGTTGATTTAAGGGCAGAATGTAACGACATAATTGTTCCCGGTTGGGCACGTAAAGGTGCTGGTTCTATCATCGTAAGCGTAGCTATAAGCCTGCGGGCATCGCGACTTGAATATCTGCGAGTAGCTCGTCGGCTTGCACGTCGCCGGACTACTATACGCGCCCGTGCAACAATACTGCGGCTGCTTGAATGCAAGACACGCGCTCTTGCACCCAACCACCGCGCCACCCGCCCCTCTCACGCTCAGTTCACTGGGGCAGCTCATATTCATATCAGCCGGGCAGCCCGTCGACGGGCAGTTTCCTCCGGAGGGGCTCACCCTCACGGGAAGATTAAATCCGTCCACGAGGCTCACGTCGTAGAAGTCTTTGCCTCCGTCTCCTGCCAGCGTGAATTCCACTAGGGTTACGGGAGGTGTGCCGCCGGCGCCGTTGCATTCGACTCGGCCCGAGTTGCAATCGCCGCTTGCGCATGTGAACCGCCCCGACTTGGAGCATTGGAACCGGCCCCAGATTCGACCCGACCATGGAGCCGGGATGGTGAGGTCTCTTGAAGCCCGCGGTTGTAGCTCGAACCCGGTTAGGACTGGCGAACCGGTTCCGGTTAGAGCTGCTGGCCATATTGGAAATCTGCAGTTGTTTCTCACAGTGAATACAGCTGCATCAGCCCCTGCCACAAGTTTTAGATGATTTTAATTTTATATTCGAAATTTGGAGAGGAAAACCACCTAGTATGAAAAGGGCATAATAATAAATAGAAATTCTATATCATTTAATTAATCGGTACGTAAAACAAGTAAGTTCATTACTTTCCCTCAAAAAAAATTATTTAGGCTCATAGTGAACAAGTCTAATGTGATTTGGCTTGTTGCATATAAACAAAGTTTGTATATGAGAATACGAAAAATAGTACTGTAGTAGATTTTTCCTTGCGTTAGAAAATAAATAAATAGAAATCAAGGATAGAGAAATAATGATTTACATGAAAAACAGCATATCGCTAGAAGAAGGGAAGTCAAGATCTTAATTTCCATGGGAGATGTCTTGAACTTGATTTGTTGTTGAATTTGAATGAAGTAATATGACATATATATAGTGTGCATCGGTGAAGGCTTTATAAAAATATGTATATTCAATTCGTGTTAAATCCGACCTGATTTGAAGATCCTACATTAAATATTGGGTTAATAATATTTTATGTCCCGAATTTTCAACGTTTTCCGTAAAATGTTCCAAACTTTTATTTTCTCTTAAAAAACTCCAAACTTTCAGCATTTTCTATAAAATGTCCCCAACTTTTATTTTCTTTTAAAAAATCTGAACTTTCAACAGTGTCCATAAAATATCCCAAACTTTGTTTTTTCCCCCTAAAAAGCTCTGAACTTTCGTCGTTTTCTATAAATGTCCCGCAATACAAAATCTTGTGACGGAAAGATGACTCATTTCCCAAGAGAAGTCTCAAATTATCAACTTAGTAATATAAGATTCAGAACTTGACTGCAAACATTATGAGAAGAGTCATCTTTCAGCCACTGAATTTTGTGAAACGGAATATTTTATAGAAAATATTGAAAGTTCGGGGTTTTTTAGGAGAAAACGAAAATTTGAAATATTTTATAGAAAAACGCTAAAAGTTCGGGACATTTTATAAAAATTGTTGAAAGTTTAAGATGTTTTAGAAGAGAGAGTGAAATGTCAAGACATTTTATCAAAAAAAAATAACGAAAGTTCGGAACATAAAACACTATTAACCCTTAAATATTTGATTTTCTAATATGATTTAGTAGATGGCATTGATGAGGAATGACCCAAAAATGTATATGAGGATGAGCTACGTGTTTGTATATATACACTTTATTGATTAATGAAAGTATCATATTTATTAAGAACAATAAATGGATTTAAATCAAATTCATTGAATCTAATATATACATATGCAATTATTATGAAATTAATTAATGGAGAGAGGTGAATTTAATATAAAAATATAAAGTTAATTAAAGTTCAACATTCTATCAATTTATCGACAAAATGGATGTTAGGTATAAACATATTTTAAATTTTACAAATATATTTATCCTTTTGGAGAAGACCGCTGAATGTGGAGTACATTTTTTGCAAATTCATTGACGAAGGAATTGTACATTTATTATGATTTGCATAGTTTTTTCAAATGCAATAATGTTTGAATTGCCAAGAAAAAATTGGACTTTTTGCCAAATTTTAAGAATGGATAGTTTTCATTGTACTTGGGTTCTGTTTATTTTGAAGAATTAGTCTTGATTCTTTATTTATTTTGATGGATTGGAACTTTGGGATATTTCAATAGTCTTAATTATTTTAATCATTTTGAGTTTTATCCCATTGAAAGAGTAAGAAAGAAAGGATACAAATATTCAATAATGTATTTTATCAATCATGCAAGTAAACGCCCCTTAGTGGACAAGAGAATTAATTTTTAACATAATTTTGTATTTATCTATACTTATTTTTGCAAATTATCTCGATGAATGATGTCCGTGCACTATATATATATATATATATATATATATATATATATATATATATATATATATACAGACAAAGAAGATAATTAATATATATATATATATATATTAATTATCTTCTTTGTCTGTTAAAGTGTGGCACAATTATTTTATTCGACATCCACATAGAATATATCACTTTCTTTTTAAGACATGACTTAATACTATATCCTTATAATTCAACTTTACATCCTTATTTACCGAAAAACAAAATGTATGATCCCCACTTAATCTTTATAATTCAACCTCAATTATTCATCATTTTAACATATATAGTCGGACTTTTTCATCAAGAAATAATTTATCAACTATTTTATTAAAATTTGTGTTAATATATATTTTTTATGGAGGGAGGTGGTAATGAATTGTCATCTTGAATTATGCTTTTAATCTGTGCTAGTAGTACAACTGGACGAATAATCCAATTGATTTAACTAGTGGCTTTAATTAATTCTAACTAGCTAATTGAACCAGTTTAACTGAAGGTCCAGGCTTCCAGCCATGTTATAAAAAATCAATTACTTTATAATCTGCACATATATTAATAGAGTTAGCATTTGGTCTTTGAGGACTGCCCTAAAACCACCTAAACACTATAAATAAGGACTGCCCTACATATAAACTTGAAAAGGACATGGTTTATTTATTTTATTTATTGGAAGAGAGGTATATTTATCCGACGTTGGATACCAAAATGTAGATGAATAATGCGAGATCCAATTATTGGAGGTGGAAGAGAATCAAGAGAAAATTCTAAAATTGTACAATTTAAAACAATTATTGGAGGTGCAGATCCACCCCCGAAGTAGAGGGTGCAATTAAACCCAAACGTTAACGGACACTTAACGGCGTTAGGTCAAAGGGGGGGATTTGCACCCTTTTCTCGGAGTTCAGAGGTTTAGTTGCACACACAGTGAGCAAGAGGGGTTATACGCTATTGGGGCTACTACTTCGGGGGTCAATCTGCACCTTTTCCCCTTAAAATTTTAAACTATATTATTATTAATAGTTCATATTTAAATAGCTTAAAACTAATTAAAAATCAGATAAAATACGAATAATATAAAAAGGAAAATGTAACAACAAATATATGTTTATATAAATGAAGATGAAATCCTCAAATCTACCAGTGAGCAGGGGCGGATCTAGGGGGCTGGGGGGGAGAGGCTGAAGCCCCCTCCCAAATTTTTAGTTTTATATTTTATGTTATTAAATATATATATATATATATATATATATAGGGAAGGGCTACTGTGAGAGCACCTCTTATAATAAGAAATACTCCCTCCGTCCCATTATTCATAGCTCGTACGTATTCCTTTTTTAGCCGTCCCAAGCTACTTAGCTCGTTTCCTTTTTGAGCCATAATTAGGGAACTATTAACTTAATTAAGTTGACTATTTAAAGTAAATTACAAACCCTAAATCTACCCAACCCCCCCCCCCCCCAATTCACTCCGCCGCTCTATGCTCTCTTTCTCTCTCATATGCGCAGCCCTCATGTGGCTGAAACCCTAAATTGTGCCGCCCTCTACCGCCTCTCTTGCTGCCCTTAATCGCAATGATGAAGCGTTCCTTCCCTTGGAAGGAGTATCTAAGCGATGAGTTCATCCCCGATACTGAAGATTCACTTGGCTTCATTGACGATCCGTCGCCTGTGTACTTCATGTTCTCCATGTCGGAGGCATTGACGGCGGCCTCCCAGGAGTAGTAGCTCGGTGCATCTGAGGTTGAAGATGAAGGAGAGCTTAGGTGCGAGCAGAGTCCATCCCCTCCGCTCCGACCTCCGATCTATCGCCGCCGTTGTCCTGCAAGGCTCAGAAAGTATGAAACCCCCTCCTTACCTCTCTCATTTACTCAGTCCTCTGATTTAGGTCAACATACTGATATTCTCTGTTACGAATCATGGGCATCGGTTTTTCTGAGCAAGGAATCCGATGCCAAGTTGAAAGATTTAGAGGCAAAATCAGGGGTCAAATCGGAGGAATCAGGGGCCAAAACGGAAGAATTAGGAGGGAAATCCGACGAGTGGTGGCTCACGGCATCCAAAGGCCACCATAGACTACTCGCCATACTGCTTCCTGCCTTGTTTTGGGTGAGATCTTCTATGTTTTTGGTGAATGTGTGCTGATTTGAAACTGTAATCTTGTGGCTGTATGCAAGAGACCTAGGGTTTAATAGGTGATTTCATTGCTGAAATGATAAGAACATGCTCATATTTAAAAAAAAAATCATCATAAATGCAGAATTCATACACTAAGGATTCTGTTCCGGCCATACCTGCTTGATGAAACACTCTTTCATTACTTGTTTTGTTATGCTCTCGATTGGCTTTTGCTCAAGTGTCCATGCTTCCCTATTCTTACTTGACCTCTTTGATGGTACCATTTCTGTTAAAGGGAAGATTCATATCTTCCCATAAAAAAGAACACTCCCATCATCACCAAATATTGCTCGACACACAGCACACACGAACATCACCTTTTTTATGAACTTTTTACTCTTGAAACTTTTATGTGGCTCAGCCTCTGCTGGAGTTAAATAGAATCTGTGAGAAGCTTTGGTGATGTAGAACCACTTTTCATCGATATGATAGTGTTGTGCATGCTCTTGAACTTCAATTTATCTAGCAGCCTATCATACTCAATATTCTCTAAGCAAAACCTCAACCGTAATAGCTTATTTGGGGCTGTAAGGTCAGGTTTTATAGCACTTGTATGAGCCTTGATCAGCCCCTGATCTATCCACCTCCCTACGGTACTCTTGCTGCAGTTTATGTCACTAGCCAATCTTCGTATGGTTGATCTTTTAGATAACTCAATGCTTGCAATTAACTATAGATCAATTTGTACTCTTTTTCTCCTTGGTCTACATATTTTCCTACTTTGTGAACTTATAAAATGATCTTGAATCTGTTTTTGCTTTGCATCAGCCCAAAGACGACAAACGGTTCGCCGAGAGACGCCGAACTTGAGTTCGGCAACCTTCATTTTACCTCGTCGTGGCTTACCATTCTTGCTGTCGATGATCAAGAACTGAATAAGAGCAGCCCTTTCTTCAATTGTCAAATCTTTCCTCCTCATTTTTTTTTTTTTGGATGTAATGGTAGTATGTAGAATGACTCTCTATTTAAAGAGAAAGTTGTTGTCTGAAATTGTAGAGGGAAATGAATTTGGTGTACTGCCGCCTTTTTTGGCTCATATATGAAATTTGGTTGCATTAAGATTGTTGTGTTCTGCCGCCTTTTTTTAATTCTGTTTAGCCGCCAACTTTTCATTTCAGTTTAATCGGCCTTTTAGTATGAATTTCAGTTTTCCATGTTTATTTTATTGATTACATCACTTTATTAAGGAAGTGGGTTAAGGATTAAAATAGTAGAAAGAAATAGCTTAATCTTGTGGTCCCTACTACTTTTACAACTACTTTAACTCTCCTAAATACTCGTGCCGAAAAGTTTTGAGCCATGAATAATAGGACGGAGGGAGTAAGAATTAGGAAAAATGTATGAATTTAATTATGTAGAACACGTATGAATTTGCTGTATAAATGTATGAATTGCGAAAAATAAATTTTTGCTACCTTTGAGATTCAAACTCAAGACCATGAATTCATCCAACAGGATGATGAATCAACCGTAGATCTTGATGATCTAAGGACTGAAAATTATTTTTATTTTATATCTTAAGAAATGTACTTATTTTAGCCATCCCCTATATATATATATATATATATATATATATATATATATATATATATATATATATATATATTCCTAATTATAAAAGAGTCTTGTTTTACAAAAATTGATTTGCTTGTTATATTCCCTCATATAGATTTAATTTAAGGTTAATTGTGTTATTCAAAATTATATAATTTATGAAAATGTTGTTTATTATTATTATTATTGTGCTTGTCTTTTAATAAAAAAAATGCCTAAAATATACGAAATGTCCTAAAAAAATTTGTAATGTATTGAAATTATATAATCTATGAAAATGTTGTTCTTTATTATTACTCTTATGCTTCTATTTTGATAAAAAGAAATATCTAAAATGTATGGAATGTCTAAAAAAACAGGGGCTATCGCCCCCGAACCCCATAAAAATTCAATCCCCCGAACAAAATTCCTAGCTTCGCCACTGCTAGTAAGTCATTCCATTTTGTACTAAGGCAGCAAGACTACTTTTCATGTCAACGAAGAAAATGATTGAGAAACTAACAGACTTATTACATTCAATAAATAAGGATCCAACAAAAGAGAAAATAAAAGTACAAAAATCTATATTAAAACAATAAGTTTGTACAAAAACCTAACGAAAATATGCATAGGTGTAATAAGAACGTATAAATGTGTTTTGCCAAAAAGAAACTAGTGAAAGAATATTTGTCCTTTCAAAGTTGTGCATTATATAGTACATAAACTATATTCCTCCTAGAGGCAACATCCTATTTTAACCAAAACTATAGAGTAAAAAGAAATTATATCCATATAAATAAAATTACGAAAATAATACTCCCTCCGTCCCAGCTTTTTGTATCCACTTTTAGTAGTAAATACTATTAAAAGTGGATACAAAAAGCTGGGACGGAGGGAGTATATAGTTATTGTGACCAATTGTATTGTGTATTTATACACACTTTTCGCTACTATACAAAATCAAAATGGTGTAACAATGTATTTTTTCAAAATTAAATTTTACATGATTTTCACAAAATCCTAAAAATAGTTACAAAATTTGAGAGGCGGCGATGACGCTAGAGAAAAAAAACAAAATGCGGCGGCGTTGCTGATCCGAGCAAATGGGATCCTCTGTCCCAAAATATAGTGTGTACCACGTGTACCACTCTTCATTTCTTTAAATTTTTAAATTATTTTTTATTCAATTTTAATTTATTATGCTTTTATATAATATAAAGATAATTAACAAGGGTTCACTCATCCATTTAGGGTTTATAATTATTTTTATATATTTATTTGAATTAATAATAGATTATTTGGGTTTATTAATTCAAAGTTAGGGTATATAATTTTTTAAATTTTAATTTTTCAATGATAAATACTAATTAGAGTTTATAATATAATAATAATTTTTATTTTTATAAAACAAAGAAATGAAGAGTGATATACATGGTACACACAATATTATGGGACAGAGGATCCCATCTGTGATCCGAGATAGAGGCAGTGGAGAATCGAGAAAAAGACAAAAATGTGAATAAAGAATATAGTAGTAAAATCATAATTTATATATATTACTATAAAACAACTAAAGTAATTAATAATAGGGTAAATATCACTTTATGTCCCATCGTTTGGCCGAATTATCGATTATGTCTCAACTTATCGATAATATCTAATCGGTACCCAACCTAACAACATTTTTTCAATTGTGTCCCCTAAAAATTTTCCGGCGCCCGGAAGATGATGTGGAACGCCGGAAACTGTGACGTGGATTTATTAAAACAGTTGGATTTGCCAGCTATAATAAACTTTAAAAAAAAAGTATATATGTGGCACTAAAACAAAACTAACGAGTTTGAGAAATCACCTCATTTATCCTGAGCGCGGCGGCGCCCAAACCTAATTTCTGCAATATCTCGCCCTCGCTGATCGACAGCGAAGCAGCACCGAACGCGTTCCCAAAATATCCATCCGGCAAAGACGACACCCTCGCTCTTGCGCCAATGAGGATTATCGAAGCGCGAGTAGTTGGATCGTTGTTAGCTGCTTGAGAGCGCATCGTGCTCCGCCATAGATGCGCCATGAGTGCTTGAAGAGTAGATATTTTGTCAGTGCCGGCTTCGGAATTGGCTTTAGCCTTCAATTGACTTAACTCTTCTTTGTTGAAGTGGAATACCGTCCACGGCGACGTGGTTAGCGGCGCAGCCGATGAAGATGCCGTCGTCGAGCTCCGTGACTTGCACCGCCAACAGAGGCTTTGAGATTCCTTCGTAACTGTGGACGCCGGTGTTGATCGGGAACAACGAAGACTCGATATTCATGTAGCTCGGCCCGAGGAGGCCGGAGACGGTGACGGAAGCGGCGACTGCATGAGTGAACTCGGCTCCTGCGTTGTTGCCACATAAGTATTTGTATTTTTGTTTTTAAAAAGTTTAATAATGTTTGAAATTCCAACTGTTTTAATAAATCCACGTCACAGTTTCCGGCGTTCCACATCATCTTCTGGGCGCCGGAAAATTTTTAGGGGACACAATTGAAAAAATGTTGTTAGGTTGGGTATCGATTAGATATTATCGATAAGTTGGGACATAATCGATAATTCGGCCAAACGATGGGACATAAAGTGATATTTACTCTTAATAATATTCACAAGGCATTTAAAAAAAGAGAAAATAAAATAAAATAAAGGAATTTGAATGAACAAGCAAATTCCAGAATTTGTAGGAAGGACAGCATTTCTTCTACTTCACTGGACTTCAAATTGGAGAAGAAATCTCATCTATCTTTGTAGCATCTGCAGATTTGTCTACATACTTGGCCTTGAGCACTACCATATCTTGTATAAGCTGCGTCATGTTTAGCTGCGACGAGCCTCCTTCCTCCACCGCCCTCTTGGCCGCCTCTCCAAGCTTCCGTGCCCTCTCTCTCCTCTCCGCCCCTTCCTCTCCTCCCTCCATCAACTCATCAATCGCCATCTTCACATCATCGCTCCTCACCTGCACCGCAGCACCATCGTCCATCCCTAGCACCACCGGAATCTCCACGCCTACTCTCACCCCAGTTTTGATCACGTTCACGATGAACTTCTCGTTGCAGAACTGCTCCGCGAACACGGGCCACGTGATCATCGGCACGCCGGCGCTCACGCCCTCGAGAGTCGAGTTCCACCCGCAGTGCGTTAGAAACCCTCCCACCGATGGGTGGGACAGGATCAGCACCTGCGGCGCCCACCCCCGGATCAAGAGCCCCCTCCCTCCGATCCGCTGCTCGAATTTCTCCTCCGTCAGCCACGACACGAACTCGTCGGAGGCTTGCCTGATCACCCAAACGAAGGGGCGGTTGGAAGCTTCTAGGCCTAATCCCATCTCTATCAGCTGCGCGGCGGCCACGCGCGATATGCTCCCTAGGCAGACGTAGATGACAGAGCCGGGGGCGTGCGAGTCAAGCCATTTCAAGCAGTCGTGTCCGCCAATCGCCGCCGTGTTGCCTCTCTCCTCCTTGTCGGAATCCTCCACGTTGCAGAGCGAAACTGGTCCGATGCACCAGACCTTATTGCCTCGGAGATTAGCGTATTTCCGGACATATTCAGTCTCCAGCTCTTGAAAAGTGTTGGCCACCGTTCCGGCCGAGCCGCCCTCGGAGTTGATGAGCTGGCGCCGGAACTCAACCAATTCCGGCGACAAATCTTCAACGGAGCCCCTGAGCTGAACTTTGGTGAGCTCGATACGATGAGGCAAATCCGGCACAACGAAATACTCTGTATCAGTAGCTACATCTTCTAGAAGCTTGGAGGCCCGCAAGACGTTCATGCACGTGAGAGAAAAGCAGCAGGTGCCGTGAAACTCGAGGCGAGGGATTCCCAGTTGGCGAGCCATTTCCGTGGCCCATGGAAAACTCATATCGGCTATCAAACAAGTAGGATTGAGTTGGACGAGCAAATCCTGGACCTGCTCCCGCAGCATGCCGGTTGCCTTGAAGAAGTTCACCATGTAATGCTTCGACGGCAGCGCGTCAAAATGTTCGCAGCCCTCGGGCAGGCCGGCCTCGGCGCAGGGCAGCCTCAGGTGGAAGATGCGGATGCTCAATCCGGAGGCGATTGCGCGCTCCACCGTTTTATTTACTCTGCTGCCGTTCTTTGGAGTGACGAGAATCGAGACGTCGACTCCGTGCTTCGCCAGAAGCTTGGCCAAATCCACCGCGGGAATCAGATGGCCTTGCGCCATGAACGGGAACAGGACGAAATGAGGCGGTTTGCCATTGGCCGACATTGTAGTTGAACTATCTCTGAGAGAGAGAGATGGCTTAATTAGTTTGGTTTATGGTGATTAATTTGGAGTAGTGGGATAAATACCGGAAGCTTGGAAGTTTCTAAGTTGGAAGTGTGTGTGATGATGTAAGAGTATACACCAGCAGATTGAAGGATATAGTTAGGCTGTCACGCAACTTTTTCTTGTGGTATCAACTATGAAACTGATGCATGTGGATGAAACACTACTGGTGGTTCACATTAAGTGCTCGTTTGGTTCAAGTAGATGAATGAAAAGTGAATATTGAAATTAAATAAAGGAGTGGAATGATAACAATAACCATTATTTTTATTGAGTATTTGGTTTAACAATGGAAATGAATCATTAGTAAGAGATTCTCTTTCTTTTGTTTCCCCTCTATTTTGAGGGGTAACAAATTAGGTGATTAAGTTACTCTCAAGTAAGGGTAATGATTATCTCATTATCCAAACCAAACAATAAATAATGAATTCAATTACTTAATTCTCTTTCCGAAGCAAAAGACAGTAATTCTTGATTGATGAATGTGACAGACAAGTTATAGCGAGAAACTGATGCAGAGAAGCTTCGAGTTGATGCTGCAGGTACTGACGTGCACGTTAACTATTTGTCAAATAAGGGTATGAGACTTCGGTTCGGACCCATGCTTTGAAAGTTTATCTCACTCACCCAACACGAATTCTAGATGCATGTGGTCGACATTTGTGCAGCATATATAACATGCTACACAAATTAAAATGGAGAATCACACAAGATTTTATTGTCACATACGAGATTTAATTAACAAGTGAACACAAATAAATTCATGATATTTTATGTACTAGATATATATAATTTTTAAAATATAGACTATTAATATTGATACTTTCTACGTCCCATTACAAATGTCCCATTTTTTATAATAACATATCTAGGGATGGCAATGGATCCTGGACCCGGTCCAGATCCGTGGATCCAGATCCGATTTTACGGATCTGGATCTCAATTTTTTGGATCCGCGGATCTGGATCTCATTTTCTAAAACGGATCTGGATCTGGATCTTGACATTTGAGATCCGGATCCGACCCAGATCCGACCCGTGGATCCGATTTAATTCAAATTTTATTATTTATTTTTTATATTTATTTTATTTATAATATTAGATATATTAAAAATTTAAAAAAAAATAGAATAACTTCGAAAACCTAATTTCTAATTCATCTCTCTCTCCCCTCTCGGTTCTTCAACTTCACTCATGCGCCGCCTCACTCCCATCTTCCATCGGCCATCTCCTTCTCGGCCTCAGTCACGCCGCCTCACCTCCATCGCCGGTCGCCTTCTCCACTTCGCTCGCCCGCCCGCCACCGGAGAAATAGGGAACAGCAGCAGCAGTGTAGCACACTTCGTCCGCCCAGCCGCACGAACTCCCATCGTCGGTCGCCTTCTCCACTTCGCTCGCCCGCCCGCCGCCGAAGAAATACGGAACAGCAGCAGCAGTGCAGCACACTTCGTCCGCCCAACCGCACGAACTCCCATCGCCGGTCGCCTTCTCCAGTTTGTGCTACTCCAGCCGCACGAACTCCCATTGCCGGTCTCCTTCTACAATTCGTTCGCCGCCAGACTCCACCGCCGCGGCGCCGACGTCGTTCAGCCATGAGTTTGTCTCCCACAGGATGCTCTGAATCAAAGGTTAGATTTTGATTTTGAGCATGTTTATGACTGAAATTTTGATTCTGATTTGAATTGATTTATATTCGAAATTTATGAATTGTTTGTCTTAAACTTGGCGAAAATATCAGTGAGGAACCAGAGCTATTTTTTCCCTTAAATTAATGTAAACGATCTTGACATTGTTTTTACCAAAATTCTCAATCCAATATTATACTATGATTAATTAAAAATGTTTAGGAAAACAAAAACTCAATAATGCACTGCTCTGAATAATGAATATAGTTTTTGTATCACAAGTGGAAGTCAAGATCACATGTTATTGAATTTGATAGTTTTGGGTTAATAGACGTTTTATTTTTTGTACCCTTGTAAGTGTAAATATGCTTTTTAATTTTTCAAATGAAAAAATGTGCATCTGGACTTTTTTAAGATATGATCTTGGAATTGCAGGCCATGTAATTACATATATGAGTAGTAATTGTGTTAGTCGTGATTATGACTGTTTTTGTAGGAGTGTGAAAATAAGTGATTTATGATTTGTTTTGTTTTGTAGGCGAGTGAAAATAAGTTGAATGAAGAAGAGTTTGTTGATCAACTTGTGAATGTAAATATACTTGAAGATGATTCCACCAAGTGTTAAATATTGTTGACTTTGTGAATTTATTTTTGAATTTAATTTGAAAATAGTAGATCCATGGATCTGGACCCGCGGATCCGCGGATCTGACGGATCTGGATCTAAAATTTTCAGATCCGCGGATCTGGATCCGGATCTGGATCTGGTATATGAAAACGGATCTGGATCTGGTATTGGCCAGACCCGGTCCAGATCCGGCCCGTTGCCATCCCTAAACATATCTCATTACAAATGTTTCATTCATTTTCTGACAAATAATTAAAAGAATTGTATTCTCTCTTTATATCTACTTTTAAAATAATATTTAAATAATTTCTAGCAACTCAATTTATCTACTAATTTCATACTCTTAATCTCCATATCCAAATGTGAGGACGGATGGAGTAATAAAAAGAAATATTGTTACGTGGACTAAAAAACATACACAATAATACATGATCAGTATATTGGTTCAGCGAATGAGATCTTCTCCAACTCGATGCTAGTATTTAAAAAATAAAAAAGTCAATGTTCAAAACAAAAGAATTTGACTAATCCCAATTTAGATAGAAAAAGATTTTAAAAAAAATGGACTGATCGATCCTAAAGATTAATGCGTTAAGACTGCACCACCGTCTGACCGCCAAGATAAAATTAATAAAATCTATAATTATTTTTCGTTGGTGTTATTTTTTGATGAAAATAATGTATTAAATAATTAAAATAAAATAAAAGATTACAAACTGAAAACTTTGGGCATATATTCAAGGGGAAGACAGCCACTAGCACCTAAAGGAGGGTGGGGGCGGGGGAGGGAGAAGGTTTTCTAAAAAACTCGTAAAAAATAAGGCTAGATAGTATAGGTACAAACTCGGATCACTTTCACTCGGTTTGACTCCAAACACCTTTGAAAGGAGATTTCTTGCTAATAGAGGTCTCTATACCGGCTCCTAAGTGTTACTCCATCCGTCCACGAAATGAGTACTCATTTGTGAACGGCACGGGTTTTAAAAAATATATGGAGGGTAGTGTTAATAGTTTAAGGGTCCCATTTTTTTAGTATATTAATTAAAGAGATGTGTGGGGTACACTTGCCAAAAAGGGAAATGGGTACTCATTTCGTGGACGGACGAAAAAGAAAATATGGGTACTCATTTCGTAGACGGAGGGAGTATTAATTTCTAAGGGCGTGCAACAATTATTTTTCACTTTTTTATATATCTTTTGTAAAATAGATAATTCTTCGAGATGATTGATGAAAATTCTTCTTAAACATAGATTTAACTTTAATAATATTCTTGTTTGTTTCATTTGACATGGGTAATTTAACACTTGAAACATGAGCACCTTATTCGGAGCAAGTTGATTTAAGGGCAGAATGTAACGACATAATTGTTCCCGGTTGGGCACGTAAAGGTGCTGGTTCTATCATCGTAAGCGTAGCTATAAGCCTGCGGGCATCGCGACTTGAATATCTGCGAGTAGCTCGTCGGCTTGCACGTCGCCGGACTACTATACGCGCCCGTGCAACAATACTGCGGCTGCTTGAATGCAAGACACGCGCTCTTGCACCCAACCACCGCGCCACCCGCCCCTCTCACGCTCAGTTCACTGGGGCAGCTCATATTCATATCAGCCGGGCAGCCCGTCGACGGGCAGTTTCCTCCGGAGGGGCTCACCCTCACGGGAAGATTAAATCCGTCCACGAGGCTCACGTCGTAGAAGTCTTTGCCTCCGTCTCCTGCCAGCGTGAATTCCACTAGGGTTACGGGAGGTGTGCCGCCGGCGCCGTTGCATTCGACTCGGCCCGAGTTGCAATCGCCGCTTGCGCATGTGAACCGCCCCGACTTGGAGCATTGGAACCGGCCCCAGATTCGACCCGACCATGGAGCCGGGATGGTGAGGTCTCTTGAAGCCCGCGGTTGTAGCTCGAACCCGGTTAGGACTGGCGAACCGGTTCCGGTTAGAGCTGCTGGCCATATTGGAAATCTGCAGTTGTTTCTCACAGTGAATACAGCTGCATCAGCCCCTGCCACAAGTTTTAGATGATTTTAATTTTATATTCGAAATTTGGAGAGGAAAACCACCTAGTATGAAAAGGGCATAATAATAAATAGAAATTCTATATCATTTAATTAATCGGTACGTAAAACAAGTAAGTTCATTACTTTCCCTCAAAAAAAATTATTTAGGCTCATAGTGAACAAGTCTAATGTGATTTGGCTTGTTGCATATAAACAAAGTTTGTATATGAGAATACGAAAAATAGTACTGTAGTAGATTTTTCCTTGCGTTAGAAAATAAATAAATAGAAATCAAGGATAGAGAAATAATGATTTACATGAAAAACAGCATATCGCTAGAAGAAGGGAAGTCAAGATCTTAATTTCCATGGGAGATGTCTTGAACTTGATTTGTTGTTGAATTTGAATGAAGTAATATGACATATATATAGTGTGCATCGGTGAAGGCTTTATAAAAATATGTATATTCAATTCGTGTTAAATCCGACCTGATTTGAAGATCCTACATTAAATATTGGGTTAATAATATTTTATGTCCCGAATTTTCAACGTTTTCCGTAAAATGTTCCAAACTTTTATTTTCTCTTAAAAAACTCCAAACTTTCAGCATTTTCTATAAAATGTCCCCAACTTTTATTTTCTTTTAAAAAATCTGAACTTTCAACAGTGTCCATAAAATATCCCAAACTTTGTTTTTTCCCCCTAAAAAGCTCTGAACTTTCGTCGTTTTCTATAAATGTCCCGCAATACAAAATCTTGTGACGGAAAGATGACTCATTTCCCAAGAGAAGTCTCAAATTATCAACTTAGTAATATAAGATTCAGAACTTGACTGCAAACATTATGAGAAGAGTCATCTTTCAGCCACTGAATTTTGTGAAACGGAATATTTTATAGAAAATATTGAAAGTTCGGGGTTTTTTAGGAGAAAACGAAAATTTGAAATATTTTATAGAAAAACGCTAAAAGTTCGGGACATTTTATAAAAATTGTTGAAAGTTTAAGATGTTTTAGAAGAGAGAGTGAAATGTCAAGACATTTTATCAAAAAAAAAATAACGAAAGTTCGGAACATAAAACACTATTAACCCTTAAATATTTGATTTTCTAATATGATTTAGTAGATGGCATTGATGAGGAATGACCCAAAAATGTATATGAGGATGAGCTACGTGTTTGTATATATACACTTTATTGATTAATGAAAGTATCATATTTATTAAGAACAATAAATGGATTTAAATCAAATTCATTGAATCTAATATATACATATGCAATTATTATGAAATTAATTAATGGAGAGAGGTGAATTTAATATAAAAATATAAAGTTAATTAAAGTTCAACATTCTATCAATTTATCGACAAAATGGATGTTAGGTATAAACATATTTTAAATTTTACAAATATATTTATCCTTTTGGAGAAGACCGCTGAATGTGGAGTACATTTTTTGCAAATTCATTGACGAAGGAATTGTACATTTATTATGATTTGCATAGTTTTTTCAAATGCAATAATGTTTGAATTGCCAAGAAAAAATTGGACTTTTTGCCAAATTTTAAGAATGGATAGTTTTCATTGTACTTGGGTTCTGTTTATTTTGAAGAATTAGTCTTGATTCTTTATTTATTTTGATGGATTGGAACTTTGGGATATTTCAATAGTCTTAATTATTTTAATCATTTTGAGTTTTATCCCATTGAAAGAGTAAGAAAGAAAGGATACAAATATTCAATAATGTATTTTATCAATCATGCAAGTAAACGCCCCTTAGTGGACAAGAGAATTAATTTTTAACATAATTTTGTATTTATCTATACTTATTTTTGCAAATTATCTCGATGAATGATGTCCGTGCACTATATATATATATATATATATATATATATATATATATATATATATATATATACAGACAAAGAAGATAATTAATATATATATATATATATATTAATTATCTTCTTTGTCTGTTAAAGTGTGGCACAATTATTTTATTCGACATCCACATAGAATATATCACTTTCTTTTTAAGACATGACTTAATACTATATCCTTATAATTCAACTTTACATCCTTATTTACCGAAAAACAAAATGTATGATCCCCACTTAATCTTTATAATTCAACCTCAATTATTCATCATTTTAACATATATAGTCGGACTTTTTCATCAAGAAATAATTTATCAACTATTTTATTAAAATTTGTGTTAATATATATTTTTTATGGAGGGAGGTGGTAATGAATTGTCATCTTGAATTATGCTTTTAATCTGTGCTAGTAGTACAACTGGACGAATAATCCAATTGATTTAACTAGTGGCTTTAATTAATTCTAACTAGCTAATTGAACCAGTTTAACTGAAGGTCCAGGCTTCCAGCCATGTTATAAAAAATCAATTACTTTATAATCTGCACATATATTAATAGAGTTAGCATTTGGTCTTTGAGGACTGCCCTAAAACCACCTAAACACTATAAATAAGGACTGCCCTACATATAAACTTGAAAAGGACATGGTTTATTTATTTTATTTATTGGAAGAGAGGTATATTTATCCGACGTTGGATACCAAAATGTAGATGAATAATGCGAGATCCAATTATTGGAGGTGGAAGAGAATCAAGAGAAAATTCTAAAATTGTACAATTTAAAACAATTATTGGAGGTGCAGATCCACCCCCGAAGTAGAGGGTGCAATTAAACCCAAACGTTAACGGACACTTAACGGCGTTAGGTCAAAGGGGGGGATTTGCACCCTTTTCTCGGAGTTCAGAGGTTTAGTTGCACACACAGTGAGCAAGAGGGGTTATACGCTATTGGGGCTACTACTTCGGGGGTCAATCTGCACCTTTTCCCCTTAAAATTTTAAACTATATTATTATTAATAGTTCATATTTAAATAGCTTAAAACTAATTAAAAATCAGATAAAATACGAATAATATAAAAAGGAAAATGTAACAACAAATATATGTTTATATAAATGAAGATGAAATCCTCAAATCTACCAGTGAGCAGGGGCGGATCTAGGGGGCTGGGGGGGAGAGGCTGAAGCCCCCTCCCAAATTTTTAGTTTTATATTTTATGTTATTAAATATATATATATATATATATATATATATATAGGGAAGGGCTACTGTGAGAGCACCTCTTATAATAAGAAATACTCCCTCCGTCCCATTATTCATAGCTCGTACGTATTCCTTTTTTAGCCGTCCCAAGCTACTTAGCTCGTTTCCTTTTTGAGCCATAATTAGGGAACTATTAACTTAATTAAGTTGACTATTTAAAGTAAATTACAAACCCTAAATCTACCCAACCCCCCCCCCCCCAATTCACTCCGCCGCTCTATGCTCTCTTTCTCTCTCATATGCGCAGCCCTCATGTGGCTGAAACCCTAAATTGTGCCGCCCTCTACCGCCTCTCTTGCTGCCCTTAATCGCAATGATGAAGCGTTCCTTCCCTTGGAAGGAGTATCTAAGCGATGAGTTCATCCCCGATACTGAAGATTCACTTGGCTTCATTGACGATCCGTCGCCTGTGTACTTCATGTTCTCCATGTCGGAGGCATTGACGGCGGCCTCCCAGGAGTAGTAGCTCGGTGCATCTGAGGTTGAAGATGAAGGAGAGCTTAGGTGCGAGCAGAGTCCATCCCCTCCGCTCCGACCTCCGATCTATCGCCGCCGTTGTCCTGCAAGGCTCAGAAAGTATGAAACCCCCTCCTTACCTCTCTCATTTACTCAGTCCTCTGATTTAGGTCAACATACTGATATTCTCTGTTACGAATCATGGGCATCGGTTTTTCTGAGCAAGGAATCCGATGCCAAGTTGAAAGATTTAGAGGCAAAATCAGGGGTCAAATCGGAGGAATCAGGGGCCAAAACGGAAGAATTAGGAGGGAAATCCGACGAGTGGTGGCTCACGGCATCCAAAGGCCACCATAGACTACTCGCCATACTGCTTCCTGCCTTGTTTTGGGTGAGATCTTCTATGTTTTTGGTGAATGTGTGCTGATTTGAAACTGTAATCTTGTGGCTGTATGCAAGAGACCTAGGGTTTAATAGGTGATTTCATTGCTGAAATGATAAGAACATGCTCATATTTAAAAAAAAAATCATCATAAATGCAGAATTCATACACTAAGGATTCTGTTCCGGCCATACCTGCTTGATGAAACACTCTTTCATTACTTGTTTTGTTATGCTCTCGATTGGCTTTTGCTCAAGTGTCCATGCTTCCCTATTCTTACTTGACCTCTTTGATGGTACCATTTCTGTTAAAGGGAAGATTCATATCTTCCCATAAAAAAGAACACTCCCATCATCACCAAATATTGCTCGACACACAGCACACACGAACATCACCTTTTTTATGAACTTTTTACTCTTGAAACTTTTATGTGGCTCAGCCTCTGCTGGAGTTAAATAGAATCTGTGAGAAGCTTTGGTGATGTAGAACCACTTTTCATCGATATGATAGTGTTGTGCATGCTCTTGAACTTCAATTTATCTAGCAGCCTATCATACTCAATATTCTCTAAGCAAAACCTCAACCGTAATAGCTTATTTGGGGCTGTAAGGTCAGGTTTTATAGCACTTGTATGAGCCTTGATCAGCCCCTGATCTATCCACCTCCCTACGGTACTCTTGCTGCAGTTTATGTCACTAGCCAATCTTCGTATGGTTGATCTTTTAGATAACTCAATGCTTGCAATTAACTATAGATCAATTTGTACTCTTTTTCTCCTTGGTCTACATATTTTCCTACTTTGTGAACTTATAAAATGATCTTGAATCTGTTTTTGCTTTGCATCAGCCCAAAGACGACAAACGGTTCGCCGAGAGACGCCGAACTTGAGTTCGGCAACCTTCATTTTACCTCGTCGTGGCTTACCATTCTTGCTGTCGATGATCAAGAACTGAATAAGAGCAGCCCTTTCTTCAATTGTCAAATCTTTCCTCCTCATTTTTTTTTTTTTGGATGTAATGGTAGTATGTAGAATGACTCTCTATTTAAAGAGAAAGTTGTTGTCTGAAATTGTAGAGGGAAATGAATTTGGTGTACTGCCGCCTTTTTTGGCTCATATATGAAATTTGGTTGCATTAAGATTGTTGTGTTCTGCCGCCTTTTTTTAATTCTGTTTAGCCGCCAACTTTTCATTTCAGTTTAATCGGCCTTTTAGTATGAATTTCAGTTTCCATGTTTATTTTATTGATTACATCACTTTATTAAGGAAGTGGGTTAAGGATTAAAATAGTAGAAAGAAATAGCTTAATCTTGTGGTCCCTACTACTTTTACAACTACTTTAACTCTCCTAAATACTCGTGCCGAAAAGTTTTGAGCCATGAATAATAGGACGGAGGGAGTAAGAATTAGGAAAAATGTATGAATTTAATTATGTAGAACACGTATGAATTTGCTGTATAAATGTATGAATTGCGAAAAATAAATTTTTGCTACCTTTGAGATTCAAACTCAAGACCATGAATTCATCCAACAGGATGATGAATCAACCGTAGATCTTGATGATCTAAGGACTGAAAATTATTTTTATTTTATATCTTAAGAAATGTACTTATTTTAGCCATCCCCTATATATATATATATATTCCTAATTATAAAAGAGTCTTGTTTTACAAAAATTGATTTGCTTGTTATATTCCCTCATATAGATTTAATTTAAGGTTAATTGTGTTATTCAAAATTATATAATTTATGAAAATGTTGTTTATTATTATTATTATTATTGTGCTTGTCTTTTAATAAAAAAAATGCCTAAAATATACGAAATGTCCTAAAAAAATTTGTAATGTATTGAAATTATATAATCTATGAAAATGTTGTTCTTTATTATTACTCTTATGCTTCTATTTTGATAAAAAGAAATATCTAAAATGTATGGAATGTCTAAAAAAACAGGGGCTATCGCCCCCGAACCCCATAAAAATTCAATCCCCCGAACAAAATTCCTAGCTTCGCCACTGCTAGTAAGTCATTCCATTTTGTACTAAGGCAGCAAGACTACTTTTCATGTCAACGAAGAAAATGATTGAGAAACTAACAGACTTATTACATTCAATAAATAAGGATCCAACAAAAGAGAAAATAAAAGTACAAAAATCTATATTAAAACAATAAGTTTGTACAAAAACCTAACGAAAATATGCATAGGTGTAATAAGAACGTATAAATGTGTTTTGCCAAAAAGAAACTAGTGAAAGAATATTTGTCCTTTCAAAGTTGTGCATTATATAGTACATAAACTATATTCCTCCTAGAGGCAACATCCTATTTTAACCAAAACTATAGAGTAAAAAGAAATTATATCCATATAAATAAAATTACGAAAATAATATATAGTTATTGTGACCAATTGTATTGTGTATTTATACACACTTTTCGCTACTATACAAAATCAAAATGGTGTAACAATGTATTTTTTCAAAATTAAATTTTACATGATTTTCACAAAATCCTAAAAATAGTTACAAAATTTGAGAGGCGGCGATGACGCTAGAGAAAAAAAACAGAATGCGGCGGCGTTGCTGATCCGAGCAAATGGGATCCTCTGTCCCAAAATATAGTGTGTACCACGTGTACCACTCTTCATTTCTTTAAATTTTTAAATTATTTTTTATTCAATTTTAATTTATTATGCTTTTATATAATATAAAGATAATTAACAAGGGTTCACTCATCCATTTAGGGTTTATAATTATTTTTATATATTTATTTGAATTAATAATAGATTATTTGGGTTTATTAATTCAAAGTTAGGGTATATAATTTTTTAAATTTTAATTTTTCAATGATAAATACTAATTAGAGTTTATAATATAATAATAATTTTTATTTTTATAAAACAAAGAAATGAAGAGTGATATACATGGTACACACAATATTATGGGACAGAGGATCCCATCTGTGATCCGAGATAGAGGCAGTGGAGAATCGAGAAAAAGACAAAAATGTGAATAAAGAATATAGTAGTAAAATCATAATTTATATATATTACTATAAAACAACTAAAGTAATTAATAATAGGGTAAATATCACTTTATGTCCCATCGTTTGGCCGAATTATCGATTATGTCTCAACTTATCGATAATATCTAATCGGTACCCAACCTAACAACATTTTTTCAATTGTGTCCCCTAAAAATTTTCCGGCGCCCGGAAGATGATGTGGAACGCCGGAAACTGTGACGTGGATTTATTAAAACAGTTGGATTTGCCAGCTATAATAAACTTTAAAAAAAAAGTATATATGTGGCACTAAAACAAAACTAACGAGTTTGAGAAATCACCTCATTTATCCTGAGCGCGGCGGCGCCCAAACCTAATTTCTGCAATATCTCGCCCTCGCTGATCGACAGCGAAGCAGCACCGAACGCGTTCCCAAAATATCCATCCGGCAAAGACGACACCCTCGCTCTTGCGCCAATGAGGATTATCGAAGCGCGAGTAGTTGGATCGTTGTTAGCTGCTTGAGAGCGCATCGTGCTCCGCCATAGATGCGCCATGAGTGCTTGAAGAGTAGATATTTTGTCAGTGCCGGCTTCGGAATTGGCTTTAGCCTTCAATTGACTTAACTCTTCTTTGTTGAAGTGGAATACCGTCCACGGCGACGTGGTTAGCGGCGCAGCCGATGAAGATGCCGTCGTCGAGCTCCGTGACTTGCACCGCCAACAGAGGCTTTGAGATTCCTTCGTAACTGTGGACGCCGGTGTTGATCGGGAACAACGAAGACTCGATATTCATGTAGCTCGGCCCGAGGAGGCCGGAGACGGTGACGGAAGCGGCGACTGCATGAGTGAACTCGGCTCCTGCGTTGTTGCCACATAAGTATTTGTATTTTTGTTTTTAAAAAGTTTAATAATGTTTGAAATTCCAACTGTTTTAATAAATCCACGTCACAGTTTCCGGCGTTCCACATCATCTTCTGGGCGCCGGAAAATTTTTAGGGGACACAATTGAAAAAATGTTGTTAGGTTGGGTATCGATTAGATATTATCGATAAGTTGGGACATAATCGATAATTCGGTCAAACGATGGGACATAAAGTGATATTTACCCTTAATAATATTCACAAGGCATTTAAAAAAAGAGAAAATAAAATAAAATAAAGGAATTTGAATGAACAAGCAAATTCCAGAATTTGTAGGAAGGACTGCATTTCTTCTACTTCACTGGACTTCAAATTGGAGAAGAAATCTCATCTATCTTTGTAGCATCTGCAGATTTGTCTACATACTTGGCCTTGAGCACTACCATATCTTGTATAAGCTGCGTCATGTTTAGCTGCGACGAGCCTCCTTCCTCCACCGCCCTCTTGGCCGCCTCTCCAAGCTTCCGTGCCCTCTCTCTCCTCTCCGCCCCTTCCTCTCCTCCCTCCATCAACTCATCAATCGCCATCTTCACATCATCGCTCCTCACCTGCACCGCAGCACCATCGTCCATCCCTAGCACCACCGGAATCTCCACGCCTACTCTCACCCCAGTTTTGATCACGTTCACGATGAACTTCTCGTTGCAGAACTGCTCCGCGAACACGGGCCACGTGATCATCGGCACGCCGGCGCTCACGCCCTCGAGAGTCGAGTTCCACCCGCAGTGCGTTAGAAACCCTCCCACCGATGGGTGGGACAGGATCAGCACCTGCGGCGCCCACCCCCGGATCAAGAGCCCCCTCCCTCCGATCCGCTGCTCGAATTTCTCCTCCGTCAGCCACGACACGAACTCGTCGGAGGCTTGCCTGATCACCCAAACGAAGGGGCGGTTGGAAGCTTCTAGGCCTAATCCCATCTCTATCAGCTGCGCGGCGGCCACGCGCGATATGCTCCCTAGGCAGACGTAGATGACAGAGCCGGGGGCGTGCGAGTCAAGCCATTTCAAGCAGTCGTGTCCGCCAATCGCCGCCGTGTTGCCTCTCTCCTCCTTGTCGGAATCCTCCACGTTGCAGAGCGAAACTGGTCCGATGCACCAGACCTTATTGCCTCGGAGATTAGCGTATTTCCGGACATATTCAGTCTCCAGCTCTTGAAAAGTGTTGGCCACCGTTCCGGCCGAGCCGCCCTCGGAGTTGATGAGCTGGCGCCGGAACTCAACCAATTCCGGCGACAAATCTTCAACGGAGCCCCTGAGCTGAACTTTGGTGAGCTCGATACGATGAGGCAAATCCGGCACAACGAAATACTCTGTATCAGTAGCTACATCTTCTAGAAGCTTGGAGGCCCGCAAGACGTTCATGCACGTGAGAGAAAAGCAGCAGGTGCCGTGAAACTCGAGGCGAGGGATTCCCAGTTGGCGAGCCATTTCCGTGGCCCATGGAAAACTCATATCGGCTATCAAACAAGTAGGATTGAGTTGGACGAGCAAATCCTGGACCTGCTCCCGCAGCATGCCGGTTGCCTTGAAGAAGTTCACCATGTAATGCTTCGACGGCAGCGCGTCAAAATGTTCGCAGCCCTCGGGCAGGCCGGCCTCGGCGCAGGGCAGCCTCAGGTGGAAGATGCGGATGCTCAATCCGGAGGCGATTGCGCGCTCCACCGTTTTATTTACTCTGCTGCCGTTCTTTGGAGTGACGAGAATCGAGACGTCGACTCCGTGCTTCGCCAGAAGCTTGGCCAAATCCACCGCGGGAATCAGATGGCCTTGCGCCATGAACGGGAACAGGACGAAATGAGGCGGTTTGCCATTGGCCGACATTGTAGTTGAACTATCTCTGAGAGAGAGAGATGGCTTAATTAGTTTGGTTTATGGTGATTAATTTGGAGTAGTGGGATAAATACCGGAAGCTTGGAAGTTTCTAAGTTGGAAGTGTGTGTGATGATGTAAGAGTATACACCAGCAGATTGAAGGATATAGTTAGGCTGTCACGCAACTTTTTCTTGTGGTATCAACTATGAAACTGATGCATGTGGATGAAACACTACTGGTGGTTCACATTAAGTGCTCGTTTGGTTCAAGTAGATGAATGAAAAGTGAATATTGAAATTAAATAAAGGAGTGGAATGATAACAATAACCATTATTTTTATTGAGTATTTGGTTTAACAATGGAAATGAATCATTAGTAAGAGATTCTCTTTCTTTTGTTTCCCCTCTATTTTGAGGGGTAACAAATTAGGTGATTAAGTTACTCTCAAGTAAGGGTAATGATTATCTCATTATCCAAACCAAACAATAAATAATGAATTCAATTACTTAATTCTCTTTCCGAAGCAAAAGACAGTAATTCTTGATTGATGAATGTGACAGACAAGTTATAGCGAGAAACTGATGCAGAGAAGCTTCGAGTTGATGCTGCAGGTACTGACGTGCACGTTAACTATTTGTCAAATAAGGGTATGAGACTTCGGTTCGGACCCATGCTTTGAAAGTTTATCTCACTCACCCAACACGAATTCTAGATGCATGTGGTCGACATTTGTGCAGCATATATAACATGCTACACAAATTAAAATGGAGAATCACACAAGATTTTATTGTCACATACGAGATTTAATTAACAAGTGAACACAAATAAATTCATGATATTTTATGTACTAGATATATATAATTTTTAAAATATAGACTATTAATATTGATACTTTCTACGTCCCATTACAAATGTCTCATTTTTTATAATAACATATCTAGGGATGGCAATGGATCCTGGACCCGGTCCAGATCCGTGGATCCAGATCCGATTTTACGGATCTGGATCTCAATTTTTTGGATCCGCGGATCTGGATCTCATTTTCTAAAACGGATCTGGATCTGGATCTTGACATTTGAGATCCGGATCCGACCCAGATCCGACCCGTGGATCCGATTTAATTCAAATTTTATTATTTATTTTTTATATTTATTTTATTTATAATATTAGATATATTAAAAATTTAAAAAAAAATAGAATAACTTCGAAAACCTAATTTCTAATTCATCTCTCTCTCCCCTCTCGGTTCTTCAACTTCACTCATGCGCCGCCTCACTCCCATCTTCCATCGGCCATCTCCTTCTCGGCCTCAGTCACGCCGCCTCACCTCCATCGCCGGTCGCCTTCTCCACTTCGCTCGCCCGCCCGCCACCGGAGAAATAGGGAACAGCAGCAGCAGTGTAGCACACTTCGTCCGCCCAGCCGCACGAACTCCCATCGTCGGTCGCCTTCTCCACTTCGCTCGCCCGCCCGCCGCCGAAGAAATACGGAACAGCAGCAGCAGTGCAGCACACTTCGTCCGCCCAACCGCACGAACTCCCTATCGCCGGTCGCCTTCTCCAGTTTGTGCTACTCCAGCCGCACGAACTCCCATTGCCGGTCTCCTTCTACAATTCGTTCGCCGCCAGACTCCACCGCCGCGGCGCCGACGTCGTTCAGCCATGAGTTTGTCTCCCACAGGATGCTCTGAATCAAAGGTTAGATTTTGATTTTGAGCATGTTTATGACTGAAATTTTGATTCTGATTTGAATTGATTTATATTCGAAATTTATGAATTGTTTGTCTTAAACTTGGCGAAAATATCAGTGAGGAACCAGAGCTATTTTTTCCCTTAAATTAATGTAAACGATCTTGACATTGTTTTTACCAAAATTCTCAATCCAATATTATACTATGATTAATTAAAAATGTTTAGGAAAACAAAAACTCAATAATGCACTGCTCTGAATAATGAATATAGTTTTTGTATCACAAGTGGAAGTCAAGATCACATGTTATTGAATTTGATAGTTTTGGGTTAATAGACGTTTTATTTTTTGTACCCTTGTAAGTGTAAATATGCTTTTTAATTTTTCAAATGAAAAAATGTGCATCTGGACTTTTTTAAGATATGATCTTGGAATTGCAGGCCATGTAATTACATATATGAGTAGTAATTGTGTTAGTCGTGATTATGACTGTTTTTGTAGGAGTGTGAAAATAAGTGATTTATGATTTGTTTTGTTTTTGCAGGCGAGTGAAAATAAGTTGAATGAAGAAGAGTTTGTTGATCAACTTGTGAATGTAAATATACTTGAAGATGATTCCACCAAGTGTTAAATATTGTTGACTTTGTGAATTTATTTTTGAATTTAATTTGAAAATAGTAGATCCATGGATCTGGACCCGCGGATCCGCGGATCTGACGGATCTGGATCTAAAATTTTCAGATCCTGCGGATCTGGATCCGGATCTGGATCTGGTATATGAAAACGGATCTGGATCTGGTATTGGCCAGACCCGGTCCAGATCCGGCCCGTTGCCATCCCTAAACATATCTCATTACAAATGTTTCATTCATTTTCTGACAAATAATTAAAAGAATTGTATTCTCTCTTTATATCTACTTTTAAAATAATATTTAAATAATTTCTAGCAACTCAATTTATCTACTAATTTCATACTCTTAATCTCCATATCCAAATGTGAGGACGGATGGAGTAATAAAAAGAAATATTGTTACGTGGACTAAAAAACATACACAATAATACATGATCAGTATATTGGTTCAGCGAATGAGATCTTCTCCAACTCGATGCTAGTATTTAAAAAATAAAAAAGTCAATGTTCAAAACAAAAGAATTTGACTAATCCCAATTTAGATAGAAAAAGATTTTAAAAAAAATGGACTGATCGATCCTAAAGATTAATGCGTTAAGACTGCACCACCGTCTGACCGCCAAGATAAAATTAATAAAATCTATAATTATTTTTCGTTGGTGTTATTTTTTGATGAAAATAATGTATTAAATAATTAAAATAAAATAAAAGATTACAAACTGAAAACTTTGGGCATATATTCAAGGGGAAGACAGCCACTAGCACCTAAAGGAGGGTGGGGGCGGGGGAGGGAGAAGGTTTTCTAAAAAACTCGTAAAAAATAAGGCTAGATAGTATAGGTACAAACTCGGATCACTTTCACTCGGTTTGACTCCAAACACCTTTGAAAGGAGATTTCTTGCTAATAGAGGTCTCTATACCGGCTCCTAAGTGTTACTCCATCCGTCCACGAAATGAGTACTCATTTGTGAACGGCACGGGTTTTAAAAAATATATGGAGGGTAGTGTTAATAGTTTAAGGGTCCCATTTTTTTAGTATATTAATTAAAGAGATGTGTGGGGTACACTTGCCAAAAAGGGAAATGGGTACTCATTTCGTGGACGGACGAAAAAGAAAATATGGGTACTCATTTCGTAGACGGAGGGAGTATTAATTTCTAAGGGCGTGCAACAATTATTTTTCACTTTTTTATATATCTTTTGTAAAATAGATAATTCTTCGAGATGATTGATGAAAATTCTTCTTAAACATAGATTTAACTTTAATAATATTCTTGTTTGTTTCATTTGACATGGGTAATTTAACACTTGAAACATGAGCACCTTATTCGGAGCAAGTTGATTTAAGGGCAGAATGTAACGACATAATTGTTCCCGGTTGGGCACGTAAAGGTGCTGGTTCTATCATCGTAAGCGTAGCTATAAGCCTGCGGGCATCGCGACTTGAATATCTGCGAGTAGCTCGTCGGCTTGCACGTCGCCGGACTACTATACGCGCCCGTGCAACAATACTGCGGCTGCTTGAATGCAAGACACGCGCTCTTGCACCCAACCACCGCGCCACCCGCCCCTCTCACGCTCAGTTCACTGGGGCAGCTCATATTCATATCAGCCGGGCAGCCCGTCGACGGGCAGTTTCCTCCGGAGGGGCTCACCCTCACGGGAAGATTAAATCCGTCCACGAGGCTCACGTCGTAGAAGTCTTTGCCTCCGTCTCCTGCCAGCGTGAATTCCACTAGGGTTACGGGAGGTGTGCCGCCGGCGCCGTTGCATTCGACTCGGCCCGAGTTGCAATCGCCGCTTGCGCATGTGAACCGCCCCGACTTGGAGCATTGGAACCGGCCCCAGATTCGACCCGACCATGGAGCCGGGATGGTGAGGTCTCTTGAAGCCCGCGGTTGTAGCTCGAACCCGGTTAGGACTGGCGAACCGGTTCCGGTTAGAGCTGCTGGCCATATTGGAAATCTGCAGTTGTTTCTCACAGTGAATACAGCTGCATCAGCCCCTGCCACAAGTTTTAGATGATTTTAATTTTATATTCGAAATTTGGAGAGGAAAACCACCTAGTATGAAAAGGGCATAATAATAAATAGAAATTCTATATCATTTAATTAATCGGTACGTAAAACAAGTAAGTTCATTACTTTCCCTCAAAAAAAATTATTTAGGCTCATAGTGAACAAGTCTAATGTGATTTGGCTTGTTGCATATAAACAAAGTTTGTATATGAGAATACGAAAAATAGTACTGTAGTAGATTTTTCCTTGCGTTAGAAAATAAATAAATAGAAATCAAGGATAGAGAAATAATGATTTACATGAAAAACAGCATATCGCTAGAAGAAGGGAAGTCAAGATCTTAATTTCCATGGGAGATGTCTTGAACTTGATTTGTTGTTGAATTTGAATGAAGTAATATGACATATATATAGTGTGCATCGGTGAAGGCTTTATAAAAATATGTATATTCAATTCGTGTTAAATCCGACCTGATTTGAAGATCCTACATTAAATATTGGGTTAATAATATTTTATGTCCCGAATTTTCAACGTTTTCCGTAAAATGTTCCAAACTTTTATTTTCTCTTAAAAAACTCCAAACTTTCAGCATTTTCTATAAAATGTCCCCAACTTTTATTTTCTTTTAAAAAATCTGAACTTTCAACAGTGTCCATAAAATATCCCAAACTTTGTTTTTTCCCCCTAAAAAGCTCTGAACTTTCGTCGTTTTCTATAAATGTCCCGCAATACAAAATCTTGTGACGGAAAGATGACTCATTTCCCAAGAGAAGTCTCAAATTATCAACTTAGTAATATAAGATTCAGAACTTGACTGCAAACATTATGAGAAGAGTCATCTTTCAGCCACTGAATTTTGTGAAACGGAATATTTTATAGAAAATATTGAAAGTTCGGGGTTTTTTAGGAGAAAACGAAAATTTGAAATATTTTATAGAAAAACGCTAAAAGTTCGGGACATTTTATAAAAATTGTTGAAAGTTTAAGATGTTTTAGAAGAGAGAGTGAAATGTCAAGACATTTTATCAAAAAAAAATAACGAAAGTTCGGAACATAAAACACTATTAACCCTTAAATATTTGATTTTCTAATATGATTTAGTAGATGGCATTGATGAGGAATGACCCAAAAATGTATATGAGGATGAGCTACGTGTTTGTATATATACACTTTATTGATTAATGAAAGTATCATATTTATTAAGAACAATAAATGGATTTAAATCAAATTCATTGAATCTAATATATACATATGCAATTATTATGAAATTAATTAATGGAGAGAGGTGAATTTAATATAAAAATATAAAGTTAATTAAAGTTCAACATTCTATCAATTTATCGACAAAATGGATGTTAGGTATAAACATATTTTAAATTTTACAAATATATTTATCCTTTTGGAGAAGACCGCTGAATGTGGAGTACATTTTTTGCAAATTCATTGACGAAGGAATTGTACATTTATTATGATTTGCATAGTTTTTTCAAATGCAATAATGTTTGAATTGCCAAGAAAAAATTGGACTTTTTGCCAAATTTTAAGAATGGATAGTTTTCATTGTACTTGGGTTCTGTTTATTTTGAAGAATTAGTCTTGATTCTTTATTTATTTTGATGGATTGGAACTTTGGGATATTTCAATAGTCTTAATTATTTTAATCATTTTGAGTTTTATCCCATTGAAAGAGTAAGAAAGAAAGGATACAAATATTCAATAATGTATTTTATCAATCATGCAAGTAAACGCCCCTTAGTGGACAAGAGAATTAATTTTTAACATAATTTTGTATTTATCTATACTTATTTTTGCAAATTATCTCGATGAATGATGTCCGTGCACTATATATATATATATATATATATATATATATATATAATATATATATATATATACAGACAAAGAAGATAATTAATATATATATATATATATTAATTATCTTCTTTGTCTGTTAAAGTGTGGCACAATTATTTTATTCGACATCCACATAGAATATATCACTTTCTTTTTAAGACATGACTTAATACTATATCCTTATAATTCAACTTTACATCCTTATTTACCGAAAAACAAAATGTATGATCCCCACTTAATCTTTATAATTCAACCTCAATTATTCATCATTTTAACATATATAGTCGGACTTTTCATCAAGAAATAATTTATCAACTATTTTATTAAAATTTGTGTTAATATATATTTTTTATGGAGGGAGGTGGTAATGAATTGTCATCTTGAATTATGCTTTTAATCTGTGCTAGTAGTACAACTGGACGAATAATCCAATTGATTTAACTAGTGGCTTTAATTAATTCTAACTAGCTAATTGAACCAGTTTAACTGAAGGTCCAGGCTTCCAGCCATGTTATAAAAAATCAATTACTTTATAATCTGCACATATATTAATAGAGTTAGCATTTGGTCTTTGAGGACTGCCCTAAAACCACCTAAACACTATAAATAAGGACTGCCCTACATATAAACTTGAAAAGGACATGGTTTATTTATTTTATTTATTGGAAGAGAGGTATATTTATCCGACGTTGGATACCAAAATGTAGATGAATAATGCGAGATCCAATTATTGGAGGTGGAAGAGAATCAAGAGAAAATTCTAAAATTGTACAATTTAAAACAATTTCCGTCATTCAGGGACAAGCTATGTATGTATTTATTTTATTTTATTTTATTTTTTTACAATGAAGCATTCGAAACATACCCCGCTATTATGGTGGAGTTACATGCCCCCATTGAATATAAATAATGAAATCACTCTAAACATGGACATTCCATACCTCCACTGTTATGATTTTATCCAATCACGATGTCGACAGTTACGGCAGCTACCTCGCAAGCAATTTTGCCGTCACTCGTAATCCTCATGGTTGCGCTGGCTCACGCACACGAGCATCAACACGCAGAAGATGATCATACGCACCACGCCACTCGGCGCCACGCACATGAGCATGAACACGGCTCACATCCTCATCCACATGCACATCATGAGCATGAACACCCACATGCCCGTTCACATCCACATGCACATCATGAGCATGAACACCCGCATGCACATCATGAACACGAAAACACCCACAGGCGCCACGGGCCCCTGCCTCAGACATGTCCTAGTCCCGACCAAGGGCCCGAGCCTGGTGCATGGAAGGATGCCCATGCAACCTTCTATGGCGCACCCGACGGCACAATAGGTCATCGGCTTCTGTTTTTGTTACCATTTTCATATGTTGCAGCTGAGCTGAGCTGATGCATTATAAGATGGTATATATGCAGGGGGGGCATGCGGGTACGAGGAGAGTGATAAACAGATCTACGGTTCGGAGACAACGGCATTGAGCACAGTATTGTTCGAAGATGGGATGGCGTGCGGAGCTTGCTTCGAGATCAAATGCAGCGAACCCAGCGAATGGTGCAAACCCGGCCAGCCAACAGTGCACATCACCGCCACGGACTTTTGCCCACCGGGGGGCGAGGGGTGGTGCAATTCGCCCAAGGAGCACTTCGACCTGTCGCAACCGGCGTTCCACAAGATCGCCGAGCACAAGGGTGGCATCGTCCCTGTCAAATACCGCAGGTAATTAAGGAAGGAGCGTATTGACATTGGAATTTGAATGGATTTGATTTGATGTGGTGCTTGTGCTTATGCTTTAGGGTTCCATGCAAGAGACATGGGGGTATTCGATTCAAAGTAACAGGGAATCCGTATTTCAACATGATCGGAATTACAAACGTGGGCGGCGCCGGTGATGTGTCCAAGGTAGAGGTGAAGGTCGGAGAGCAGTGGGTGGCGTTGAAACACAACTACGGCGACAAGTGGGATACCAACGAACACCTAGTCGGGAAGAAGCTGACATTTAGAATCACGACTGGCGACGGCAAAAGTGTAATCACGGAGCAAGCTGCCCCACAAGACTGGCAATTTGGCAAGACTTATCAAGGCAAGAACGTGGCATGAACTACAATCATGCATACTTATGTTATAGGTATAGCTATTGGAAAAAGAATAATGATTCGACAGAAATGTGTATAATACTACAACAATGAATAGGCTCATTTGAACGACTCAAAGTAGGAGTTACATATCCGGCCTTAAGGCTGCAACATGTATATATACAACAACATTCGTGCAAAATTTGGGTTATATACTGTTACCCAAGAATCACGACCAAACGTGGCCATCATCCAGCTTCTTTTGCTTCTTCTTCTTCCTTCTTTGCTCTCGAGTTTGCACAGCATGATGGGCATACTGTGCACGGATCTCCATTAATTTTGTTTTGGCATCCCGGAACGGTGCATCAGACTTTGCAGCCATCAATTGCTGGGCCAGAATTTACAAGTTATTGTTAACTCCTGTAATGATTAAAATCAATAATAAGGGGCCCGGAACTAACTAATTACCTTTACATGGTCCATCGCTGCCAAATTGAACCCTAAGGTATCTTTGCATTCCTGACAAAACAGAAACGTCAAGTTAGTTACATACGCCTCCAGACAATGATTTGCAGGCAAAATCCAAGAATTAAACGTGAGAAAGCATTCACTAACACATAATGGTGGAGATTCTATTTTGACTAGCCAAGTTTAAGAGCCAATCTCTTCTCTGATATGTTATTTTTCAAGTTAACTTTGTCGAGAGTTCCTCATAAATCAATTGAGAGAAAAGTCAGAAGATTTGGTGCATAATAAATTTTTCAAGGGCGTGGTTTCAAGTGGCATCAGGTGTACATATCTTGTACATGTAGTCAAATACTCAAAAGTTAATTCTTTCCAAATATTAAAAGCTTTCATTGCATTCACTTTCACTTGTTAACAGAAAAAAATAGAGCAGTTTTTTTATCTGACTTTCTCAAAGGTACTTTTCTTTTTCATGTCATGGGCATACTGTATATCACGATGAAAAAGATAATTTAAAAAGATGCATTCCAAGCTAGAGGTTTTATAGATTAAAAGCACCTTGCTGGATCAGATTTTATCAAATTCCATTCAAAAATTACCTTGACCCTAGCATGCAAGATGTCTTTGAGAAGAGATAGAATGGGCCTGGCAGAGACAGTAGAGGTTAGTTGGTAATGATGGATCTGCAGCAACACAGTCGAAACCCGACATACAAGCTCAACCTGACAATAGAAAAACACACCAAATGAATTATGTGGAATAAAAGAAAAGCAGCCATCAGAGATTGCTCGTTATTTGAATGCTCCAGTGATCACAGCTAGAATACTTTATCAATTTTAAGTGTATAATTTCTATGCCTAGACACACTAACCTTTTCAGGGTAAGCAACCCACTCTTTCAAATAGGATAGAACCCTTAAGGAATCAGAGAATGGCAGAGCCTGCAAAATTGCATTAGTAAAAATAGATTATACTTCTTTCCCCAAATGAGGAAAACATAATACTAGATTAAGATGGTGATAAATTCCCCTTTAAAAACAGGTGATAAATTTTCCTAGTAACATATCCACATCAGAGGCCAAGGAGATAGTTGTGGAAAAAATAAAAGACATGTAAATAAATATTCTCTTTTCTTATATCTCATCAGACTGTTCCTGGTTAAAAGTTCTTTTAGTGGAAATTTGGAAGAAATAGAAGAGTACGCAGTCAACACAATCACCGACAAGGAGAAAAATGTCAGTCAACATAATTAAACATACAAAATTTCACAAACAGAAGCAAAACCAACCAAACTTACTAGCAATGCCTGCTCCAAATCATTCGTGTGAACACTTGATACTGCACGCAAAACAAAATCAGATGGAGAAAGGCCAAGCATAAGAATGTTTGGCTGGAAATCAGCAACCTTCCCTTGTGATCTCTCCTGAACACAAAATATAAAAAAGGGCTTAAGATGACATTCGGGATACATTTAGACTGTGCACGTCTGTCAAATCTGAAGGGGCATCAATATAAAAAGAGAGAAAAACACGGATGAAAACATGAATTTTAGACTTTAATTATGAGCGACGCAATGACAAGATATATAATACAAGCACCTCATGTTCGGCAATACGCTTCAATTCTTCCTCTGCTATATCTAGTGCTTCCATAATGGAGTCAGCTGCAGGTTACAGTTTCTCCAGTTTTCTTTCCTGCTAATGCCACAGCCCCCTCTTCTGGTAATTCCTCTTTAGGCGCATACTTACTCTCAAATGGATTATCAATGTCAGTCTCAAACATCTCTTCCAGTCTCTTTTCTTTCTCCTCCTGCAAAGTACATAATGAGTCAATCATTTCAACTATCTCACAATGACCAGGAGCTACACACAAACTTTGCATAGATTGGATTGTAATACAATCAAAGTATTAGGTAATGAAACAAAAGTCAAGACTTTTAACTGGATATTGAAAGGAAAATTAGTACACAATACACTACCTCAATGAAAAAGGGCTCTTCAGTACGATCCCAACGGCGAATAGATCTATCAAGAGATCCTGTTAATAGAAAATCCCCATGATTGCTGATTGCAAGGCAAGAAACCTCAGAATGATGACCTTCAAGAGTTAAAAGCAATTCAAACTTGTCTGCGTCCCAATATTTCACCAAACGATCTCTTCCCACACTGAACATGTAGTGAGTATTTTTGACAAACTTAACTGCCTCGACACTGCAATGAAAATAGCAATTCTGATTTAGCAACCCAAATAATATATTCAGGAGATGGAGAAGTGGACTTTTTAACTAATTTCTTCCCAAGTGCCATTACCTATCAGCGTGAGCAAAAAGGGACTTATGGCAGTCACCAAAATCCAGACCCCATATTTTCAGATTTTTGTCCGCAGATCCAGTAACAATCAAATCCCCATCAGAAGATATGTCCATGCATAACACAGGCAGCTTATGGCCATACAATGAGAGGAAAAATTTAAGGGTATCCATGAAGAAGACCTGATCCAATGAATCAGCAATTATTAATAGAAAAAATTAGAAACATCCAATGAAGTATATTTTAAATTTTAATTTTGTTGTTCACATTAATGCCGCAAACAGAAATAAAAGCATTAAGAATGTAGATACAAAAGGTGGAAACCTGTTAGAGTGCAGATTTATCGTAGAAGGTCGATAGCGAGCAGTGTAGCTGCTCTGTTTATTATCTCTTTAGTGTTAGCATAGTATGTTTTAATTAAATATAAGTTTAGGGCTGCTAGTTCCTGCATGGGCTTAGCAAGCCCACTTTATAGTTAAGCTTCTCTTGGAAGCTACTATTGACTTCCCCTAGAAGTCAAGCTAGGAAATAAAAGAAGTCTCTCTCCTTCAGAGGGGGACTTGTCTAGGATTTGATTTTTGGTCTAGCACTAGTTGCTTTGGAATAGCGAGAGTTCTTCTCGTTTGGATTTCTCTTTGTTTTGCAAATTATCATTCCTTAGTTTCGATATCTGAATATTATTCCCCTTTACTCTAATAAAACCACAGTCACATTCCTACACCAACAAACATATTCATTTATACACTAATTACTAGTAAATGCAATAACTCACAAATACACAATTAAATCAGCTAATCAGAAGATTTCTCTATAAATGAAGCTATTCATTGTCGTCTATGACATGCAATACGATTCTCTGTTTGGGGCAGTAATGTAAGAGATTCTAATACGAGACACAAGCAACTAAGAGAGTCATCGAACCTTCACTGTGCAATCCAACATGGCAACTGCAATATGTTTACCCTCCGGGCTGACAGCGATTACAACAACATCATCATTCATTTTCAAATTTCTCACTGGAGATACTGTCAAATGTTTATGATCCTGTAGAATTAAAATAATTAACACATGATTATGAACATTTACTTACATAGGAAAAGAAAACATATAAATATTAAATATGTGTGTCAGTGTATGTTATACAGTTTATAAGCAGCAAAAGATTTGGTGAAAGAAACAAGACGAGATCAGAAACACACTTGACCAGGTTTCTGTGCAAAATCATACGCCCAAAACTTGACATCCTGGTCTGCACTCCCGGTGACAAAACCATCTGGTGCTGAAGCAATAGACCTGACATCACCACCATGAGCTTCAACTACGTCAACACAAGTACCACTTCTTACATCAATTATTTCCAATGTCCCCTTTTTTGTTCCGACAACTGCATACTTATTACCAGGTACAAAGAGGCCACACAATCCATAACCCGAATCAATAGTTCGAAGGCAAGACCCAGTGCTAGGGTTCCATATTTTGATCAAGCTATGGCTTGTGGACATCAAAAGAGTATTATCCGAGCTAAGAGTTACACTTCTGACAACAGAACGATGTCCGTGGAGCTCAATTGCACTTGTTCTTTCTGGAGAAGTGCTGCCAATCGAATAAGTTTCCAACGAATTGTTGTCTAAAGACAACGCTAAAGTTGCCAGTGAGCCTTTTGCAGTTATAGGAGAAAAATATATAGAGCAAATCTTCTTCTTAGCTTGTACGGGCTGAAGAGGCTTGAAGATGTCAGGGACTGTAACTAGGAGCTCACTACTCTCTTCAACTTCCATACCTGTATTTCCATTTTCAGTTATCTCGGCCTTATTTTTAGAAGTTTTTTTCTCCTTTCTGTTGATTCTCCTTTTGGCCTTCCTTTTAGATTCAGACTCATCCAAAACACGAAATATCTCAACAATTTTTCCCGCAACCTGACAAGCCAGTAAGTTACCAGTTTTATTGAACCGCACCGTGGAAACCCTATCTTTGCTCTGACGCCGTATATCACCAAAATGCTTCAAAACTTCCCATTTGTTTCTGGCAGGGGCATTTCCATTTTCAACATCAAATGCAATTTTTTCAGGCTCAGTTTTTCCATCAGCTGAATCATTCTTAATTGAATAAAATCTTAGCTCTGAGTCACCTGACCCAGACACTAAATACCTCTCATCAGGATCAACATCAATTGACCAAATTTCGCTATGATGACCACTAACTATCTGCACACAATGTTGTGTTTCAAGATCCCAAACTCTCAAAAACTTGTCCTTTGAGGAACTAACCAACTTTTTACTGGAATCTAGGAACACAAGATCAGTAACCTATTTAAAAATGAGACAGAGCAAAAGTGAGAAAAAAGCCATACCAAAATTCAAGATGGGACCATAAAAAGAACAGTGCAACTTATCAATAGAAATCGTAAATCCGAAAATGAGTCAGATATCTTAAAGACGTCACTTAAACCTGGTCGCGATGCCCTCGAAGGCGAAACAGCCCTGCTTCACCAATTACGTCCCATAAAATGATGTCACAGTCCTTGCTCCCTGAAGCAAGTAAAGATCCAAGCTTGTTATATCGAAGAATCGTCACTGGAGATCTATGTCCATTTAGAGTGGTCTCGCATGTTCCTTTCTCACTATCCCATATTCTTACAGTACCATCAGCATAGCCACCTGCAATCTGAAAATCCAAGCGCATTTATCAATTTTTCCAACAGAATAATATATATTGTCCACATCCCAGATTTTATTCGTCAAAATGAATTTATATGGATTGCTACAATCACTGTCATTGCTTAAACAAAGATGTACTGAAAACTTCATTTTTCCATTCACAAGAGAAGTGAACAAAGATGAAACCTTTATTCAACTTCCTAAACTTCCATACAGCAACTAACTTCCACCAAAATACAAAAATGTCTTCGCCAGTGTACGTGGGTGCGTGCGTGCAGATATAAATGCGCATACTCATTCGTTTATAATATTAAAAACAGTTCCATATCTTTAATTCATGTAGAACAAACATCTTCAACCGAAACCACGCGCTGCCGCATCTAATAAGTAAACAAATTCAGCTCATAGTTCCATATAGAGCTTAAGAGATCGCATTGAAGCAAACAGATAGAAAGCAATACCAAGGAAGACTGAGAAGCAGCGATGGCGGTGACGGCGAGCTTGGGGCCGCGAGACGTGGATGTAGGTGACGGCGCTAGGGCTTTGGTGCAGATTCCCTTGCGAACGTGCCACACACCGAGCTTCTCTAACCCCGCCGCCAAAAGGTGTTTGCCGGAGCTGTCGTACGTTATGTTACAATCAACAGATACGATCACGCCGAACACTGCCGCCGGCTCGTATCTCAGGTATGCCTTAACCATCGCTTCTTACTCCTTCCCGGCCGGTGGTGGCGTAGAAGTTGGGTTTAACTGGAAAAATCGAATATTTAGGTTTGTGGGTTTAGGGTTTAAGATTGTGAATTTAACTTTTTCCCTCTCAATTAGGTTTGGGCATTGGACTTTGTAATACATCAAAATAAAAATAGAAATACTGGGTTTAAAAAGTGGGCTCGTATACAACTTCACTTCAGCCGAAAGTAATAAAGTGAGCCCATTAGTCGAATTCTGGACCAATTCGATAAGGTCCAATAGCAGATAACAGATGTGTCTGGCCGATTAAAATTTGATTTTTATTAGTATAAATAATGGAGACAATGCGTCTAAAAATATCATGAGAGAAACTATATTGAAATGCCAAACTTAGTCAATAAATAATGCAAAAATGTTGACAAACTGTTAGTGCTGGAGAACATAAATAAACACTAGTGACATGATGTGGTAGAAGCAGACAAACTAGATTAAAAAAATTAAAAAAAATTGCTAAAGTAATTAAATATCTGTGATTGTAATATTATGATACGTCGTATCAAAGTTGATGCGCTAGGTTAAATTAGTATCATATTTAGTGTAAAGCTACTAGCACTAATTATTACAATTTCGGGAAAGATAAGATATAAAAATATATGTGGCGAAAACAATAGGGTATTAGTATATCGTGGGAGATGTTTACTTCTAATTGATTTCATTTCGTCTTCTGCTTTATCATATTAAGAATTATTTTTCAGTTTGTTTGTTATGGTTGGAACGAGAAAAATCCCCTATCCAATTTTAAACTTTTTAAAAGTTAATATATTTTTCCTAGACTTGTTCCAAAAAACTAACAACATACATCAGTATTTGAAAAACTAAAATAAAAAAATACATAAGCGCAAATTATAAAATAATTTTGCATCAAAACAGACCAAAAGAAAACATCAAAATTGTTGAATTTTATAAGTAGTTGGAATTGACATGTCGATACGTATTGTTGTAATAAATTATTTTGGTGACATTGAGATCAATTTTGGATCTTTTTACAACGATTATTTTCTCAGAAAGGTTAAATTTTATAAGGTATTAATACTTGCGAGTAGTCTAAGTCATGACCATCTTTTTTATTTAACGTAGATCATGTCAATACACGTGTTTATTACAATTTTGTTGTACAGAATGATCCAAGTATCCAAGTGAATGGCGAAAAAATGTTGAGGTGGTCAGCAACCTTTGTTTCAATACAATTTATTTTCTCTTAATTGGCAACTAGTAAGACCATCCGTGCCACGGCGAAATCGAAATTAAATGATATGTTTAAATAAAAATATATAAATATTAATCAGAAATAAAATATAATAAATGCAAAATATGATTTAAAAATAAAATACTAATTACTCAATAAAATTCTGAATTTAAAAACACAAATTTCAATTATGTATAAAGTGTAATGATAATTATAGTTATTAAATTATTTTAAATTATTTGATAATGAAAATTAATATTACACATTATTATTCACATAATAATAATAATAATAATAATAATAATAATAATAATAAATAAATATTTTCATTCAAGTTGAAAAATTTTAACAAAGAAAAAGAAAATAAAATATTTTAAAATTTTAGTAAGCTATTTGTTTTAAATTCATTTTTGATAATTTTTTATACCATATTAAAGATCTTTTGACGAACTTAAGCTTAAGATGCACATTAAATATTTTTTTATAAATTAAATTTGATCATGTTTAGAAAAGAATTAAAATTATAAAAAAGAAAAGAGAAAAAAAAATAGTTAAAAAATTGATGGGAGAAGAGAGATAAAAAATGGAGGGAGAAAACTGCTCTTTTATATATTATATAGATTATATACTATATGATTTCATAATTAATAATTAGATATAAGCTGATTTAAATCATTTTTGTAAGGAAATTTGATAGGTGGAACAACTATGATTTCATAAATTTTGCTTTATGGTAGAATATGCTGGACTCATAAACAAATGAGACTAATTTTCCATTCTTCCTTTTTCAACTCTAGAATATTGCACCCATCTACGGATTGACTTTTTAGTTTTCATTTTCATTCATCTACAAATTCTATTTTTATCCTTTTATATAAATAATACTGTAAATTTTGAAATTCTAACATATTTACACATTATTATTAACAGACTTAACTTTTTTTAATATCAATCTTCGCTCATCAAATACACAATTAACTTTTTTAAAATTTGTATTCACTTCGTCTAGGAAGTGAATACAAGATGAATTTTTTTAATTTTCGCCATTGGTAAATTTGATGTACTATTTCTTGAATTATTTTTGGTCTCGTGTATTTTATCCTATTAAAAGGGTCATGAGTAATAAATAATAATCATTCAAACATGGAAAATGGAGAAAGACATATAACATGGAACTATGATTGATGATGGGACTTTTGAAATTTTAGTGTTTGGCACTTGTTCTTGTTCAACGAGAATTGATATTGATAACATGTAAAAAGTCAATCGCAAAATATGGATTAGCTGATTGGGTAACATCACAGGTTGTGGGTGGGGCGGCAATCTTTAGTTTTACCAGATTAGTTATTTATCACATTAAGATACTATATACAGACTATTACCCTAATAAAAATAAACTGCGGCCGAAATTGAACAAAACACAATTAAATATAATGGATACGTGTTTAATTAATAACCCTAACTCAAACATTTTTCTGGAATATACACTTTTTTTTTTTGAAGGAAAGGAATATACACTTTTTTAATATAAAATAATTTTATATTGTCCTCGATTTGGAGTTTAGTACATTTCATTTTCAACCTAAAGTTTAGGTCTTAAATTGCGGTTTTAGCTCTTTTTTATTTATTTAAAAAATTATAATATCATGATCGTTGTAAATTATAAGATATTCGTAGTTATAATTCTGTTTTCACCATTTAACATGGAGTTAAGCTCGGAAAGTATAAAAAGCTGTGGAATGAATCAAATATAAGTTTAAGTGTTTTTTTTTAAAGGTCAGAGAAATTGATGTATTACTTAAAATCATAATGTACAATATCGCAAAGTCAAGGTGAGAATTCTCACTTTCAAATCATTACATCTTGGAAATGAGCAAGCAAGGATATATGTTAACTAATTACATAATTATGTTAAGACTAAACATTATTAACGAGTCCATAAAATTTAGCATGAATTTCACATATTATTTTATCTACATTGTTAAATTGTAAGCATATCAATTCTCATTTTTTTAAAAATCTTATTTCATCATAAAAATATATGTCTATAAATTTCATAAATTATACTTTCAATTGTATTCGTTGTTATACTATAAATAGTTACTTTAATTGAACATATTTTTTAATGATTTGGGCACGGCGTTTTTAGTGCATATAAGTTAGAAATAAAAAATCAATTAGTTAGTGTAATTTTTTATGTACACATAAATAAGAAAAATATATATATAGGGAGAGGTTCAAATAAGAACCACTAAATAAAATTAGAACATAGAACCATTTTAAACCATTGGATCATCAAGATATACGGTGGATGCATCATCTTGGTGGATGAATGCAGATCCTGGGTTCGAATCCTGAAGGGAGCAAAAAAATTATTATTTTCGGATGCATTAAATTTAATAGCGAATGCATTAATTTATATAGTAGATGCATTGATTTTAATGGTTCTTATGTTCTCACGATAAGTGTAGTTCTCACTATAACCGCACCCTATATATATATATATATATATATACTTAGAAGCATGAAAGAGAGAATGAGAACAAATTACATAAAATATATACTACATAGAATCTTATTATATATAATTATGAATGAATTGCATCAATTTTAGTCCATATATTAGACTATTGCTTATATAAAGCCGATAATATTTTATTTTAAAAATATATTTTTATTCAAAAAAATATTTTTTATATTTCGAGTAAAAAATGAATAATAATAATAATAATAATAATAATAATAACAATAATAATAATAATAATAATAATAATAATAATAATGATGTATGTTTCGTATATACATGTTCCATATAAATATATATGTCAAAACTTAAATTTAGAATGATTAAAATGGAATGGAATGACTAATGATTCCTATAGATGTTGGAATGAGAATTCCAAATGAAATGAAAATTCTTACATATATATATAATACTAGTACTGATGTTATAAATTACTCCCTCCGTCCGCCAAGATTATGTAAAAATTACTATATCGGGCGTCCGCCAAGATTATGTCACTTTCCTTTTAAGGCAATTGTCCCATCATTCTCTTTAATATTTTATCCTTACTAACACTCTTTATTTACAAAAACTCACCCCAAATTCAATCTCAACCACACATCTCATAAAGTGGTGGGACCATTTTTTTCGCTACATCAAAATCATCACCAATTTTATTAAATCTTGTGCCCAAGCAATTTTGCATAATCTTGACGGACAGAGGGAGTAGTATTTTATTAGTAGCTCAAATTTTTCCTTGATTTGTTATAAATTTTTGTTGTTATAATATCTTTTTTTCGAGGTAGAATTTGTATAGTTATTTGATTTTTTGTTGAATATAGTATTGATGTTTTTGACATAGTTATATATTAATATTATAATATTACGATTTTACAGTAAAGGAAACCCTAAGGATTTGGATGATTCAATTATGTTTTACCTAAAACAAATAATTGACGACAATAGTTCTTATGCAAATATTTATTGAATAGTTATTGATCATATCACATGCCATAGCTCTCTTGATTTGAAACTTTGGCGGGTAGAAAAGAGATCAAAGGATAGTAGCACATACAATGATACAATATGCCAAGTGCACCACAATTTGTTATTGTTGAAGATTTTGAGTCAATACTCGACAAGAGATTGTCGAGAAGAGATACGGAAAACTTCAGCGCATCCATGAATTCCACCCTTCTTAACTTCCACTACAGTATCCTTCTATATTCATTTATGGGAAAGATGGATACTATCTAGATATTCAACATATATATCGCATCTGACACTAGCAATAGAAATACACTCACATTGAGAAAGTTTTTAGCAGTTCAGTTGCAAGACAGAGAAAATGAGGGACAACAACTTTTCCTTGCGAGACGATTACTCCAATAATTTATTGTTTACGTATACAAAATGATGGAAACACAGAGGTTACAATAGATCAGTCACAATCAATCATCCTTTAGGTTCGAAAGATATGGTAACCTAAGAGATTCCAAAACCAAGGAAAATGTCGACAGTTCTTTCAGTGGCGGATCCAGGATTTGTGATTTGGGGGTATTAAATTTATACAATGCCTGAAAATATTTGTATGAGGGTTCGGGGGTGAGAGCTCCCGAGCTAATTATTTTTAAACATTTCGTACGATTCATTTATATATTCAAGTAGAATTTCAATGAACTTAGAATTAGAATCAATCACTTAATATAATAAATAGTTTCTGCAGTTCTATTCATTTAACGACAAGTACATTGAAACCATATAAAGACCTACTTTTACGCATTTTTTTTTTGAAAATTATTTCATATTCTAAAAAAATAAACTAATTCATTATTAATAGTTCATAATTTTACTTTGACTCGATCATTGACTCAAATTCAAAACTAAAAATTAACTAAGAAATGAAAATGAGTAAAAAATAATACAAATTTAACAAACTAATATAACAAATTACTATAAAATATTAAATAATTAACATGAATATTATAATTATTAAAATGATACATTCTATTTTTTCTTGTATTTCTTATATATATATATATATATATATATATATATAATATAAGAAATTTGGGGGTACAGTTGTACCCCCCTTGCACCAATGTGTCTCCGCCACTGAGTTCTTTTGTTGGTAAACCAATCATACTACCATCATCGTTCACTAGAGGAAAACGATATATGATTCAAAATATCAAGATGCCATAATTATTTATAGGTTGAGTGGATATCCGTCGTTGTTTATTATCTTTATCTACAACCCAAAATGACGAAAAATCACAAGGTTTGTTAATAGAAGGGGACTACAATCAAAAGATACGCCAGATATATTGGTTTAAGTATGTAAAATGAAACTTCAAGAGCTCATAATTGATCTGAAGCATGGGAAAGTGTTTGGTGAGCACACTGCACGTAAACTTTTATTACTATTTTATAAATATGATATAGTCTTTATACTCTAACTAACTTAAATTATGATGCTTCTCTTTATTTTCATACAATTATCTCAACTGTTGAATTTCAAAAGCGAAGGCTTCCTCATGCTCCTATTGTTCTTTTTATAAAACGCAAGTCTCAATGTTATCTGATGGATAACATAGACGATTTTACAAGCACAGAGTGCCTCATAATGAAGAGAACCCCTGTGACAGCCCGAAACCAAATAATTCATTTAAATTTTTGTTTTAAATTATTTCATATTTAAATTATTTTGAAGCATTTTATATTTAAATTGTGAGGTTATTCAAATTTTAGTCTATGTCATGAATTATCTAATCGCGCCCCTAGTTAGATGTATGATTTCGAACTATAGATTATATCTATGGAAATGGAAGATTATATTCAATTAATTTTACTTTAATTTGGGCTTAAATACTATTATTTGCAATTTAATATATGTTGGACCTTGTTTAATTTTTAATCTAAGCTTATATACATTATACCGGCCCATTTACTTATCATACACTCCAAGCCCATATATATATATATAATTATTGTGTAATTAACTTTTTATTGAAATGAAAATGAGATTAACGTGTATCTTTCTTTCAGCTAACCAAATTTGATTTCTTTCAGCAGCACGTAAGATTTGATCAACACAGCAACAAACTTTGATTTCTACCGCAGCAAAACTTTGATTTCAAATCTTGATTTTTAATTCCACAGCAGGATTTCTTTCACACTTGAAATCTTTGACGAATCCTCAAATTCACAAATTCGATTTTTACTCCTCAACCACGATATTTCAATCCAGTATATATATGTATATCTAATCTTCTTCATCGCAAATACCCAGCAAATCCAACAGGAAAAAGTCTTTTATAATTCATCCTGTTTCCTTCCCACTGCCGAATCTCCATCGGTAATTCTCAAAAACTTGTATAGTTTATTTTCATATGCAAAGATTTCTGTTTTCTTTCAATTTATAGAAAACAACCAAACTCCCACAAAATTCTTGTTTTTATAAATTTAAACATGCATATACAGATAAGAAATTGAAATAGAATGCATATTTCACTGATTTTACAATAAAGAAACTCAGATTTAGAAACCTTGAATAATGGAGGGAATTAAAATGAAATGGGGTAAGGGGTTGCTCGTCGGAGCAACGGCCGCCGCTGCATATGCCGAGGCGGCGGTGTAGAGAAGCAGGGACGGCGGCGGCGCTATAGCTTCGGTGGCTGCCCCGCTGTTCCAGTCGAGATAGGGGGAGGAGGTGGCTGGGCGGCTGCTACTGTCTGTCGTGGGACGGCGACGGCGGTGCTTCTGCCGGGCAAGAGAAGGTGGTGGCAGGCGGCGAAGGGCGTCGGACCGGCCGCAGCTCGCGATGAGGAGAGGACAGGGGTAGGCGAGAGATGAGGTAGAGGAAGAGAGGTTGAGGAGATGGGAAGGGGAGGCAGAGCCGGCGGCTTCCGGCGGCGGCGTGCCGTCTGGTGGCAGCGGCAGAAGGCCGAGAAGAGGAGAGGGAGGAGGGTTGAGAGAGGGAGTGAAGCTGCGTGAGTTATGGAGTTGTGGGGGTGTGAATTTAATTTAGGGTGAAGGGAAAATGGGCTTGGGCCCTAGGTTAGATTAAATTGGTGGGCTCGATTTTAATTAGGTGTTTGGGCTGGACTCCACATTTTAATGTCTCTCTAATTAAACTGGATTTTTCATTTTAAATCTTTTCTTATTCCAAATTTTCATTAGAAAATATATTTTACTATTAAATTCATTAGATCAATTATTTTTACATGATCCTATAATTTAAATTGTTCTCTAAAGTTCAATTAGGCCCTTATGTTTTATTATTTGAAATTATCTGGCTAGGTGCGGCGCGATTAGGACGTGAACTTTAAATTATCGCAGTTAACTTTCAAAGCTCAAGTTTCAGGTGTGGGATTTATTTCAGTACATGCACGTGGTTAATATTTGTTCATTTTAATATTATGTGTTTACCGTATGTGTTGTAAAAATATTTATCGCTAGGGGCCAGCATAATTGGTCCAGGACTTCACCGTCCTTGGTATGCCACAATGCGATTTCACGTTACAGGGTTGCAACCATTATATTGTCGCCAGGGATCCATATATAGGGTCCGGGACATTAAAGTCCTTGGAGTTGCCACAGTGCGTATGGAAGTTATGTTACGTTATGACAATATGTGTTACCATTTTATTAACATGGACAATTATTGCATGTTCCCACACTGAGTGTACCCTGTATGCTCATCCCATATTCAACATTTTCAGGTGATTGATATCGGAGGCGCGTGGAGAGTCGAATGGGCGCGTCGAATCTATTTAAAATAAATGTTTCTTAAAACATATTATGTTATTTCATGTTATATCTTTTGGTTATGTAAACTCTGAAATTCTATACTATTTGAGATTTGTGTGTGATTTATTTAAATAAATGTTGTTATATTATTTTAATGTCATGACTTGTTTAATTTATATTTAAATTCATTTCAAATATTTATTTAAGAATTTATATCTTTACGAAAATATATACATGGATACATACATAATTTTAGTTATATAAAGATTTTATTTTGTTATATTTTCCGCTGCTAAAAAGATATTATTTTATATTTAGAGTTTTTCCTTAGTACAAGTTTTATTAATTAGTTAATTATTTTTCTGACATCTTCATGTCATGCTTTGAAAATAAAGTTGTTAAATTTATGATTTAAAAATCAAGATTTATATTTGAATACATTATTGAAAATTTTGATATCTTATAAATCGTTTTAAAAGTGCTTTAAAGACCAATTTTATTTAAAGAATTCTTTTTCTTAAAATTATTTTCGAAAATATTTATTTTAAAAATGAGTTTTAAATTATTTTAAAAGACTTCCGTATTAAATATTTATTTAAATTTTATATTTAACTCCTTAATTAGATTAGGGTGTTACAGCATGGTATCAGAGCAGGTCTACTTTCCTGTAGACTCTGCAAAAATATTTTATTTAAAATTTTTAAAAGTCATGTGTGAGAAATCCATTCGACCTCTACGTGCTCCGACTTCAAGGTAAATGTATTTCAAAGTATTTTTTTTTATGGGGATGAGTATAAATTGTTTACGTTGAAAGTATGTTGAAATTTGCTGCAATAATTGAAGTTATTATCAGAAAGTTCAAGTTCATTATGCAAGTTATTATGAGAAAGTTCAGTATACAAGTTATTATGTTGAAGATTAATTGCAGCAATGAATTTATTTCAGAAATTATTTCAGTTCATGATGATAAAGTATGATTCACGAAAAATTTATTTTTTTGAACATAGTCCTCGAATTACGAATAACCTAGAATTTTCTTTTAGTATCATTCTCTCAAGCGAGTGTAGAATAGAAACTGATAGTGCCTTTGAATATAGAACAATGAGGAATACACGCGCACAGTCCCACAACGCCGAGAGTTCAAATACTAATCACGAAGCAGAAGCAGGACGAACTCATCCAACAAATGGAGGAGACTTCATGAGTCAATTCTTGAGCGCTTTACAGGGTTTTGTCCAACAGCAGGCCCAAACTCAGGCTACCCAAACCGACCTAAACCGAACCTCTAACACGATAGATCAAGCTGTAGAGCGATTTCGAAACTATAATCCACCACGATTCAATGGACGTGATGGACCGCTAGCAGCCGAAGAGTGGTTGGAAGAGCTTGAACGTATCTTCACTCACATCAACTGTAGTGATGAGCAGAAAGTTTCATGCGCTGTTTTTCAACTCAAAGAGGACGCTCGACAATGGTGGAAACATTTCTATCGCTTGTTGGGAGAGGAAGATCGCAATGTTCTAAATTGGAAAATTTTCAAGGAGGTGGTAATGAATAAATACTTTCCTCTCTCATTCAGAGAAAAGAAGGAGACCGAGTTCTTTGAGTTGAAACAAGGGAATATGACTATAGAGGAGTATGAAAGGAAATTCAATGAGTTGGCCCGTTTTGCTCCACACCTAGTTGATACAGAAGATAAGATGATCGCTAGGTTCAGAAAAGGGTTAAGAATTGATATCAAAGGAATTATGGCTGCACATGTGATTGACGATTTCAGCGACCTGGTTAAGCGAGCGGAAGAAGTGGGCACGGCTCTTGGAACAAACCATCCTACATCAAAATCGACAAATCAACCAATAAAGAGGAGATGGGAAAATCCTAACCAAAGTGGAGGAAACTTCCAAGATAAGAGGTCGAAATTTGGCGGTAACACCAGTGCAAACACACAAGTAACCAAACCACAATGTCAGAAGTGTGGAAAGTTCCACAATGGAGAGTGTCTGTGGGGAAAAGGAGTTTGCTTCTTTTGCCATGAACCGGGACATACATCGAGTACTTGTCCTAAGAACAAGCGGAATGTGCTAGAAGGGAGAATGAACGTTGGGCTAAACAAAGGAAGTGGCAAAGAGCCAGAAAGAAAAGGAAATGCTCGTTTCTTTTCCTTAAAACAACAAGAAGAAGTTGAGGATGACAACACAATGACGGGTACGCTAATTATATCAGGAACACCTGCTGTTGTTCTATTTGATTCTGGAGCTTCACACTCATTTATTTCCCTTAAGTTTTGTCAAAAGAATAAGATCATTTGGGAGGTAGAGAACTTAGACTTGAACATAAGTATTCCCTCTGGAGAATCCATTAAGACTAATAGGATTGCTAGAAAAATTTCCTTGAAATTTTAGGAATAGAAAGCTTGAAGCTGACTTATACCTTATCGAAATGCACGATTTCGATGTGATTCTGGGGATGGATTGGTTAAGTCGAAACCATGCAACAATTAAGTGCCGCGAAAGAGAAGTCGTGTTCAAAATACCAGGGGAGAAAGAAGTTGCTATTCAAGGATCAAAGTCAAGGAAAATGCCCATGGTGATATCTGCTATGAAGGCGATGAAGATATTGAATAAAGGAGGCTGCAACGCTTATTTGGTGAGCATAGTAGGCAAGGAAAATGATGAACTCACCCTTGAAAATGTTCCAGTAGTATGCGAATTCCCCGATGTTTTCCCCGAAAATCTACCTGGAATACCACCTGATAGGCAAGTAGAGTTTACGATCGATTTGTTACCTGGAGTAGCACCTGTTTCGAAAGCACCGTATAGAATGGCACCAAAGGAATTGGAAGAATTGAAGACACAATTGCAAGAACTTTTGGACCTAGGGTTTATTCGACCAAGTGTATCACCCTGGGGAGCGCCAGTCTTGTTTGTCAAGAAGAAAGACGGAACAATGCGGATGTGTATCGACTATCGAGAACTCAATCAACTCACCATCAAGAACAAGTATCCTCTGCCAAGGATAGAGGATTTATTCGATCAGTTGAAAGGAGCAGGAGTGTTTTCAAAAATTGATTTGAGGTCGGGTTATCACCAACTCAAAATAAAGGAAGGTGATATACCAAAGACGGCTTTTCGAACGAGATATGGCCATTACGAATTCGTAGTCATGCCTTTTGGTTTAACAAACGCCCCTGCGGTATTTATGGATTTGATGAACCGCGTTTTCCACCCTTATTTGGATAAGTTTGTCATAGTATTCATTGATGACATACTGATATATTCTAAGGACAAAGCGCAACACGAAGAACATCTCAGAATCACTTTGGAAACCTTACGAAATGAGAAACTCTACGCCAAATTTAAGAAGTGTGAATTTTGGCTAGATCAAGTTGTCTTTCTCGGTCATGTGGTGAGTGCTAATGGAATTAAGGTGGACCCAGCGAAGGTGGAAGCTGTAAATAACTGGAAGGCACCTACCAACGCCAGTGAAGTGAGAAGTTTCTTAGGGCTCGCTGGTTATTATAGAAGATTCATCGAGGGATTTTCAAAGATAGCAGGCTCAATGACACAATTAACCAGAAAAGGAGTTGTGTTCAAGTGGACTGATCAATGCGAGCAGAGTTTTCAGGAATTGAAAATAAGGTTAACAACAGCACCAGTGTTGACCATACCCGATGAATCAGGAAATTTCGTCATCTATACCGACGCCTCGAAGCAAGGTCTGGGATGTGTTTTAATGCAGAAAGGAAAGGTTATCGCTTACGCGTCAAGGCAATTGAAGACGCACGAACATAACTACCCTACGCATGATTTGGAGCTAGCAGCCGTAGTGCACGCGCTAAAGATTTGGAGACATTACTTGTATGGGGGAAAATGTGAGATCTTCACAGATCATAAAAGTTTGAAATATTTCTTCACGCAAAAGGAGTTGAATATGAGGCAAAGAAGGTGGCTAGAACTCGTGAAGGATTATGATTGTACCATACAGTATCACCCTGGAAAGGCTAATGTGGTGGCCGATGCACTTAGCAGAAAAGGAGAAGGACAACCAGCCTCAATGATAACTCAACAAGAAACCTTGATAAAAGAATTTGAAAGGATGAATCTCGAGGTGGTTAGTCCAAATACCCCAGAGGCTACGCTTGCAGCACTAGTTGTTAAACCTACATTGCGTGATCGTATTAGAAAAGCGCAGGAGACCAACAGCTTCCTCCAGAAAATGAAAAGTAAGGGGTTAAAAGACAATAATACAAGTTTCTCATTGGCAAGTGATGGAACACTTACATATGCAGGGAGAATTTGCGTCCCTAAGGATAAAGAATTGCTAAGAGAAATTTTGGATGAGGCACACTGCACGACTTACACAGCACATCCAGGAAGCACCAAGATGTACAAAGATCTTCGAAATATATTTTGGTGGAGAGGAATGAAGAGGTCAATAGCTGAGTATGTTGGAAGATGTATGACATGTCAACAAGTGAAAGCTGAACATCAACGACCGTCGGGATTGCTAAATCCATTGGAGATACCCGAATGGAAATGGGAACACATTACGATGGACTTCGTGGTGAGACTTCCAAGAACAATACGTGGACACAATGCAGTTTGGGTAGTTGTAGATCGACTCACTAAGTCCGCACACTTCATTCCAGTAAAAATGACATACTCAATGGACCAATTGGCGAGACTGTATGTTCAAGAGGTGGTTAGACTACATGGAGTGCCAGTATCTATTGTCTCTGATCGAGATCCAAGATTTACATCCAGATTCTGGAAAAGCTTACACGCAGCTATGGGAACTAAACTTAACTTTTCAACAGCATATCATCCTCAAACAGACGGACAATCCGAAAGGACTATACAAATTTTGGAAGATATGTTGCGGACTAGTATCATGGATATTGGAGGCACTTGGGAAACTCATCTACCATTAATCGAGTTTGCATACAACAACAGTTTTCAAACAACTCTTAGAATGGCTCCGTATGAGGCATTATATGGGAGAAAGTGTAGATCGCCATTATATTGGGACGAAGTTGGTGAACGAAAAGTGTTAGGTCCGGAAATCATTGAGAAGACGGTTGAGGTCATTGAGAAGATAAAGGAGAGGATTAAAATGGCGCAGGATCGACAGAAATCTTATGCAGATCGCAGAAGAAAGGAGTTATATTTCGAGGTTGGTGAAAAAGTATTTATCAAAGTAGCACCAATGAAAGGAGTTCTACGATTCGGAAAGAAAGGAAAATTGAGACCTCGATTTATTGGACCGTTTGAAATCCTAGAACGCATAGGTGATGTTGCCTATCGTCTAGCTTTAACACCAGAATTGTCAGCAGTGCACAATGTGTTTCACGTTTCCATGTTGCGAAAGTATTTGCACGATCCTAGTCACATCGTCCATTATGAAAATCTCCAAATCAACAAGGACCTTACATACGAAGAAGAGCCAAGTGTTATATTAGATCGAAAAGTAAAGGTCTTGCGAGGTAAAGAAATACCCTTAGTCAAAATTCAATGGACTAGGCACGGACCTGATGAAGCTACTTGGGAACGTGAAGAAGAAATTCTAGCTCGATATCCCCAGTTAGAACCAAGTAAGTTAAATTTCGAGGACGAAATTTTATTTAAGTGGGTAGGGTTGTGACAGCCCGAAACCAAATAATTCATTTAAATTTTTGTTTTAAATTATTTCATATTTAAATTATTTTGAAGCATTTTATATTTAAATTGTGAGGTTATTCAAATTTTAGTCTATGTCATGAATTATCTAATCGCGCCCCTAGTTAGATGTATGATTTCGAACTATAGATTATATCTATGGAAATGGAAGATTATATTCAATTAATTTTACTTTAATTTGGGCTTAAATACTATTATTTGCAATTTAATATATGTTGGACCTTGTTTAATTTTTAATCTAAGCTTATATACATTATACCGGCCCATTTACTTATCATACATTCCAAGCCCATATATATATATATATAATTATTGTGTAATTAACTTTTTATTGAAATGAAAATGAGATTAACGTGTATCTTTCTTTCAGCTAACCAAATTTGATTTCTTTCAGCAGCACGTAAGATTTGATCAACACAGCAACAAACTTTGATTTCTACCGCAGCAAAACTTTGATTTCAAATCTTGATTTTTAATTCCACAGCAGGATTTCTTTCACACTTGAAATCTTTGACGAATCCTCAAATTCACAAATTCGATTTTTACTCCTCAACCACGATATTTCAATCCAGTATATATATGTATATCTAATCTTCTTCATCGCAAATACCCAGCAAATCCAACAGGAAAAAGTCTTTTATAATTCATCCTGTTTCCTTCCCACTGCCGAATCTCCATCGGTAATTCTCAAAAACTTGTATAGTTTATTTTCATATGCAAAGATTTCTGTTTTCTTTCAATTTATAGAAAACAACCAAACTCCCACAAAATTCTTGTTTTTATAAATTTAAACATGCATATACAGATAAGAAATTGAAATAGAATGCATATTTCACTGATTTTACAATAAAGAAACTCAGATTTAGAAACCTTGAATAATGGAGGGAATTAAAATGAAATGGGGTAAGGGGTTGCTCGTCGGAGCAACGGCCGCCGCTGCATATGCCGAGGCGGCGGTGTAGAGAAGCAGGGACGGCGGCGGCGCTATAGCTTCGGTGGCTGCCCCGCTGTTCCAGTCGAGATAGGGGGAGGAGGTGGCTGGGCGGCTGCTACTGTCTGTCGTGGGACGGCGACGGCGGTGCTTCTGCCGGGCAAGAGAAGGTGGTGGCAGGCGGCGAAGGGCGTCGGACCGGCCGCAGCTCGCGATGAGGAGAGGACAGGGGTAGGCGAGAGATGAGGTAGAGGAAGAGAGGTTGAGGAGATGGGAAGGGGAGGCAGAGCCGGCGGCTTCCGGCGGCGGCGTGCCGTCTGGTGGCAGCGGCAGAAGGCCGAGAAGAGGAGAGGGAGGAGGGTTGAGAGAGGGAGTGAAGCTGCGTGAGTTATGGAGTTGTGGGGGTGTGAATTTAATTTAGGGTGAAGGGAAAATGGGCTTGGGCCCTAGGTTAGATTAAATTGGTGGGCTCGATTTTAATTAGGTGTTTGGGCTGGACTCCACATTTTAATGTCTCTCTAATTAAACTGGATTTTTCATTTTAAATCTTTTCTTATTCCAAATTTTCATTAGAAAATATATTTTACTATTAAATTCATTAGATCAATTATTTTTACATGATCCTATAATTTAAATTGTTCTCTAAAGTTCAATTAGGCCCTTATGTTTTATTATTTGAAATTATCTGGCTAGGTGCGGCGCGATTAGGACGTGAACTTTAAATTATCGCAGTTAACTTTCAAAGCTCAAGTTTCAGGTGTGGGATTTATTTCAGTACATGCACGTGGTTAATATTTGTTCATTTTAATATTATGTGTTTACCGTATGTGTTGTAAAAATATTTATCGCTAGGGGCCAGCATAATTGGTCCAGGACTTCACCGTCCTTGGTATGCCACAATGCGATTTCACGTTACAGGGTTGCAACCATTATATTGTCGCCAGGGATCCATATATAGGGTCCGGGACATTAAAGTCCTTGGAGTTGCCACAGTGCGTATGGAAGTTATGTTACGTTATGACAATATGTGTTACCATTTTATTAACATGGACAATTATTGCATGTTCCCACACTGAGTGTACCCTGTATGCTCATCCCATATTCAACATTTTCAGGTGATTGATATCGGAGGCGCGTGGAGAGTCGAATGGGCGCGTCGAATCTATTTAAAATAAATGTTTCTTAAAACATATTATGTTATTTCATGTTATATCTTTTGGTTATGTAAACTCTGAAATTCTATACTATTTGAGATTTGTGTGTGATTTATTTAAATAAATGTTGTTATATTATTTTAATGTCATGACTTGTTTAATTTATATTTAAATTCATTTCAAATATTTATTTAAGAATTTATATCTTTACGAAAATATATACATGGATACATACATAATTTTAGTTATATAAAGATTTTATTTTGTTATATTTTCCGCTGCTAAAAAGATATTATTTTATATTTAGAGTTTTTCCTTAGTACAAGTTTTATTAATTAGTTAATTATTTTTCTGACATCTTCATGTCATGCTTTGAAAATAAAGTTGTTAAATTTATGATTTAAAAATCAAGATTTATATTTGAATACATTATTGAAAATTTTGATATCTTATAAATCGTTTTAAAAGTGCTTTAAAGACCAATTTTATTTAAAGAATTCTTTTTCTTAAAATTATTTTCGAAAATATTTATTTTAAAAATGAGTTTTAAATTATTTTAAAAGACTTCCGTATTAAATATTTATTTAAATTTTATATTTAACTCCTTAATTAGATTAGGGTGTTACAGCATGGTATCAGAGCAGGTCTACTTTCCTGTAGACTCTGCAAAAATATTTTATTTAAAATTTTTAAAAGTCATGTGTGAGAAATCCATTCGACCTCTACGTGCTCCGACTTCAAGGTAAATGTATTTCAAAGTATTTTTTTTTATGGGGATGAGTATAAATTGTTTACGTTGAAAGTATGTTGAAATTTGCTGCAATAATTGAAGTTATTATCAGAAAGTTCAAGTTCATTATGCAAGTTATTATGAGAAAGTTCAGTATACAAGTTATTATGTTGAAGATTAATTGCAGCAATGAATTTATTTCAGAAATTATTTCAGTTCATGATGATAAAGTATGATTCACGAAAAATTTATTTTTTTGAACATAGTCCTCGAATTACGAATAACCTAGAATTTTCTTTTAGTATCATTCTCTCAAGCGAGTGTAGAATAGAAACTGATAGTGCCTTTGAATATAGAACAATGAGGAATACACGCGCACAGTCCCACAACGCCGAGAGTTCAAATACTAATCACGAAGCAGAAGCAGGACGAACTCATCCAACAAATGGAGGAGACTTCATGAGTCAATTCTTGAGCGCTTTACAGGGTTTTGTCCAACAGCAGGCCCAAACTCAGGCTACCCAAACCGACCTAAACCGAACCTCTAACACGATAGATCAAGCTGTAGAGCGATTTCGAAACTATAATCCACCACGATTCAATGGACGTGATGGACCGCTAGCAGCCGAAGAGTGGTTGGAAGAGCTTGAACGTATCTTCACTCACATCAACTGTAGTGATGAGCAGAAAGTTTCATGCGCTGTTTTTCAACTCAAAGAGGACGCTCGACAATGGTGGAAACATTTCTATCGCTTGTTGGGAGAGGAAGATCGCAATGTTCTAAATTGGAAAATTTTCAAGGAGGTGGTAATGAATAAATACTTTCCTCTCTCATTCAGAGAAAAGAAGGAGACCGAGTTCTTTGAGTTGAAACAAGGGAATATGACTATAGAGGAGTATGAAAGGAAATTCAATGAGTTGGCCCGTTTTGCTCCACACCTAGTTGATACAGAAGATAAGATGATCGCTAGGTTCAGAAAAGGGTTAAGAATTGATATCAAAGGAATTATGGCTGCACATGTGATTGACGATTTCAGCGACCTGGTTAAGCGAGCGGAAGAAGTGGGCACGGCTCTTGGAACAAACCATCCTACATCAAAATCGACAAATCAACCAATAAAGAGGAGATGGGAAAATCCTAACCAAAGTGGAGGAAACTTCCAAGATAAGAGGTCGAAATTTGGCGGTAACACCAGTGCAAACACACAAGTAACCAAACCACAATGTCAGAAGTGTGGAAAGTTCCACAATGGAGAGTGTCTGTGGGGAAAAGGAGTTTGCTTCTTTTGCCATGAACCGGGACATACATCGAGTACTTGTCCTAAGAACAAGCGGAATGTGCTAGAAGGGAGAATGAACGTTGGGCTAAACAAAGGAAGTGGCAAAGAGCCAGAAAGAAAAGGAAATGCTCGTTTCTTTTCCTTAAAACAACAAGAAGAAGTTGAGGATGACAACACAATGACGGGTACGCTAATTATATCAGGAACACCTGCTGTTGTTCTATTTGATTCTGGAGCTTCACACTCATTTATTTCCCTTAAGTTTTGTCAAAAGAATAAGATCATTTGGGAGGTAGAGAACTTAGACTTGAACATAAGTATTCCCTCTGGAGAATCCATTAAGACTAATAGGATTGCTAGAAAAATTTCCTTGAAATTTTAGGAATAGAAAGCTTGAAGCTGACTTATACCTTATCGAAATGCACGATTTCGATGTGATTCTGGGGATGGATTGGTTAAGTCGAAACCATGCAACAATTAAGTGCCGCGAAAGAGAAGTCGTGTTCAAAATACCAGGGGAGAAAGAAGTTGCTATTCAAGGATCAAAGTCAAGGAAAATGCCCATGGTGATATCTGCTATGAAGGCGATGAAGATATTGAATAAAGGAGGCTGCAACGCTTATTTGGTGAGCATAGTAGGCAAGGAAAATGATGAACTCACCCTTGAAAATGTTCCAGTAGTATGCGAATTCCCCGATGTTTTCCCCGAAAATCTACCTGGAATACCACCTGATAGGCAAGTAGAGTTTACGATCGATTTGTTACCTGGAGTAGCACCTGTTTCGAAAGCACCGTATAGAATGGCACCAAAGGAATTGGAAGAATTGAAGACACAATTGCAAGAACTTTTGGACCTAGGGTTTATTCGACCAAGTGTATCACCCTGGGGAGCGCCAGTCTTGTTTGTCAAGAAGAAAGACGGAACAATGCGGATGTGTATCGACTATCGAGAACTCAATCAACTCACCATCAAGAACAAGTATCCTCTGCCAAGGATAGAGGATTTATTCGATCAGTTGAAAGGAGCAGGAGTGTTTTCAAAAATCGATTTGAGGTCGGGTTATCACCAACTCAAAATAAAGGAAGGTGATATACCAAAGACGGCTTTTCGAACGAGATATGGCCATTACGAATTCGTAGTCATGCCTTTTGGTTTAACAAACGCCCCTGCGGTATTTATGGATTTGATGAACCGCGTTTTCCACCCTTATTTGGATAAGTTTGTCATAGTATTCATTGATGACATACTGATATATTCTAAGGACAAAGCGCAACACGAAGAACATCTCAGAATCACTTTGGAAACCTTACGAAATGAGAAACTCTACGCCAAATTTAAGAAGTGTGAATTTTGGCTAGATCAAGTTGTCTTTCTCGGTCATGTGGTGAGTGCTAATGGAATTAAGGTGGACCCAGCGAAGGTGGAAGCTGTAAATAACTGGAAGGCACCTACCAACGCCAGTGAAGTGAGAAGTTTCTTAGGGCTCGCTGGTTATTATAGAAGATTCATCGAGGGATTTTCAAAGATAGCAGGCTCAATGACACAATTAACCAGAAAAGGAGTTGTGTTCAAGTGGACTGATCAATGCGAGCAGAGTTTTCAGGAATTGAAAATAAGGTTAACAACAGCACCAGTGTTGACCATACCCGATGAATCAGGAAATTTCGTCATCTATACCGACGCCTCGAAGCAAGGTCTGGGATGTGTTTTAATGCAGAAAGGAAAGGTTATCGCTTACGCGTCAAGGCAATTGAAGACGCACGAACATAACTACCCTACGCATGATTTGGAGCTAGCAGCCGTAGTGCACGCGCTAAAGATTTGGAGACATTACTTGTATGGGGGAAAATGTGAGATCTTCACAGATCATAAAAGTTTGAAATATTTCTTCACGCAAAAGGAGTTGAATATGAGGCAAAGAAGGTGGCTAGAACTCGTGAAGGATTATGATTGTACCATACAGTATCACCCTGGAAAGGCTAATGTGGTGGCCGATGCACTTAGCAGAAAAGGAGAAGGACAACCAGCCTCAATGATAACTCAACAAGAAACCTTGATAAAAGAATTTGAAAGGATGAATCTCGAGGTGGTTAGTCCAAATACCCCAGAGGCTACGCTTGCAGCACTAGTTGTTAAACCTACATTGCGTGATCGTATTAGAAAAGCGCAGGAGACCAACAGCTTCCTCCAGAAAATGAAAAGTAAGGGGTTAAAAGACAATAATACAAGTTTCTCATTGGCAAGTGATGGAACACTTACATATGCAGGGAGAATTTGCGTCCCTAAGGATAAAGAATTGCTAAGAGAAATTTTGGATGAGGCACACTGCACGACTTACACAGCACATCCAGGAAGCACCAAGATGTACAAAGATCTTCGAAATATATTTTGGTGGAGAGGAATGAAGAGGTCAATAGCTGAGTATGTTGGAAGATGTATGACATGTCAACAAGTGAAAGCTGAACATCAACGACCGTCGGGATTGCTAAATCCATTGGAGATACCCGAATGGAAATGGGAACACATTACGATGGACTTCGTGGTGAGACTTCCAAGAACAATACGTGGACACAATGCAGTTTGGGTAGTTGTAGATCGACTCACTAAGTCCGCACACTTCATTCCAGTAAAAATGACATACTCAATGGACCAATTGGCGAGACTGTATGTTCAAGAGGTGGTTAGACTACATGGAGTGCCAGTATCTATTGTCTCTGATCGAGATCCAAGATTTACATCCAGATTCTGGAAAAGCTTACACGCAGCTATGGGAACTAAACTTAACTTTTCAACAGCATATCATCCTCAAACAGACGGACAATCCGAAAGGACTATACAAATTTTGGAAGATATGTTGCGGACTAGTATCATGGATATTGGAGGCACTTGGGAAACTCATCTACCATTAATCGAGTTTGCATACAACAACAGTTTTCAAACAACTCTTAGAATGGCTCCGTATGAGGCATTATATGGGAGAAAGTGTAGATCGCCATTATATTGGGACGAAGTTGGTGAACGAAAAGTGTTAGGTCCGGAAATCATTGAGAAGACGGTTGAGGTCATTGAGAAGATAAAGGAGAGGATTAAAATGGCGCAGGATCGACAGAAATCTTATGCAGATCGCAGAAGAAAGGAGTTATATTTCGAGGTTGGTGAAAAAGTATTTATCAAAGTAGCACCAATGAAAGGAGTTCTACGATTCGGAAAGAAAGGAAAATTGAGACCTCGATTTATTGGACCGTTTGAAATCCTAGAACGCATAGGTGATGTTGCCTATCGTCTAGCTTTAACACCAGAATTGTCAGCAGTGCACAATGTGTTTCACGTTTCCATGTTGCGAAAGTATTTGCACGATCCTAGTCACATCGTCCATTATGAAAATCTCCAAATCAACAAGGACCTTACATACGAAGAAGAGCCAAGTGTTATATTAGATCGAAAAGTAAAGGTCTTGCGAGGTAAAGAAATACCCTTAGTCAAAATTCAATGGACTAGGCACGGACCTGATGAAGCTACTTGGGAACGTGAAGAAGAAATTCTAGCTCGATATCCCCAGTTAGAACCAAGTAAGTTAAATTTCGAGGACGAAATTTTATTTAAGTGGGTAGGGTTGTGACAGCCCGAAACCAAATAATTCATTTAAATTTTTGTTTTAAATTATTTCATATTTAAATTATTTTGAAGCATTTTATATTTAAATTGTGAGGTTATTCAAATTTTAGTCTATGTCATGAATTATCTAATCGCGCCCCTAGTTAGATGTATGATTTCGAACTATAGATTATATCTATGGAAATGGAAGATTATATTCAATTAATTTTACTTTAATTTGGGCTTAAATACTATTATTTGCAATTTAATATATGTTGGACCTTGTTTAATTTTTAATCTAAGCTTATATACATTATACCGGCCCATTTACTTATCATACATTCCAAGCCCATATATATATATATAATTATTGTGTAATTAACTTTTTATTGAAATGAAAATGAGATTAACGTGTATCTTTCTTTCAGCTAACCAAATTTGATTTCTTTCAGCAGCACGTAAGATTTGATCAACACAGCAACAAACTTTGATTTCTACCGCAGCAAAACTTTGATTTCAAATCTTGATTTTTAATTCCACAGCAGGATTTCTTTCACACTTGAAATCTTTGACGAATCCTCAAATTCACAAATTCGATTTTTACTCCTCAACCACGATATTTCAATCCAGTATATATATGTATATCTAATCTTCTTCATCGCAAATACCCAGCAAATCCAACAGGAAAAAGTCTTTTATAATTCATCCTGTTTCCTTCCCACTGCCGAATCTCCATCGGTAATTCTCAAAAACTTGTATAGTTTATTTTCATATGCAAAGATTTCTGTTTTCTTTCAATTTATAGAAAACAACCAAACTCCCACAAAATTCTTGTTTTTATAAATTTAAACATGCATATACAGATAAGAAATTGAAATAGAATGCATATTTCACTGATTTTACAATAAAGAAACTCAGATTTAGAAACCTTGAATAATGGAGGGAATTAAAATGAAATGGGGTAAGGGGTTGCTCGTCGGAGCAACGGCCGCCGCTGCATATGCCGAGGCGGCGGTGTAGAGAAGCAGGGACGGCGGCGGCGCTATAGCTTCGGTGGCTGCCCCGCTGTTCCAGTCGAGATAGGGGGAGGAGGTGGCTGGGCGGCTGCTACTGTCTGTCGTGGGACGGCGACGGCGGTGCTTCTGCCGGGCAAGAGAAGGTGGTGGCAGGCGGCGAAGGGCGTCGGACCGGCCGCAGCTCGCGATGAGGAGAGGACAGGGGTAGGCGAGAGATGAGGTAGAGGAAGAGAGGTTGAGGAGATGGGAAGGGGAGGCAGAGCCGGCGGCTTCCGGCGGCGGCGTGCCGTCTGGTGGCAGCGGCAGAAGGCCGAGAAGAGGAGAGGGAGGAGGGTTGAGAGAGGGAGTGAAGCTGCGTGAGTTATGGAGTTGTGGGGGTGTGAATTTAATTTAGGGTGAAGGGAAAATGGGCTTGGGCCCTAGGTTTGATTAAATTGGTGGGCTCGATTTTAATTAGGTGTTTGGGCTGGACTCCACATTTTAATGTCTCTCTAATTAAACTGGATTTTTCATTTTAAATCTTTTCTTATTCCAAATTTTCATTAGAAAATATATTTTACTATTAAATTCATTAGATCAATTATTTTTACATGATCCTATAATTTAAATTGTTCTCTAAAGTTCAATTAGGCCCTTATGTTTTATTATTTGAAATTATCTGGCTAGGTGCGGCGCGATTAGGACGTGAACTTTAAATTATCGCAGTTAACTTTCAAAGCTCAAGTTTCAGGTGTGGGATTTATTTCAGTACATGCACGTGGTTAATATTTGTTCATTTTAATATTATGTGTTTACCGTATGTGTTGTAAAAATATTTATCGCTAGGGGCCAGCATAATTGGTCCAGGACTTCACCGTCCTTGGTATGCCACAATGCGATTTCACGTTACAGGGTTGCAACCATTATATTGTCGCCAGGGATCCATATATAGGGTCCGGGACATTAAAGTCCTTGGAGTTGCCACAGTGCGTATGGAAGTTATGTTACGTTATGACAATATGTGTTACCATTTTATTAACATGGACAATTATTGCATGTTCCCACACTGAGTGTACCCTGTATGCTCATCCCATATTCAACATTTTCAGGTGATTGATATCGGAGGCGCGTGGAGAGTCGAATGGGCGCGTCGAATCTATTTAAAATAAATGTTTCTTAAAACATATTATGTTATTTCATGTTATATCTTTTGGTTATGTAAACTCTGAAATTCTATACTATTTGAGATTTGTGTGTGATTTATTTAAATAAATGTTGTTATATTATTTTAATGTCATGACTTGTTTAATTTATATTTAAATTCATTTCAAATATTTATTTAAGAATTTATATCTTTACGAAAATATATACATGGATACATACATAATTTTAGTTATATAAAGATTTTATTTTGTTATATTTTCCGCTGCTAAAAAGATATTATTTTATATTTAGAGTTTTTCCTTAGTACAAGTTTTATTAATTAGTTAATTATTTTTCTGACATCTTCATGTCATGCTTTGAAAATAAAGTTGTTAAATTTATGATTTAAAAATCAAGATTTATATTTGAATACATTATTGAAAATTTTGATATCTTATAAATCGTTTTAAAAGTGCTTTAAAGACCAATTTTATTTAAAGAATTCTTTTTCTTAAAATTATTTTCGAAAATATTTATTTTAAAAATGAGTTTTAAATTATTTTAAAAGACTTCCGTATTAAATATTTATTTAAATTTTATATTTAACTCCTTAATTAGATTAGGGTGTTACAACCCCAAACTATATGAAGTTGTCTCAGAATGCATGATTCACGGTCCCTGCGGAGCACAAAGAGTAAATCACCTTGATGATAGTGGATACGCAGTCTACGTGATGAGAGACATAGGATCACAGTAAACAAAAATAGAGTTTCGTTTGATAATAGGTATGTGGTCCCATATAATGTGTTTATCGTTATAAAGTATCAAACCACATCAATGTTGAGTATTGCAATGAGGGACAATCAATAAAATATCTGTTCAAGTACATCAGTAAGGGCAACGAAATGATGAGAGCCAAAATAACTGATGCAAATAATGATGAAATCAGTGAATACGTTGATTGTAGATACATTCTTACATGTGAGGCTATGTGGAGAATATTTGAATTCTCAATTCACTATTGCACTCCACATGTTGAATGTTTGTATTTTAATCTGGAATGAGAGCAAACATGTGTCTTTAGAGATGGCAATTGCATTGATAATGTTCTTGACAAAAATACTATCGCAAAATCATAATTTTTGAAGTGGATGGAAATTAATAAAAATAACATTGAAGCTCGACTATGATTATACTGTGAGTTATTCCAACATTACGTTTGAATGCAAAAGATAGAATATAGACAAAATGAGAAAAAAGGTTTTACCGTGGGATGCATCTTCCATGTTTGTCCATCTGCCAAAAGAATGTTATTGAATCATGTTAGGGGTGAATGAAGAATTGAAAGAAAGTTATAAAGAAACATGTTACACAATGTGTTTGTTAGATGGCAATAAAGAGTACATCGATGAAATTATAGAGGCAAATTCTTAGGGGCGTGAGATAACCTAAGATGTCACTTCACAACTTTACTCATATCAAATAGCAATGCCCAAGGAAATATGGATACAAAAACTTGACATTTGTTGTCAGACGACAAACTTGACATTTGTTGCCAGACGTCATTTCACAAGCCATGTATTTTCATTTATTAAATATTTATGTTTCACTTTCCAACTTTTATTTAATTACTTAAATAATTGCTATCCCTAGAAAGTTGGTGAATACAGTTATGATCAACACAGATTTAAAACGTAAAAGAAGATGATATTAACCTGTAAACGAGATCTTTGGTCTCTCTTTAACTCAAACTAACCGGAAGTACATGAAACTTCGACATAATTGGATTTCTTCGATGACTTATAACAATATTCTAATGGGACTTGTTCATTTATTTGATATATGGTGTGACATATGGCTTAAATATTTGAACATGTAGAGGGGAGATTCGAATCCTTAATATAGGGAATTTGAAATACATTAAATGCCAAGTTTGAATGCTTGAAGTTTGAAACTTTGTATTAAAAATGGCAGAGTTTCTGCTAAGGATTATGAACTTATCTTACAAAGACAGATTTAAACCTATTTATAGATTATTGCAAACGAGGGTATTTTAGAGTTTTTTGAAGTCTTCGTCCAAGAGAACCCTAGACGCATGACTCCCTTGTGGCGGCCGTAGGGCTTCCACGTCGTCGGCCGGCTCCGTCGGCTGCCCGGCGCCATGGCCTCCCTCGTGGATTTCCCGCCCCTCACGCCTTCTCTCTCGTCTGTCTCCTCTCAATCGACCAGTTTGCAGTCAATTTCTCAGATGGCCGGACCCCCAACCTTGGTTCGTTGAGCATCAGGATTTCCAACGTTCTGCCGCGTCGGAGGTGAATATTACGGATTTGCTTTTCCCTGAAATCAAGGCTCTACGTTCGCCTAGGGTTTCACAGCCGTCACCATCGGTAGGAATCTCTTTCAGCGAAGCTGCTGTCAGATCGGATTCCGGGAAGAACGTCTTCTTCCCTGAGACGCTGCCACCTGTTGATATTAATCAAAAGAAGCCGCGATCCTTCGCTTCGGCTGTCAAAAATCGGATACCCAAACCTCCGAATGTCCCTGCATATGATTTCACGGTTTTGAGTCCTTCAACTATCAATGACAGACGCTGCCTCATTCTAGACCCGGCGTTCCACCAACGGCAGATCAAGCGATTCTCCCACGCCATTCATGGACGCCTTTTGCTTAGCAAGGGCGACTCTCCTCGCTTCGCCGGGGATCTTTGGGAGGAACTCAATGCTCTTTGGCAGCCATCTCAGTCATGGACGATCCATCCCCTCGGGAAAGGTTACTTTACGATGATCTTCTCGACTGCCGAGGATTTAGATTTAGCTTTTGCCAAAAAGACTTGGCGTCTTCACTCAGGTATCCTTCATCTGCAAGTTTGGGTTCCTTTTTTCGATCCATACAAAGCTGCCTCCACTTTTGCTCAAGTCTGGGTCCGTATTTTTAATTTACCTCATGATTTATGGCATCCTGAGGTGCTTTCTGGTATTGCTCGTGAGGTGGGTACCCCGATTCTGATTGATGGTATTTCAGCACATGCACACGTTGGTCACTTTGCTAGGGTGCTTGTTGAGATGAATGTCACGGTTGAAGTTCCAGATTTTTTGGATATAAAATGTGGTGATGTTGAACTCTCAGTTGAATTCGGATACGAGAATTTGCCGTTTTTTTGCGGTATTTGCAATGCTATGGGGCACAGTACTGATGCTTGTAGGGAAAATACGACAACTCCCGGTAAGGTGGAGGTGGCGCCAGAGATGGAAAAGGAAGATGCGGTTTTCACTACAGTACGGGGACGCGCTAAGGCGAGACCGAAGCCTCGATCTAATTGGCGCCAGGTGAATCGTCAACACCAGGATGTTCAGTATGCTCACACGGATTTTAATGCTGAGGGGGCGATGATTTTGTCCAATCGGGTGGAACACACACAGAAAGACGACATTTCCAATTCCAACCATTTTGCTGTGTTGGATAATTTTCAAGAAGGGGATGTAGAAGATGTGGGGGATGATGATAGGGGCAACACGTCGACCTCGGCTCGGACTGAGGATGCTTCTAACAAGCAGATTGTCATCTTCAATGACCTCACTGTTTCTTCTACTTCGGCTTCTCATTCCTCGGACGTTTATCATTCAGATGGAGGGTCATTAATCGTGGGTGGTAAGGAGAATGTTCCACCCCAACATCTGATAGATACTGCTACTGTTCCCGAGATCGATACTATCATCCCGACGCATTGTAGCAATCCAGATATGGCTTTGATTGTAACGCCTGGAAAGGCGACGATGGAGGATCCCCCCGTAACTCGCGGCCGAGGGCGACCGAAGGGGACTACCAAGAAGGGGAAGGTTTCTGATTCCTCTATCAAGCACCGACTTCGGCGTATAATCAAGAATGGTATGTCTTCGGACTTCCAAAAAGCAGCTGGCCGTGCTACTGGGGCTGTTTTGCAGAGCGACGTTCTTGAAGCTCCGTTGCCGGTGGAGTTCTTGAATAAAGTGCAGCAGGCTAAGTCTCGAGGGGCAATTCTACAAAACTTTGTGATTCACTCCTCTTCTGACGCAGCCCGAGCTATGTCGGCCGTCGCCTTTACACAAAAGAAAAAATGGGGTGATATGTTGGATGACGACGATGCTGGGGATGAGGATACCTTTTTAAATTTCTCCTCTTAGTTTTCGTTTTCTTTTTGTCTTTCCTTGGTTGCTTTTTGACGGTTCCTTTGTGACCCGGCCCTTTGCTAGCGTCTGTGCTCTCAGGGGTTTTCAGGTCCTTTTTCTCTTTTCTTTTTAATAAAATTTCTATTTCAGCAGCAAACGAGGGTATTTTAGTAATCTCATATTTGAGTACGACAAGGGAAATTCCGTCCTTTCAGCTCTATTCCTCTTGAAGTCGAAGGATAATTTGGTCTCTTTAGCTCCTTGCATTCTACGTGGCCTGACAACGAATATTCACTCGCTTCCATGCATAGGGGTTGTTACTGGACCACCTGCAAAAACGGTTACGAGACACTCCTAGGTGTACCTCTTTCTGTCAGTTATAAAATGTCTTTTGTCTACTTCCTCAGATATGCCACTCTCAGGTGCTTTTCTTGGTGATCAGCTCTGCTTCATAATATATCCCATCCTCTGCAGAGGCTTTTTTTCTTAATCTTTTTTACATACGTCTTCAGCTCTGAAGTGCTCAATATCAGCTTACTAGATCTATTTCGCATGGCAGCATACTTGATATTTCGTTAACTTGTTTGGCTCTTCTCGAGCTATATATACTCTTATGTGTTGGGGGTATTCCTCATCTTCAATATCTAGCTCTATTGATTATGAGCATTGTGACTTGGGTATCGGGCCTAATTCATTATAAATGAGCGGGCTCTAATACCACCATCACCAGAAGTTAACACACAAATTATTTAACTTTCATGTAATAGATTATTTAGTTATTTAGGTGGTTTATACGTAAATTACAAATATTTAATTCGTTAAGTAAAGATCTATTTTGATGCACTTATAAATGCTGATCATTTCATCGTACGTTAATCAAAACAAGAACACATCATTTGTATTTGAAACTTTATAGATAATTTATCATTAATACTTATGTAAAATTATTGAATGCAATTTGAAAGAAATAATTAATTTAATTATTATTGAAATATTGATAGCTACTAATAGTATTGTTGAATCCTTATACATCTACAAATAATATTTTTAAATACTTCTTGAAAATTCACCCATAATTAAAAGAATATTTCATCTATATTTTGTAGATTTGTAATTGACAAATGATCAATTAAAAAACTTTACTTCGGATAAAATTGAAAAATTGCTCGTGGTTATTAATTAACTTTCTTAGTATGCCGGTACCAAACAAAACTATTATATCTTGTGCTGTAAACCTACTTATTTTGGAGGAGACGTCTTACGAGGTAGAAAAAATGAAGGCAGAGCATACAAAGCTATATGACTCTTTAACAAATGAGTAAAGAACCGTTTATGAGAAGATAATGACTGCAGTTGATAGCGGTGAGGGTGGAATTCTTTTGGTATGGATATGAGGAAACATGGAAAACATATATTTGGAAGACTTTATGCTCGGCCTTACGTAGAAGGGGTGATATCGTACTTCTTGTAGCATTGAGTGATATAGCTTCTCTACTTCATCATAAAGGTATGACTGCACACTCGATCTAGATTCGGTATTACCGTTAAACTGCAATGAGAACTATATATGCAACAAGATTAGACCAAATAGCGATCTCATTGGACTTCTCAAGAAGACAAAATAAATTATTTGGGATGAAGCACCAATAATGCACATATATTGCTTTGAAGTGTTGGATATGAGTCTAAGGGATGTTATGTGATAGCCTGAAGGAAGTTGTTTTACAAAACCGTTCGATGGTTTAGTTGTTGTTTTAGGAAACGACTTTAGACATACATTGCTAGTTGTCCCTAATGAGAGCCGACATGGCATTGTGCATGCCTCGATATGCTCTTCTCAACTTTCGAATTCACGTATAGTTCTCAAGTTAACTAAAACATGAGATACATTTCTTTAATCATAACACGTAGTTTTATAATTATTGTTGAAAAAATACCTATCCACAATTCATATGTCTCACACGCATTCCCTAAGGCTTAATTGCTACTCAATCCACGCTTAACACCAACCAACAATATTATTCCAACAGGCTGGAGCAATCGAGAACTCAAAAGAACAAATTAACCCACGACCCACGCTTACAAAGGAATAAGCAACGAACTAGAGCACACTCAACACAAACTGTATGCTCTCCAATCTGCACGAAAAATACTCTCACAATTAATCAGAGTGACAATAAACGCAGCAGCAGCAGCAAGACCTCTTTGATCTCAATAAATAAGAAAACCCTAAGAAAAGATTGCAGCGGCCCAAATAAGGGCTCTTTGAAACCTTAGGTAGAAGAACTCCCTTACAAACTGGAGAAACAAAAGAAAAATATTCGGAGGAAAAAGTATAATTTCTTAACAACAATAACTGCAACTAAACAGTATAATTGTAGCACAAAAACAGCAAGCAGAGTATCGTATCCACAGGGACTATTATAACGAATCACCTTAAGTAATCCTAACTAAACTCTAGTAATATTCAGGCAATCTCAAACAAGAATGAAGAAGAAAACTAAAATCAAAACAAAGCAAATAAAATAGGATAAAAACTCAAATAATAAAACAAACTCTGACCCTAGGGATGTACTTTTACTAATTAATTACATGCATTTAATCTAGGGATAATTGCGTGAAAATACACAAACTTTGCCAAAAATCCATATTTGACGCGAAGTTGGGATTTTACATTTTAATACACCAACTTTCGTTGTTGTCCAAATTTGACACGACTTAATTCTTAAAAATTCAAAAAACAACCCCTTTTTGTAAATAATTATACAAAGACCCACTTATGTTATTATTTGGGACATTTAAACCAAAACAAGATATTTCCTTATGATGTTTTCTTTTAATCTTTGATCCGCGCCTAAAATGGTTTAAAAGAAAACATCATAAGGAAATATCTTGTTTTGGTTTAAATGTCCCAAATTATAACATAAGTGAGTATTTGTATAATTATTTACAAAAGAGGTTATTTTTTGAATTTTTAAGAATTAAGTCGTGTCAAATTTGGACAACAACGAAAGTTGGTATATTAAAATGTAAAATCCTAACTTTGCGTCAAATATGAATTTTTGGCAAAGTTTGTGTATTTAGGTGCAATTTTCCCTTTAATCTATTGATTCAATTACCAATTTAATCCAACCCTGATGAGAGATCACAGAACTTTTCACAAGCTTCTCTAACGAACACCTATGAAAGTAGATTAATTTACCCCCTTCACATTCAAGACTCCAATGAATAAATTAACTCCCAAGCGTACACAAAGAATAGCTCCCTATAGTTTCACCTATCCCATTCAAGTGTCAAGGCTACTACTATAACATGCATTCCTGAATCGGCTGACCAATTATCGCATTTAAGACTTAAACTGAACAGCTAAACATGTAAATTATTGGCCAAATAATTCACAAAAAATTAAGCACCAGGAATCATGAATCACAAGTTGGAAGGCAAATTGATATCAATAAATCATACACACATAATTAATCAGCTATGTACAAACCCTAGGTTCAGATTAAAGAACTAGCCAGACATCGCAAAAGAAAACATAAACATAATAAATAAGAAAGAAATTGTAAAAACTAAATTATATAAAAATTGAATAAGAACAATTGTAGCAGCTTGAATCTTCAATCTTGTGGAAATCCAATCCAAGCAGTAAAAACTGGAAAACAATAAATTCTAAAGCTATGAAATTGAAAAATAAAAGTTGGGAACTGAAAAAGGAACCCAAAATAGGTCAAAAGAAGACCTATTTATAGTGTCAGGGTAAAATACAGTGTTTGGAACCCAGAAGAACTCTAAAAATCGGAAAATCTCGCCAACCCGCCAAATTCGGCGGTCAAACTCGGCGGTCGCCGAGTTGACCGCCGTTTTTGTGCTGAAAAATGACCAAATTCGGCGCTCGCCGAATTTAAAACTCGCAGTGCAAAACTGAAACAGAGATTTCGGCGACCAACTCGGCGGTCGCCGTTTAGGTCGCCGAATTTCTTCTTCAAAATGCCCATTTTCGGCGGTCAAAGTCGTTGACCGCCGTTTTTGACTACTGCGCGCGATGTTTTTATTCCGGCCATAACTTTCTCGTCCGAACTCCGATTTATGATCCGTTTGCGCTCACGAACTCGTATCGAGACGATCTAAAACTTTTATTTCATAACATTTTTCCAAATTCGAACTCAATAAACCTAAAAATTCCTTCAAAGTTCGAGTAAGAATCATGTTTCACAAGATAAAGCAAATTAAGCACAAAACAACTATCAAAAACTCAATTTCCTATAAAATTATCATCATATGAACATTAAAAACCATGGAAACATGAGTGTTATCAACTCCCCCAAACTTAAGCCATTGTTCGTCCTCGAATAATGAGAAGAACACAATCAAAAACACGAATGGGTAAGAAATCTAGCTCATCGATGCCTCCGAAAGATAAAGATGATAGAATTCTCAAATCCTCAATAATTAGGCACAAAATTCACCAATAAACACAACCTATAGCAAAATCAACCTTGACATTCCAAACAATTGAATCTCACAAGGTATGTGTATCACTCAACTCTCAATTTGATGGAATATATATGACGTGTATGCTCTCATCGAATTCAATGCAATATAGATCACTTACCATAGGCTTGCCAATTGTCTACAATCTCCATCACTAAAAGTGTGCCAGGACTAAGATCAAAAAGGTCTTTTTCTTCGGGTTATAATGTAGGGACATTGGGTAAGGTAGGGAAATATAGGCTAAGTGACTCAAATAGATCAAGAACATCAACCTTATGACTTCACAAATCAAATATGGAATAAATTCCATCTTCCACCTAACTATGCCACCATAAACAGCACAATTCAAGGGATTAAATCATCAAAATACAAAACTAAACACTCTTTTATGCTCTCCATTTATTTCCAGCAAACAAAGTCGATTTTCTAACAAATTTCTCAATAAACATTCGACTTTATACTTTTTTCTTTTCTTTTTTTTCTTTTCTTTTTTTTTCAACAATTTTTTTTTCCTTTTTTTCACAACCTTCTAGAGCTTATAAGAGTAAATAGTAGCACAATATCATCCCTTCTTTTTCACAACCCACTATGAATATTCACCACACAAAGATCCCCATATACTACATCACCCCCTATCATCCGGCTAAAGAATAAAAGCTAAATAGGCTCAAAGTGGATAACAAAGGATAATTTTTTCGTTAAGGACAGTGTTTGGGAAAATAATGAGGCTAACAAAAGATGGCCTAAAATCATCTCTTAATCCTGGTCACAACAGCAACCTCGACACAGAAACCATGACAAGTTCTAGAAGATCACCACATGCATGACAAAACTCACAACAAAGAATAAACTGTGTATGATAAACAGTTATGGCTCAAAATCTCACAGGTTTATTCAACGTCTAAAAGTCAAGGTCAAAATCACTCTAGAATTATGCAAATTAGTTCCAATTATGCTCAAATCATCAAAGAAAATCAAATTCAAATTTTTTTTTTTTTTTTTTCAGAAATCATCATTGGCATCTCACCAAAAATCTAATGGAGCTAACAATCACACACCACCAACCAAGCAGGATAAAACAATAAAGCCAACAAAAAGATAAAAGTTATACACATATCTACTCTCACCCCCCTCCCCCAAACTTATTACAGAACATAAGTTCGAAAATAAGTTTGGAGGGATGATGATATGTCTGTCACTACTCACAGAAAAACATGCTCCATGGTGGTAGTATGAACAAAGCGTGAGTTCCCTCATCTTCCAAGCTCAACACTGCACTAAAAACCCAAACAAAACAACAAAACAAAAAGAAACAAAACGAAACTAAAAGAAAGAAAAATAAAATAAAAACGGTTGGGTTACCTCCCAACAAGTGCTTAATTTAACGTCTAGAGCTCGACGATACCTCAAAAATTCATGGAGGTTGGAAACAACACTCTAACCATTGGAAAGCTTTTCTACTCTTGGGTGCTCTCTCCACCAAAACACTTCTCTTGGCTCGAACATCCTCCACAAGCATTGCCCCCTTCTCATTCTTATTCCGAAAAATCCGGAATTTCACTTTCTTCTTCTTGGGGGTAATGGGTTTTCAAAGACCCCCCATCATGCTCCAAAAACAAACACATCTCAAAAGTCAGAACTTCTTTTGGTTTTGGAGTCTTTTTCTTGGCTTCATACTTGGGCAGCTCATTCTTCTCAACCTCTTCATCCTCCGAATTTGCTAGAAAACTGTCAGCCAAATTAACCACTTCATTCTGGAGAACTTCCTTTGGTGGAGGTTTCTTGAAAATCACAGTTTCCCCATAGGCTCCCAATGTCATCGTCCCCCTTTGCATATCTAGCTTTGCTCCACATGTGGCAAGGAAAGGTCTCCCTAACAGCAAAGGCATCTTTGGATCATCCGGAATTTCCAACACTACAAAGTCGACTGGGAAGAAAAAATCACTCACCTTCACAAGCACATCTTCCGCAACTCCTAGAGGTTTAGAGCAAGACTTATCAATAAGCTGAATTGTCTTGTTGGTTGGCTTCAAATCCCCCAGCTGCAACTTCCTATACACTTTGAGAGGCATGACATTTATGCTTGCTCCGGTGTCACACATCACTTTCTCAAACAATGACTTTCCAATCTTCACAGGAATATTGAAGCTGCCCGGATCTTCTCTCTTTGGAGCCAACTGATACTCCTTCACTGCGAGCACTTCCTCAAATTCATTGAATGCGCTCTTCTTTTCCATCACAGCCTTCACAATTTGCACTTCATTTGGCTTGTTTCTCAAGATCTCCACGGAAGGAATATTCACAGCCAACTTCTTAAATGTCTCCAAAAATTTGGAGCTTTGCTCATCTAATCTTGACCTCGGGAATGGAAGAGGGGGAGAAACAGAAATACCTTCATCCTCAACTGAACTATCAACCACCCGTATGGAATGACATTGCTGATTTTGCTGAGGCTGTTGATGTTGGCTCTTCGGATTGAACTGAGTGTTGCTAGGAAATTGGCCTGGCTTGTGCTGCGCAGCTGCTTGGTTGGCCATCTGACCAACTTGAGTCTCCAATATCTGCACTTGCTTGGACAGTGCTGAAAAATTATTTCCAATTTAACCCACTTGAGACTCCAAATTGGTCATCCTTGTATTAACAGTTGTCTTCATACTAGACACCTCTGTTAAAACCTACTGCATCATATCCTCAAGCGATCCCTTCTTCGGCTCATTTATAACTCCTCCACTAGACACAGAAAACCCAGGTGGAGGCTGCACAACATTGTTGGGATTTGAATAGGAAAAATTTGGATGATTCCTATTATTGGGATGATACGGTGGATTTCTGCCCTGATGTCCCTGATAGTTTGGTCTATTGAATTGGTACTGCCGCGGGACATAATTAGCATCTTCAAATTGTGACACATCAGATAAACTCGGCTGCTAAGGAATTTTAGCTAGCAATGTTTTTCTCTCCAACTCATACTGCTTTTGAAGAGCTTCATATTTCTCCTTAAAATCATCTCTCTCCTCATGCACAGCTGCAATTCTTCTCGTAGAATTTCTGTCATTCGACCATTGATAACTATTGGAGGCCATCTCTTCTATCACACGATAAGCCTCCCTTGTATTTCTATGGAGAAGACATCCACCTGCAGTAGCATCCACCATACTTTTTGTTAGACCAGTCAAACCATTATAAAAGTGAATGATTTGCTGATCCTCCGTGAAACCATGTTGTGGACAATTCCTGAGCAGCTCACGAAATCTTTCCCAGGCATCATGAATAGTCTCATTTCCTAGCTGGAAAAAGTGAGAAATCTCCGCAATGATTTTCTGAGCTTTAGAAGCAGGAAAGCATTTTGCCAGGAAAGCTCTACACAAATCCTCCCATCCAGTAATAGCACCTCTGTCCAAACTCTTGAACCACTCCTTCGCTCTGTCCCTGAGAGAGAATCCAAACATCTTCATTCTGATGGCATCTGGTGGCACTCCATTCTGCTTAATAGTGTCGCAGATATCTAGAAACTGAGTAATGTGAGCATGCGGGTTTTCGGAAGCCATTCCACTAAACTGTTCAGCTTGCACCATGTTTATCAATCCCGGCTTCAGCTCGAACGTGGTAGCTTGCACAGTTGGTCCCCATCTGCCTCCTTGAAATTGATCAACCCGAGGCTGATACATGTGATTCAGTGGTGGCTCTGGTGGAGGAGCCCGGTTGCGCCTGCTCTCCTCTCTCTCTTCATCTAGCTGCCTCTGAAGGTCTGTCACTGTTCGCGCTCACAAACTCGTATCGAGACGATCTACAACTTTTATTTCAGAACATTTTTCCAAATTCGAACTCAATAAACCTGCAAATTCCTTCAAAGTTCGAGTAAGAATAATGTTTCACAAGATAAAGCAAATTAAGCACAAAACAACTATCAAACACTCAATTTCCTAGAAAATTATCATCATATGAACATTAAAAACCATGAAAACATGAGTGTTATCAAGGCCCAAGAGAAAAACCCAACAAAAACCCGCAAGAATAGGCTTATTGTGTGTCTCCAGAAACTTGAAACTGCAGAAGCAACTCTAGTAGGAACAGCATGTAGAACTCTTGAAGAAACTCGTGTCGGTCTACACTATGACAACAACACATAGAGTTTAAACAAACTCTAACAATTGTACTTATACTAAATTATTTATTTACTGATTGTAATGTTACTCTAATTCATGCATTTTATGTCAGCATATAACGGTTGGATTTGATGTTGAAGATACTCAGGAATTTGCGAAATGGATACTTAGCGTTGGTAATGGTAATGTTGGAGCCAGTCTTGTTGATAGAGAAAATGATGTGAGATTATCAAGTGATATTCATATACAAAATGCAGTTAAACCAATTGCATCTATAGTAAAAAAAAAAAAATACTTATCCAAACATATTGCATACATCCTAGTTATAATTTGATATACTTTTTTATATACTTTTTTTTAATTATAATTTGAAATGTAATGTAAACTTAATTTCATTAATGATTTCATTTATTGTACCATTTATTTTAATTAAATATATTAATATTATTGCTTCCTAATATATTATTTAAGAGTTGTTAATACTCCATCCGTCCTAGTTAAGTTGATCAATTTATTTTCAGTACGAGATTTAAGAAATTGGTATTTTAAGTGTGTTTGGTAATAAAGTGAATAAGTGATTAGATGTTTCTTCGCTTATATTTATTTCATATAGAGAAATTGATCAAATTAATTGAAATGATTTAAAAAGAAATATTGATCAACTTAGTTGAAATTAAGAGAATATACCAAAATTCTAAAACTGTTACGCTAATTAAAGATTAATATTGATTGAATTTCGATGGATTAGCCACTAGTATACACATAGATGGAAAATAGTACAAATTGATGTGGTGAAATAGGATGAGTTTGTTAAAGATTATCATGAAAGAAAAGGAAAATTGTGAGCGTGACAAATGTTTTGCAAGTAAAGGCTGTCTTTGTCAATGAATACTGAACAACTTTAACCATGTGTTTCCAATGGGCCGTCTCATGAGAGTTAGTGCTATTGCCATAACCACGATATGATGATCACAAATTTGGACTATCTCCAAACGGACAACCTACACCAGACTTTCCAAAACTTTTATTATACATTTTACTGGTATATATGTACGTGGTGATTAGTTAGGTTTTATTTATTTAATCAATCTTTCATTAGATATTTTACGTGGCATAAGGTGGAATGAAACCAGCTTTAGTCTGTTCATGAATTAAATTAATGAAGGGGATAGGATAGAAGAAAGGGAAGGAATCTTCTATGTTTCAGATCTTTAATTGTTCAACCGAATAGATGGAGATTGAATTGCTAAATTTACAATTACAATAAATCGGACTTGCTAGAAGTAGTATTTAACTGAAATCGTTTGTGATTGTATAATTTAATTAAGGTGCTTTTTTCGCTCAAAAAAATAAAAATAATTAAAATAAATAAGGTGCTTTCAGTTTTCAAGGTTTAACGTAATTATAACATGTCAACTAGGAGATAATTTAGCTATATTTAGTCCCTTTAAAGGCAGCTAATTATTTATCCACTTGCGCTTTAAGTTCTTATCTCTTGATCTAATTATATAATTGCATTTTCTTCTAGACATATAATATCTAGAACTTTACTAATAATTGCTAATGCAATTCCACCGACTATGACAATTACAGCACAGAGCCATACAAATACAAAATAAGTATTGTATTTGAAAGTACGGACTAATTAATTAAAAGTGTGTTCTTTTTAGTTTTAAATTTATTATACTAATAAATAAGGAATAAATAAAGTTTTTCTTTTTAAATATCTCATTTTTTCTTTTATTTTCAATAAAAGAGAATTTTATTATTATTATTTATCCTTTTCGGTTTAAAAAGGAATAATATTATCACGCTAAAAATAAATGAATAGTATTGTTTTTAATTGAAGTAAAAATAAGGAATGGAAAAAGCTGAAATTTTATTTTATCAAAAATGAGGGGGAAAATAAGGAATTTAAAAAGAGAAAATTTATATAGCTCGTTTTCTAATGACAAATTTCAAACAAATAGAAATAGGAAACACCCAATTGAACCTACCGATGGAAAAGTTGAAAAACTTTCCAAACCAACGTACATCTGTGGCCCACACATCACAATTTGAGAGGGCCTTGGAATAGGTTGGTGGAGTGCGAAACAGGTGATCAAGAACTCGTTAGTATTTTCTTGCTCGGTTTGAATAAACGTAGATTAATAAATGCTCTTTGGGGAAAATAAATTGTAAGTTCATGTATATAGGAACACATAATAGTCTGGTTGAAATGTTGAATTGGCCCCTACCCATAAAAAATATTCAAAGCTTCAAACTTAGTAAGTACGTTATATGTAACCATATTATTAATTAATCAAACTGCAAACGAATCCCCAATGCTTGTTTGGTTTTATTTTCAAGACTTATTTTAAATTTTAAATAAACATACTATATTTTTGAGAGCTTGTTTTGAATAAAACTTTTATGTCTTTTTATCCTAAAGGCTTAATAAAAAATGTACATGCATATATTCCTCATGTTTATTTAAATTATGGGAGAAAAGAATAAATTAAAAATAATATACTCTCTTTTCAAACTTCACCAATCGAATTCAAAATTTTATTAATAATTTTGTCCATCGTAAAAATAAGATTAAAAACAATCGTGCTTTACTTGTCATGATTTTCCGCCTCGTATATATAGTCTTATAGCACATGGGATCTTCTATCCCACTATTTTGTGTGTACCACCGTATAGCACTCTTAATTTATTAATTTTTAATTATATTTTCTTCAATTTTAATTTATTATGCTTTAATATTATAAAAAGATACTCCCATAAAAGGGTTCACTCATCTAATTAGGGTTCACTCATCCAACAAGGGTTCAAGTGATGTTTATTTAGAGTATTGACTCTTTTTCCCATAAAAACAAACTTTAAAAAAAAAAAAATCCTATACTTTTATGATTTTAACTTAAGGATGTATTTTCTGGGATTGTACGTGTACATTTGCTATATTTTCAATGGGGCAAATGTCCTACCGCGCCACTGGGCCAAAAATATTTTTCGCACTTTTCATTTACCCCCTCAATTCTTAATATTTAGCTTTTCCACTGCAAGAGCCTTCAATTATTTTATTTTGTGTTCCCTTCTATATGCCATTATTAATTGCTCAACTTGAGGCCTCCCAGTCATATTTTTTTTGAAGGATATTTTAATTGTACAAATACATTTAGATAATGCTCCTAATTAAATGGTAGAGTTGAGACACCAAAATTTTTCTCTTTATTTTTCATAAATAGTTATTAATTCAAGTTTCACCAACATCATTATTTTAAAATTTTATGATATAATATGATATGTTACATATGTATTTATAATTGAAACTAAATCCATGTGTAAACAGATATTTCCAATTGCAGATGTGGTTTATATTTTATAAAGTTAAAATACTACTCATAATCAACTAATTCACTGCTATGTCACTGCCGGACTCACAGATCAAAACAAAAACATTATTACGTCAATGCTCTTCTATTATGTTTATATAAATATATCAATATGCGAAACGCTCAACATTTTGTACTCCAACTACTTGAAAATTACCTTGTATCTAATCTTTTAAGAAGATCTTTGTATCTAACCTTTTAAGAAGATATTTTTTCTAACTAATCTTTAAAAGAGAAGTTATAATTATAACTTTTTTCCTCCAATAACAAAATGATTAAAAGGTCGTCGATTAAATTTAGAAGATGGTGAAGAATAATCTATAAGAATTCTATAATTTTTATTGAGTGAAATGACAGATCGAGAAAACATAAAATTAAGTATTTGAAAGATAAAATGATCAAATAAGTGTAATATTAATAAATTTATCAAAACAATAGTAAATTATCTTTAATTATTTTTATCAATCTATTATATACCCTTGAATTACATGTAAACATGATCATCTATTGAATGGGTAGGAGTGATATATCTAGAAAAACACATTAGTTATTAATTGATTGCAAGTTACTTCGTCCGTCACAACTATCTTGAGATCTGTTTTTCTTAGTACGTGAATTAAGAAAATAGTGTTTTGTGTGTAGGTGAAAAAGTAAAAAAATAAATAAAATATAAATTTTTTGCCAAATAAAAAAATATTTTTCAAGATAGGTGAAACTCCTAAAAAAAATTGACTCGTGAGACGAGTTATAAACTTATAATGACAAAGTGTATATGCATCATACTACTGTGTCAATGTGTCGTATTAAGGAAATTTCCATTATAGACCCAACGGAAACTTTTTAAAAAATTGAAATTGGATGAAAGCACGAATACCTTGAATTTTTAATGACATAAAACAGACAATCATAAACTCGAGGTGGCTCCTTCAAAAGAATAAAAAATAATACTCCCTCCGTCCCTAAAATAACTTCCTCTTTTTCCATTTTGGGACGTCCCCCAAATAACTTCCTCTTTCTTTCCATTTTTGGAAACTACCCACCACTAATAATACTTTATTTATTCTTACTTTTCACTTTTCACCACTCCCAATACTAATTATAACACTTTTCACAACTTCCAATAATAATTATATCATTTTTTCTCCACTATCAATACATTTTACAACTTTTTATTAAAACACGTGCCGTCCCCAAAGAGGAAGCCATTTCAGGGACGGAGGGAGTAAGCAAAAAAATTGAGGTGGCACGTACGAAATATAATAAACAGTGTGAGAAATCATAAATTGGTACAATATCAGAATTTGATAGAGACCCCATAGACCATGAATTTGTCCAATCAATAATAATAATAATAATAGAAAAACAAAATTACTCGAAATAATAACAAATGGTGTTGATGTGATAAGATGTAAACGTTATTCTAATGTCCACAAAGCACTTTGCAGTTTTAAGTTACTCCAGTTTATTGCATTTAACGAGATTCGTCTCCTTCGGAAAATTTATTTTTCTTATTTTAGGATCGAATCCATCGAAAAAGAGCTCAACTGAAATTTAACAGAATAAGGAAACACAATTGCTTTTCTGCCCAACTCTCATCATCATTCTCCCTTCCGCTGCATTAAAGGTTTGTTTTTTTTTTTTTTTAAGTTCTCATCTTTCTCAATGTTTTTTTTCCCTTGCGATGGGGTACTAGATTCTCGTGTATGTTGACTAGTTTGTTTTGTTTTGAAGTCAAGATTTAGGGGTTTGCCTTTTTTTCGTTTTTTAAATACTATTTTCCTTTGATCTTATTATAGTAATATGTTGGTGATTGGTTTATGGAGGTCAACGTATGTAGTTTATGATATGAGTTAATCTGACATTGTTATACTCGCTCAAACTTCGCAGGAAGAAGGGAGAGAAGTTTGAGCGTAGCAGCTGAAAGCTAAAACTGCAATACTAGTACGATATTTTGGGTTTCTTTTTTTCTTACTTTGCATCTTGCTTTTGTTTTTCTATGATTTAATTCAGCCTTTCGGGGTTTTACCCCTTCTGCTTTGTTAAAAAAAAACTTTGTTAATATTAACACCGTTGTGCCTGTATATGTGTTTGTGTTTGTATGTGCGACATGTTCAGTGGTATAATTTGAGAGGATGGTGAAGATCTCAAGAGAATAATTGATATCCATTTAATCCAGTTATTGCATATTGATTTGAATTGTATTATTTGGCAAGATCAAGTTTGTAAATAAGAATCCTTTGCTTTTGTTTTCATTGTCATTTTGATATGTTTAGAATTGAGAATTTAAACAGAGGAAATTTAACTGTGGCTGGAAGCTGTTTTGTTTCTTGAAGTTTTCCAATCTGCTTTCCATTCAACCACATTGGCCGAATCTTCAAGAAGTTGGTGTGATAAACTCATTTTATTATATGAAATACCTATCTGTATTAAAGAAACTGAATCTTTTAGGAGATGAAATCTGCTGATGCCTATCCTGGATTGAATTGTTCTATTTAACAAATGTATTTGTCTTTTCTAGGGCACGAAAGAGCGGAATTTTGGAAGATACTGTGAAGGTGCATTCCTTTTCAGGAGCTCACGAGAGCATTTGACAACTGAAACTCTTCAGCATTATGCATGTCTGGCCCTGTGGCCACTGCGAGTAATGTTGAAAGAGGTCTCTCTATATCTAGTAGGACAAAGTCACTTGATTCCTCAATATCTAAGGAGAAAAGCCGCTTAAATGAATTGAATGGAGAGGTCTCTCATTCTTCATCAGAAACTAACAGCTTCAGAGCTGGAAAGATTTCATTGCGCAACGGAGAGTCTTATTCTGGATTCCTGCTTGGCAATGTACCAGAGGGGTCAGGGGATTATGTCTGGTCCGATGGTTGTAAATATGATGGTGAGTGGAGAAGTGGAATGAGGCATGGACATGGAAAACTTCAATGGCCATCTGGTGCCATTTACGAAGGTGAGTTTTCAGGTGGTTATATGCATGGTAATGGAACATATACTAGACCTGACAAAACAACCTACAAGGGTCGGTGGCGGTTGAATCTAAAGCATGGTTTGGGGTATCAAGATTTCCCGAACCGAGATGTGTTTGAAGGGTCATGGATTCAGGGTTCCCCAGAAGGACCTGGGAAGTACACTTGGGCTAATGGAAATGTGTATTTGGGAAATATGAAAGGGGGCAAAATGTCTGGTAAGGGAACACTTACTTGGACCAATGGTGATTCATATGAAGGCAACTGGTTGAACGGTATGATGCATGGATTTGGAGTATACACATGGGTTGATGGTGGTTGCTATGTTGGAACTTGGACACGGGGGCTGAAGGATGGCAAAGGTACATTTTATCCAAATGGCAGGAAGCTTCCCGCTAGTCAGCAGTTGTACCTTAATGCTTTGAGAAAACAAGGACTGCTGCCTGACCTTAGCAAACAGAATCAGGTTTCCAATATTCAGCATGAAACTGCAGTAGATATGGGAGGTGTTAAGGTTCGTTCGAGCCGAGCTTCTGTTGAGAATGCATCTGATAAACTCTCCAAGGGAGGCCTGCTAAATCTGGAACAATCTCACACCTCAAATGTGTCCCTTGAAAGGCGTTGGAGTCTTGAGGTATCCATTGAGAAAGTTTTAGGGCATGTGAGATCATCGAGTGTCTCTGATAGCATTCTGGAAGGTGAAGAAGATGAAGACTTGACTTCTCCAATCCTGGAAAGAGAATACATGCAAGGGGTACTGATCACCGAACTCATATTAAGCAACCGCTTTTCTCCATCCTCGAGAAGAGCAAAAAGACGGCAAAAGAAACTTGCAAGAGATATAAAGAGGCCAGGGGAACAAATTATCAAAGGCCATAGGAGTTACGATCTGATGTTAAGTTTGCAGCTCGGAATTAGGTAAGAATATATATTACCAACAGATTACTTTCATATTTTTCCTACAAATGTGTGCCAACTCAATTAATTTTCTCCAGATCATTACCACTTTTTTGTTCAAGTGATCAAGAATGGTTTTAATGCTTTCACAATTCTTCCTTAGTTGTTCTTGATTATGCAGTAAAATAATGTAGGTGTTTAGGTTGGATGATGACTTTGCTACTCCTACCTAAGTAACTTGTACCATTTTTAATTATTTATTTGTTCTTTTATTCATTTTATCTTTCCATGTGATCCCAGTTTTCGATGGCATGTACATAGTTGAAAAAACCGTGGCTTTGTTCCGCCCAGAACTCAAAACAAGTTATTGCTTTTGCTAATTTACTAGTCCACTGCTAAAACACCACACAGAAAATCTATCAGGCAGTCCAGGAATAACATATTTGTCGTACCTGCTTCTTGAGCTACTTTTTTATTTCTTAGTGATCATCCATAATTGCATCTGCATCTATCAGTGGAATCAAAGCCATCAAAATAAGATGAAGTGTTTGATCTCATTCTTGCATTTTCATAAAACCATAGATTGTTCAATCACATGGAATTCTAGAACTAATAATCCTTAGAGCTAGTTTTTCAGGCCTATGAAGTTTGGTTGATAATTTTGTACCTGTGAACTGATTGTTTTTCAGATTTCATTTGTTGACCAAACTGATTTCTGATTGTGTGCTTCGGCTACACCTGTCATTTATTTCTCCTTACTATTTTTCATTTTTCACTATCTTCTTGGTCTGTATCATAAATCAATACTTAAGAGCTATCACAATATGATCAGATATACTGTGGGTAAAATTACTCCCATACAAAGGCGAGAAGTCAGGACTGCTGATTTTGGTCCTCGTGCCAGCTTTTGGATGAATTTTCCTAAAGAGGGCTCACAATTGACACCTTCGCATCAGTCTGAGGATTTCAAGTGGAAAGATTATTGCCCTATGGTTTTCAGGTTTGTCCTGGAGCATCACACCCTTTTCACCTTATCAGCTGTTCGATGCCTATTTTCATGTTATGAATACTTGTGAGATTAGTGAAGTCTTTCAAATTTTTTATGTTCATCTTTTGATGCCTCCAGATTTTCACATGAGATGTTGCTTTCAGTTCTCTTGCTGTTTATTTTTTTTATTATTTTAATATTTGTGCCCTCATGTGGTTTCTTACCATTTGCATTTAAATGGGTTTATGAGTTGCTTCAACTGAAACTATTATTATAGGGTCTACTGGCTTACTGTTAATTTTCTCCTTTTACTTTGGTTTAGTCCCCATCAATGTTCTCCTTTTCCTATATAGGAATCTGAGAGAGATGTTTAGGATTGATGCTGCTGACTACATGATGTCAATATGTGGAAATGATGCCCTAAGAGAACTTTCTTCTCCAGGGAAGAGTGGCAGTGTTTTTTTCCTGTCTCAAGATGATCGTTTTATGATCAAAACACTGCGGAAATCTGAAGTTAAGGTTCAATCTCTGATCTGAAAACCTCTTATCTTCTTGCTTTGAATTTCTTAATACCTAATTCATATTCCATTTACTGAATGCCTTGACGTTTTGAAGTTTCATTATTATTTTTGTTTGGTTCCAAGGAGGCTGATTGGTGGAGAGATGTATAAGAACTGATTTCACAGATAGGATGTGTTCATTCAACTGATAGTCTGTTTTTAGACTCTTATATTACCCTGATAGGTAATTGGAGTAATTAGAATAAGGATGGCAAATATAAATAAAATTAGTCAATAAAGAGATGTAGAAACGAGAAGGCTAGAACATCTAACGGAAATCGTGGAGCTAAAAAAAATGGAGAAGTGTAAAGAAAGTTTTGTAATTGATATAGCCTTCTATATTAGCTAATAGGTTGAGTGTCATTCATATACAACATATTGATATTCTGCTTCTAGAGCTATTGTGACCAATGATCTCACTTGTAGGTTTTGCTGCGGATGCTCCCAAACTATCATCGTCACGTGCGCAGATATGATAACACCCTCATTAACAAAATTTTTTGGTCTTCACAGGATTAAACCTTCTAGTGGTCAAAAGGTAAGGGAGATTATGACTAATTTTCTCTGTATTATTGATATCCCAACATGACATCTTTATCTATTCTAATATCAAACTCCTGTATGATCTAGTCAGAACTAGAATAACCCTCCATGCGATGCACGGTAAAAGTTACAACTAAATATATATATACATATATATATATATATAACTAAATAAATAAAATCTAAATATGATAAATTCTAAATTATATATTGATTTAGTGTTTCTTAAAATAAATTATGCTAATATATAATATGCTATTATTTTATACAAATTTTTTATATAAAATAAATAGAAGTACATAATTAAAAAATTAAAACATAAATTAAGAATAGAAAATTCAAAATGTTTGAATTAAGGTTTATAGTTTCAAGGAAAATATTATTGCTTAAAAATATAAACTATTGAATATGTTAAAACTTTATATTATCATAACTTGTTTATTTTAAATCAATTTTTTACGTATCATATATCAAATTAAAAGTCTTTTAAAGATCTTTCATTCAAGACGTATATTACGTATTTTATTCAAACATAGTTAAATGAAAATGGAAAAAAATGTGGCCTATCTACAAAATGTTGTCTATTTAAAAGTGAATAAATTTAAAATTTAAATATTAGTGGTGGTTAATTGAGGGGCTAATGGATGGTTAATTTGATTTTCATGTATTGATTTTAAATTTTGCATGGATTATGACATTGATTTTTCCTTAATTTACAAAATTGCCATTGATTTCAAATTGGAAACTCCCTTTTTAATATAGTATAGATTGATAACTCAGATTTTCCAAGCTTAGACAGATGTTCCAATGCAACACCCCAATCTCACTAAATAAATGGAAAATTTGATATTTATATAGAAAACAGAAATACATCTATACTGGACATGAACTCCCCAACTTATTGATAGTACCATCAAAATCACTATTCTGCTTCGCTTGAGGTATAGTTTAGTTTCATGCTCAGTTATTGCCATAGAAACTATATATACAATGATGGATCCAAAATGTTTTAGATCACCAAAATGATTTTGTCCTTTGATTCTCCAATTCAGGGATCTGGGTTTATGTAATCAGTGACACTCAGTTTAAACTGGGAAAGGTGAGACATAATTTGGACCTTTCTTCCATTTATGTCTTCTAGGCCTTATCCCCAACTCATATATACAGCTGTGCCCAGTATATACAGGCCCCTTAAACAATTGGTTTTGCACTATAAGCACCTTTTAAGTGATAGATCTATTCTTCTGCAACACTTTCTTCAGGCAATTATTTCTGTGTTGGTTTGCTTTATCAACTTTCTCCGCTGTCTCAATATCATGCCAACCCTCCTTACTGCTTTGCAGTTTCGCTTTGTTGTAATGGGAAATATGTTCTGCACGGAGTTACGAATCCATCGAAGATTTGATCTAAAAGGTTCTTCATTGGGACGATCTGCTGACAAAGTTGAAATTGATGAGAATACTATACTTAAAGATCTGGATTTGAATTACTGTTTCTATTTGGAACCAACTTGGCGAGATGCACTTCTGCAGTAAGTGGGACATTATCCTTCTACTTGGTTTTCCTCTATTTCCATGCTGTGACCATCCCTCACTTATCACTATTCAAACTCCCTAGCCTTTTTTATGGTTATTATGGAACTCCATCTTTGATATATGTGGTATAAAATATTCACCAAGATATTACCATTTAGGTCCTAGTGATTTGGCTTATTCTTCCTCTCCAGTAAAGTAATTTTACCCAGAAAAATAAACGCATTATCCAATAAAATTTTGATCCTAATTCCAACTTTCTTGGCCTCTTTTTCATTGTATTCAGTGTAACAGAGAAACTAATTCTCAACTGTATAATGATTAAAAGCCTAAGTCTTGATTTTACTTGGCATATTGCTTGTATTTGGTATTTTCTCATGGTCAAATTTGTTTCTAGGTGAGTCTAGAGTAAACTTACCTAGCTTACTTGATAACACACTAGTTCTGCTCCTTGGTTCATCTGCATGCAGGCAAATAGAAATAGACAGCAAATTCTTGGAATCAGAGGACATAATGGATTACAGCCTGTTGCTCGGTGTCCATTATCGAGCACCACAACACCTACGCTCTCTAATGTCTTATAGCCAGCGCATCTCTGCAGATGGATTGGGGATCGTTGCTGAAGATGGTAAGTTCGGCATGTTCTCTGGAGTGATTCTACTTGTCTGCATCTTCAAATAGACAGTGGCATTAGTATTTGATTTTCTGCTTCTCGCTTTTAATTAAAATTCATGTGGAAAACTACCTTGAATAGGATACAGCAAGCCGATAAAAAAGGATACAGTTCCTGCATGTTGTATAAATCTTAATTCCAATATTCTAAGATCCCTGCCAAAAGCATAAAAATTACCATGCATATTCTGATGATGTTCTCGCTTTTGATGCTGATTAAAAACCTCAAGAGTCCATGGAAGATGAAATATCACCACAAGGCCTTGTTTTGGTCCCACGCGGTTCTGATGACAGTAGTGTGGTTGTGGGACCACATATTAGAGGCAACCGACTGCGAGCATCATCTTCAACTGGGGATGAGGAAGTAGATCTTCTTCTCCCTGGAACAGCAAGGTAATACCATGCAACTTGAGCATTTTAATATTTCAATCTTCACTAATTGTTTCTCATCAGGAAATCTTATAACTAGATTAGATGTCTTCGGTAAAGTCAATTTATTAAGGTTAATCTAGAAAGGTTACTTCCACTATCTCAATGCGGTGAGAAATTTATACATGTGAGGTTCCCCTAAGATGGAATGATGAAAATCATCTCACACTTTTCCAGATTTTACTGATCCTCAAGTCCGGTTTCATCAACATGGTGTTCTTAAAATATCGAGTAACTTAGCTCTTTAAAGCTGTTTGAGGAATTGGAGTTAAATGGAGTTTCAATGATAGGTAGGTAACTAATCTCATTCCACAGAAGTCTGTTTGACTTTGGATATTACAACTATAGTCCTAATATTGAAACCATAAAAACAAGATGGGTAAGCATTATACTTTTACAAACGATTGGAGCAATATTCTGCCATGCAGTCTTTCTCTGTCGTACTAAGAATTTTTGTGGTCATTTAACAGGCTCCAGATCCAACTTGGAGTGAATATGCCAGCAAGAGCCGAGAAACTTCATGGGGATGATGCTATTGCTAGGGAGGCATTCGACGAGGTTTATGATGTGGTCTTATATTTGGGCATTATCGACATCCTGCAAGAGTACAATATAACTAAAAAGATAGAACATGCCTACAAATCCATGCAATTTGATTCAGTGAAGATCTCGGCTGTTGATCCCACATTCTACTCAGAACGCTTTCTGGAATTCATTCAAAAGGTGTTTCCATCAAATGGTGTCTCGGGTTAGAAGACCCGACTGATCTCACTCTCATTTTGTCCAGTGAAGACAACCAAGTTTTCCAACCATAAACATAAAAACTGCCAGTGGAATCCATTTTTGCTGGCTGAAAATTTGTGGATCTTGTACTATTTGTATGTAATGAGGTTGAGCAGAGTTGATTTATCTGTTTCCGAGTTCATGCATAAACTCTGTAATTTTGTTCTTGTATTCTATGACTTTCCTTAGTAAATAAACACTATTTAATTTGTCCAATTTCAATCATCCCAACTACTTCGCAGTAGATAGCATGCAAATATAGGTGTGCTAGATTCAATGTTGATTCGAGCCGTGCTGGAATGGATGATAATATTTTGTTGTCAACATTTGTGATATACACCTAATATTATGGGAGTCTACCTTAAAGTTGTACTTCAACTTTCTAGAAGTAATTGTATATTTTAATCTTTGCATTCTTGTATTGTTTTCTTATTCTTTAGTGTTTGAATGACGTGAATTTTGCAGTTGCTCACGTTTAAATAAAAGAGATGCAATTTTATCATGGTTTTAAAGTAGTGGGCCAGTTTATTCCTACTTTTTAAGAACATGATCTCAATCAACATTCTACACGTTATAACATACTTCCTTTTTTGTTAAATCAAATGATTGAATTGAATTTTAATTCAAATACATACATGAATATATAAATAAATAAATAATTATATCTTTATATTATATGAAAGAGCAGTTTCTAAAGGCTATTTTTTTGGCGCCTAGTTTTAGGAGTTATTTCTGATAATAAAGTTGAGCAATTTCTTCTTCCATCCATTGAGGGAACGTGATGAAGTTTGTAATATGATGAATAGCATATAAGTTGTTGGGGTCCTTTGATGAAGCTTGAGAAGATGAAGGATTAACTTGCAAATTCTGAGTTAGTTAGTTAGTTGGTTTAATAAGCTTTTCAGCTTATAATCTCGGCCGTCCATCAAGTTCAGAGAGTGATCCAAGAAAGCTGCATATATACGCATTGTATATCTCCCAAAAGAGGATGATGCTTCTCTATGATTCTATTATTGTAATTCTACTTGGTGAGATAGAAAGAAAGAGGGGAGAGAAAGTTTGTTCTTGAGAGCTGAGAGTTGAGATTGAGCTTGAAGCTCTTGTACTGTAACATTCCATTCTCCGATTTGCATTAATAGAATTTGGCTGCTCTTCTCTGTGGATGTAGGCATTATATGCTGAACCACGTAAATCTGTTCTTCATTTTTTGGTTGATCTGTTTTTATCATTATTCAATTGTTGATTGAAATCTACAATTGGCGCCGTCTGCCGGAATCGAATTCACAACATTTCTGTTGATTCTCTGCGACGAGCATATTGCATTTATTTTGCAGAGGAGTTTTGTTTTGGTTCAAGAAAACGAAGTGATCAGCTCAGTGAAGGATGAATCCATCCAAGTTCGAGATGGAGAAGTTTAATGGTAAAAATGATTTTTCCTTATGGAAAATCAAGATGCGTGCGATCTTGATACAACAGGGACTTCTTGAAGCCATTTCTGGAGAAGAAAAATCGAAGACGAAGGAGGAATCGAATTCGAGCACAAAGCTGAGCAAAGAGGAAATTGATCACAGGGCGCACAGTGTGATAATTATTTGCCTCGGTGACAAGGTTCTTCGCGAAGTTGCGAAGGAAACATCGGCGGCTGTAGTGTGGAAGAAGCTAGAGTCATTGTACATGACAAAATCCCTTGCCAATAGACTGTACATGAAGCAGCGTCTATATTCCATGAGGTTTTATGAAGATAAGTCAATAGAAGATCAAATAGAGGAATTTAACAAATCTGTGGATGATCTTGAAAGTATAGATTAACAGATTAAGGATGAGGATAAGGCTATTTTGCTTCTAAATGCCTTGCCCAAAAGCTATGATCATGTGAGAGATGTTATTGTCTTTGGAAGGGAAGAGAGTATTTCTCTTGAAGAAGTTCAAAATGCCCTTCGAGCTAAAGAGCTTCAGAAATCTAATGAAGGAAAGAAGGAGGCATTTTCTGAAAGTCTCAATATCAAGAAGTATAAAGGAAAGGGTAAGAAAGCTAATGATGATTATCAGAAAAAGGCCAAGCCGAAGGGAAAAGATTATGGTACTAAGGATGATAGAAAATGTTTTGAATGTGGAAATGCTGGACATCTGAAAAAGAACTGCTTCATATGGAAAAAGAAACAAAATGAATTAAAGCGTGCTACAAACACAACTGACAACATTCAAAAACAGAAGAAGCAAAAGCACTTAATATCATGCAAAAGGATCCTCAAAATGGCTGGATATTGGATTCAGCCTGCACCTTCCATATGTGCTCAAATAAAAGCTTATTCAGTTAGTTGGAATTGGGAGAACAAGGGTCAGTATTGTTGGGAAATAACCAGGTATGTCATGTTAAAAGCATAGGAAGTATCAAGTTCAAGATGCATGATGGTTGTATAAGAACTATAAAAGATATTAGATACATTCTTGATATTAAGAGAAATCTAATATCACTTGGTTTATTGGAGAAAAATGGGTGTTGTTGGGGATCTGATGATGGACAGTTGCTTGTTAAGAAAGATGAAAAATTAATCATGAGAGCTCATAGAAAACATAGTTTGTATTATCTTGATGCTGAGGTGTTGGTGGGAGAATCTAATTCAGGCATTAAAAATGACTCTATGGCATGACACACAAGGCTGGGACATATTGGAGAAAAGGGACTAAAGGAGTTGGCGAAGAAACAGATTATATCAGTCCCACCAGACTTGAAACTGGATCACTGTGAGATTTGTCAACTGGGAAAATGAACTAAACTTCCCTATCCCAAAGGAAACCATATATCAAAGTCTCCACTCGATTATGCTCATGCTGATTTGTGGGGCCTTTCTAGCACTACTACTATAGGAGGGGCAAAGTATTTTTTCTCCATAATAGATGACTTCAGCAGAAAAGTGTGGGTATATCTCTTGAAACAAAAATCAGACACTTTTACTTGTTTCAGGAATTGGTGTGTAGAAATGGAAAATCAGAAGGAGAAGAAGCTGAAATTTTTAAGAACTGACAATGGACTAGAATTTTTGTAAGCAGAGTTTGATAAATACTACAAGAAGAAGGGCATCAAGAGACATAAGAGTGTTCCACCTAACCCTAGGGGTAGTGGAAAGAATGAACAGGACTCGCTTGGAGAGAATGAGATGCATGCTTATTAGCTCAGGCCTGCCAGAAAAATTATGGGGAGAAGCTGTCTCAACCGCAGCTTATTTGGTGAACAAATGTCCTTCTTCTGCAGTGGAGTTTAATACTCCAGAAGAGTTCTGGAGAGAGCACATTTCAGATTATTCTCTGCTGAAACCTTTTGGATGTTTAGCTTATGTTCACATTAAACAGAACGAGCTAGCTCCAAGAGCACTGAGATGCATTATGCTTGGATACCCCAGTGAGTTAAAGAGTATAAACTTTGGTGCATTGAGCCTGGAGAAAACAAGATCATAATGAGCAGAGATGTAGTTTTCAAGGAAGATATTATGCCACTTAACAAAGAAAGAGTGTTTTTGCAGAATCAGAAAGAAGCTCAAGTAGAAGCAAAGGAAAATGAGACATGAATTAAGGTGGAGCTCCGGGAAGATCAACAAATCTCACCAACTAGTTCACAAGAAGATGAACTGCAGATTGAAGATAATGATGAGCTAAAGGATTATTTGCTTGCTAGAGATAGGCAGAGAAGAGAGATAAAGCCTCCAAGCAGATTTGGGAATGCAGATATGATTGCATATGCGTTCAACATAGCAGAAGATCTTGAGTATCAAGAGCCCAACACCTATAAGGAAGCTATGAACAACAAAGATAGAGATAGTTGAGAGAAGGCTATGAAGGAAGAGTTGGATTCACTATCAAGAAATCAAACTTCGGTACTGGTTGATAGGCCCACACATCAAAAACCTGTTGGATGTAAGTGGATCTTCAAAAGAAAGTTTGAGATGGTGAATGGAAAAAAACAGATCAGGTTTAAGGCTAGACTTGTAGCCAAAGGATACACACAGAAGGAGAGGATAGATTTCAATGAAATCTTTTCTCCTATGGTGAAGTACTGTTCCATAAGACTACTCCCATCACTAGTAACTCAGCAGGATATGTTCTTAGAGCAGTTGGATGTCAAGACTCAAGACTGCTTTTATGAATGGAAGCCTAAAGGAAACAATTTTTATGGAACAACCTGAAGGCTATTCTGTACCAGGGCAGGAAGGGAAAGTTTGTTTGCTTAAAAGATCATTATATGGTCTAAAACAAAGTTCAAGGCAATGATACATAAGATTTGATGAATTTATGCTAAGTTCTGGATTTCAGAGGTCAAGACATGATAGTTGTGTGTATTTGAAAAATGATGGGAAAAAGACAGTTGTATATCTACTCCTATATATGGATGACATGTTGATAGCAAGCAAGAGTATGAAGGAAATACTGATACTGAAGGAATAGTTGAAATCAGTGTTTGAAATGAACGAGTTGGGTTATGCAAGGAGAATCCTTGGGCCATATTATTAGAGATCAGAGCAAAGGAAGATTGTGTCTTATTCAAAGTGATTATGCTTTGAAGGTCATAAAGAAGTTCAAAATGCATGAAGCAAAGTCTCTGGTCATACCTATTTCATAGCAGATTAAGCTCAGTATAGCTCAATGTCCAAATACTGATGCAGGAAAGAAGGAGATGTATAATGTGCCTTATTCAAATGCAGTGGGCAGTGTGATGTATATGATGATATGCACTAGGCCTGATCTTGCATATGCTATCAGTGTGTTGAGTAGATTCATGTCTAATCCGGGAAAGACACATTGGGAAGCTCTAAAATGTGTTCTGAGATACATAAGAGGAACTTATGAGTGTGGTTTGGTGTTTGAAAAACAACCAGATTACAAAGGTAATCTATTGTTGGGCTATGTGGATGCAAATTATGTTGCAAATATTGATTGCAAGAGGAGCCAAACAGGATACATTTTCACTTTATATGGAACAACTATCAGCTGGAAATCAATGCTACAATCTGTGATGGTCATGACAGAGGCTGTGAAAGAAGGGATTTGGCTGAAAGGTATACTTTCTGACTTTGGAATTTTTCAGAAGAAGGATGAGATATTCTGTGACAATCAGAGAGCTTTACATCTTGCTAAACATCAAGTTTTTCATGAGCGTTCAAAACATATAGATGTGAGGAATCATTTTGTAAGAGATCTTGTGAATAAAGGCTTGGTGGAGATGTTGAAAGTTCCAAACTGAGGATAATGCTGCAGATGCTTTGACAAAAGCAGTCACTAGAGTTAAGTTCAAACATTGTTTCAATATGGTGAATGTACTGTGAAGGCTGGATGTTTGACAAGAGTAGTTGAGCAGCTTCTATCTATCAAGGTGAAGATTGTAATATGATGATAGTATAAGCTGTTGGGGTCCTCTAATGAAGCTTGAGAAGATGAAGGACTAACTTGCAAATTCTGAGTTAGTTAGTTAGTTGGTTTAATAAGCTTTTCAACTTATAATCTTGGCCGTCCATCAAGTTCAGAGAGTGATTCAAGAAAGCTGCATATATACGCATTGTAATAGGGATGTCAAAAAAGTCCGAAATCGACGGGTCGACCCGAATAGACCGATAAAAAAGGTGGATTAGGGCTGAAAATTTTTAGCCCGAAAAAAATTTAGCCCGAATGGCTTGAACCGAAAATAGCTCGAGCCCGATAGGGTTGGCCCGAAAACCGAGTGGGTTGGCTCGATTAACCAAACACTTTCTTAATAATTGATTTCTAAACTTTAATACTTTACTTTTTAATTTGATAATAACATTTTGATGCTTGTATAATATGTTTTGATTTTTTCTAACGATTAATAATAAATATTTATGATATAAAAGTCAAAGAAAGATAGTAATTTTATTATATATAGAATTTTTAACGGAAACAAAATTAAAATTAGATATTATGTAAATTTACATTAAAATAACACTAATTTTTGTATTTAAAATAAGGCGAAATGTTTTGATTTAAAAAGCACGACATATTTTAATTACAATAATATGATTATCCATATAAAAAATTATACATATAAAACAATCGTAAATTTGTAGGCCCGAACGGGCTAGCCCGAAACCGAGTGGGTTAGGGTTAAGGTCAAAAAATTTTAGCCCGAAAAAATAAAAAAACCGACTAGCCCGAACCGAAAATAACCCAAAACCGAGTGGGTTGGCCCGATTGACATCCCTAATTGTATATTTCCCAAAAGAGGATGCTGCTTGTCTATGATTATATTCTTGTAATTCTACTGGTGAGATAGAAAGAAAGAGGGGAGAGAAAAGTTTGTTCTTGAGAGCTGAGAGTTGAGATTGAGCTTGAAGCTCTTGTATTGTAACATTCCATTCTCCAATTTGCATTAATAGAATTTGGTTGTTCTTCTCCGTGGATGTAGGCATTATATGCTGAACCACGTAAAACTGTTCTTCGTTTTTTGGTTGATCTGTTTTTATCATTCTTCAATTGTTGATTGAAATCTACAAAGTTTTTTTTTCTAACGAAAACATGGAGCAACTTTTTTATATGTATGTTCTCATGTGATAAGAATTTAGTAATTTAACCCCTCTATCAGTTTTTCTCTAAACTCCTCATTTGTTCTCTATCCATATGGCCCTCTCAAATTTTGCAAGGATATCTTCACAACCTCCTAAGTGATTATCTCAAAAATCTTTCAATCTCAAAATTTATACTTTTCAGTAGAATCAATCAACGCGTTTCGGAGATAGACGAGCTAGCCCATGAGTTCAACTAAAAAAATGAGGTTCGACAAAAATAACGAGGACAAAGAATACCCTAATACGCTGAGGATCGAAGGCGTTGAGGGAATCGAGTCGTTGTTTCCATTTCAGGCCATGACCTTCAATACTACTATTATCGATGGTTATAGTTTGGTTGGAAGGGCGCGCCATGGTCAGGTTGGAGGAATTTCGTATGCTGATACTTAGATCCTGCAATTTATTTTTAGAATTAAAATTTTGATATCTGTTATGTATACATAGGGAGGACTTTCTTGTCCTTCTTACATCTTAGGATTTGATTTATAATTGTGGCTTCTTATATTTTCTTGTGAATTTGGGTTGAAACGATTGCAATTTCTCATGTATGCTAAAGCATTCAGAATTCAGCTTTCAATGTGAAATGTGTGGTGCGATGTTTGCCCATGATAATTTGGAACTACTTGTTTTATGGTCAGTTAAAATCTTTACATATAACGATTTTCATATCTTTACAAGAGTGGAACACTGGGGATTGAAGTGGAAGACCATTGATAAAGATATTGTCGTAAATTATATCTTCCAAGTGAACTGGTAATATTTCCCAAATAAGACACACAATCATCTCTTAGTTTGTTGAATCTAATAGTTTTTATATTCATGTAGTTTGGCCAAACAATTTGATGTAACTGATATAATCCCATAACTTCACATATTTTTAATTATTTATCAAAATTTCCATTCTATATATGGCAGACTAAGGTGTCATATGTAGTGTAAATAAAAGTATTTCTACACATCATGGATTTAGGGGTTTTTTTTTTCTTTCAATTTTTGACACTAAATTTCTCATATTCGACAATATTTTTTTGTCAATTCTTAGACCAAATTTGTGAAATCATTATCTTAGTTTGTATTTTTGATTGATTTTAGTATGTATTTTCTTACATCGATTGACAAATTTCTCGCATTACAACAATTTTGTGTCTGAATCGTAACCCTTCACACAATCACATTAGCTAAGCTCTTTGAGAAAAGCTAAGAAAATTTGTCAGGCTGGAAATATTGTTGAACAAGCAAAGGAAATATCATTTCTAGCATGTTCTTATTTTTCATATCTTTGCATATCAAATGACATATTTATGGTTGCAGACTATAGCCCAATTCAAACGTAGTTGGTGTTTGTAGGCAAACCGAAGGTGTTGCTGGCTTACTCTATAGTCCTCAAGGTGTGTGCCATATTACATAACAGTAAATTTGGATAAAGTACGGTATTGTGAGCTATTTATTTTAGTTTGTTTTGTTGATATGCTTTTCAAATGCGATAATAGAAATAATTTGGTTTATGCATAATTGCACAAATGAAGATATAGCTGGCAATTGCAAAAATATTTGTAGTTATGATTGGTGGGAGGTAAGTTATTATTAAATAAATCTAATTTTGCAATAGTTTGATCATGTGGAGATGAATCTTGATTTGGGTTTATTCTATTTGTTAATATACATGGCTAGGCCAGCCTACTCCAAGCATGTTTGCATTAACCAAGGCAAGAGTTGAAGATGATGAGGCTTCTTAATATCTACTTGCATAATGTTTGTAAATATATTTGAAAAATATTGTGATTAGTCCTTTGAGACTCATTCTTTCTTGCAATATCTTGAAATAATATTTTGGTTGAAAAATATATCTATGATAAACCGATTTTTATAACTATTGTCTATCTTTAGAAGAGTATATCTTGAATTCTTTTTAGTTGAAATTACATGTGATTTAATATCAAAGATTTAAAGATACATCTTCAACATTTTGATATTTCAAGGGATTTTGATTTTATTTGCTCTCACGCTATATCCATCTAAGATCTCTAATGGCTGCAAACAACGCCCAATCTGCCCATTGAAATAAATTTAGTACCTAAATTTACTACAAACATGTGTACTTATTAAAAGTACTGAACGTATAAACACAAACTTATAAAAACAAGTTACAGTTATGTGTCGACAAAAGTGTTACTAACAAAGTAAATAACAATTTCGAAAATTAAATGACACTAGAAATAGTTTGTGTAGATTTATCAAATTAACTTGCCTTAATGGAGTTAAACCACTATGATAAAAATGATGAAAACATATATTTCTATGTGTTTAAGATCAATATGATGTCAATTTATAGGAAAATGTGTGCTTAGTTAATTTGAGTGTAACCGAGAACTTGTATTGTTGTTTGAGTGAATTTTCAGGAACATTGAAGCTTAATTTGGAAAAATTATCTAAATGGAAGTTGAAGTTCATCTCAATATAAATTTGTGGCAGCAAACGAATCGAAAATCAAATCTCGGACGAGAGAGAACGAGCCGAAATAAAATCACTGCGCAAAGCTAAAAAACGCACGCGGCCCAGACGTGCAGCCACGTGGTTGGCCGAATTTTGTTGTTTTGGACGCGCGCTGTTAGGTCCGGAGGGTCTCTGTAGTGCCCCAATTTTATTTTTAACTACAAAAAATTCTCTTCTTTAATTCTTTTCAATAATTAAATTTTAAGTCTTATAAGTCGCGCCTAGATATTTCAAGCATTTATTATTATTATTATTATTATTATTATTATTATTATTATTATTATTATTATTATTATTATTATTATTATTATTATTATTATTATTATTATTATTATTATTATTATTATTATTATTATGTTAAAAGTTACTACATATTTAAGCCCAAACAATTATATTTTTATTTCAACCCAATTCTTTCATGGAGCCCATTGCTCGAGCCCAAAGTAATTTTTTCTCTAGAATTTTCAGCACCAAATGATTGGAAACCCTAATTCACCTTTCCTTCTTAATAATATTAATATTATGGAAAGATTTTTCTTGCCAAAAATAAACCTTCAACCTCTTGTATAAAAAGCAGCCTTGGTAGTCCTTTACCACACACTTAATTTAATCATCGAGCTCTCTGAGTGAGGTAAACCTCCTATTCTTTTATTTATGCTTTTCTCTGTATGTTTTTCCTTCCTTCCTTCATTTTTTTCATTTTCGTCGAGGAAGACGCTGCCACTTCTTTTTCTATGCTATACGCATCATATCAGTAGTACTATCCAAATGTTTTTAATAAAGTTGTCAGATCTCTTTTCACTGCATTGTTCCTTTAGTTTACATAAGTTTATACATATATATCTTATGTATACGTAAGCAAGTGTAAGGACATGCCTTTTCTTTTATGTCTTTGTCTATAAAGTTAAACCCCCCATTTTTTTTGAAGTATACATATTGTTATTATTAAAATAAAATTTTATAAAAGGGGAAAAAGAAAAAAAGAACCTAAACCCTTGAAAGCACAGAAAAGCAGACTAAGGGCCGAGCATCGTTAAAACCTCAAGAAGAGGAAAAAGAGTACTCATCTAAAAAAGAAGAAAAGCATGGAGAGCTGAGTTAGGACTATTTCAGAAACTCCGGCCGAACCATTGCTCCTAAACAGTCCCGGCTCTCCAGTACAGAGCAAAAACAAGCAAAAACAGTAAAACCAAAGAGCAGAAAAGTAAAACAAAACCCAGGCGTCAACCTTCTCACCCACCACCCTAATGTAATAAGAACTAGAACCAAAAAAGAGAAGATCCCTGCAAACGAAGCCCATGCAAGCCAAATCCTTCTCAGCCGGTATGTTGCCGTCGCTGAGAAAGTCACACTCACACATGCCGTGCCTACCCGTGAGGAACGAAATGATCCTCTCAACCAGAAGGACGCCGTCGCTAAGAGAGTCATATCCAAGTAACTGCCTCCAAGAGCTGTCGAGCCAAGTCCAAGAACCGCAAAACTCACTGTTAGGTCCTGAAGGTCTCGAATAGGTGTATGGGGGGGGGGAAATACACCTATGGGCTATTTTTCAATCAATCCTCAATCAGAGGGATCTCAGTCAGAGATCAAAACGAAACTTTGCATGCAAACAAAGACGCCTGTTTTACTGAAATCAGTTTTGACCAAACAGGGTTGACGACTGATACTGAAAGCTCTTCAGTAAAGAGTTATCAGTTAAGTTGCTGGAACTTAACTGATGCAAGTAAGGGCTTCAGTCGAGTTTGCTAAAACAGAGATGATAACACTCTTCCTGACTATCAGAAGATAGATCAGTCAGACTGATATCATACGCAGCGGAAATTAAACTTAGTTTCGAAATAGCCTCGGTGGAGCAAGTTGTTGGTTATGGTTTCTCTTTGCAGTTAGTCAGTGTTCAGTTTTATCAATTGAAATAACACAAGTAAGAATGTAAAACTGAAAGCTGTAAACAACACAGAGACTTTTACGTGGTTCGGAAAAACCCTTTCCTACATCCACGGTTGGTTGATCAGACCAACAATCCACTCCGCAAGTGCTTAACAGGTGCACTGCAAACCGAACCGTGTGCTTGCCGGGTGCACACAACCGTACACTGAAGAAAACCCTTCTCCAGTACCCACGCTTCACTCGCGTCGGATTTCCCTTGCTTAACACAACCCGTGCTAAGACTCTCAGAGTCAGAAAATCCTTCTGACCTCCGAATCACTCAAAACACTCTTATGGGGGGGAGGTTTGAACGAGTGCCAGCTATACTTACAAAGAACAAGTTCTTTGAAGCAAGTTTGACCTTTGGCTTCTGGGTAAACAGATATATGCCTAGGGTCTAAGAGAATGTGTGTAATCAGCAGTGACTGATTTTGGCTTTGGAATTCTCTTCTTCGATTCAAGCTTTGGGGAGTTTAAGCTTAAGGCTGAGTAGCAATTTCGGTAGAGCTTCAGCTTATGTCGTTTAATCGGTGAAGGTTGAAGTGATCCTCGAGCGCTATTTGTAGGAGAACTCTTGAATAGATCCGTTGGCGTAAATCGTCCTCAAGATTTCTTCCGTTGGAGAGCAATTCGAATTTGGGCTAAGGCTTCAATCTTCGAGGTTCCTTGTCTGAGTGGAAACGGCTCTCTTTGATGGACATGAGATGTGACGTCTCTGAAAAGTAACCACTAGATAGGAATGACCTCTGCAGAGATAAAGATATCCTGAGATCTCTGCATTTATTGCGGCTGTACTTGTGCGTACGTGGCTTCCTCTGAACGTTGGAAGATCAGTCCTAGGATGAATGTTCAACTGATACTTGACTTTAGTATCAGTCCATTGCGAGCATTAAGTAATCAGTCTTCAACTGATTCTTCAACTGATACTTCAGTTGGTATCTGCAGTCTTCAGTCTTCAGTCCTTCGTTCTTCAGTCTTCAGTCTTCGACACCGCAAACTAAACTAGAAACGAACTCTAACACTTGACTTCAAAAACGATTCTAGTCTATTACAATTAAGTCCTATGAATTTTGGTATCATCAAAACAAGGGTTAGGATATTCCACAAGGTTCCCAACAATTTCCCCCTTTTTGATGATGCCAAAACCACACAGCAGTTCTAGACAGCAAAAAGACTGAACTCACAGTACAAGTTCTAAACATGGGGTGAAAACAGTTCCCCCTTAACAATAGAACCTAAAAACTTGTACTAAGAGTTAAGAACGAAAACAGTTCTAAAAACAGAACAAGGAGAAGATAGAAAAACCATAATCAGAGCCTGGACAAATAGTCATTGTCTTCAGGTTGAGATCAAAAAGAAGTTCTTTTCATTAATGAAAGACTGATAAGCCATTAGTCTAGGTACATAGCAAGACTTACATTGGAGTAAAAAGAAAAACAAAAACAACATGGGAAACCCATAGACTCCAGCAGTCTGCTTGGCTGCGCCTTGAACTTCTTGATCTTCATCTTCTATCTTCGTGTTCCTAAGTTTGTTCCACTCTCACTTGTGTTCCGTTGATTTGAGGTCTTTACTGGAACGTCGTCCTTACAACTTCTGGTGATCCTTTGTTGTCCCATCTACAGTCAAGAAATAGAGGACAAGAGCAACGTTAACGTAAAGGTAAGGTTGCTCACTGACTCCATCTCTGACTTTTTCCCCTTTTTGGCAACATCAAAAAAAGAGTTGATGATGGAAGCTATGATCAGACGGTACCCAACTCCTAGTCTCAGAATCTCGTGAGAAGATTTGAGAACAGGGTGAGTCCAGAAATGCAGAAGAGGAGAACGCCAGTGATGAGGTGAGGAGATGAGAGAGACGGAGAAGTGGAAGAGGACAAGAAAACGTAGAATACGAAAGATAGAAGAAGGCTGCCTTGGAAGGAGACGAGGGCTGCCTTACGAGGAGAAGATCAGGTTGATGAATTGGAAAGAAAGAAGGAGAGAAAGATGGACGTGAGAAGGAAGAATCGAAGCGGTGGCAGCTGAGAAGACTAACACCGTCGATTCGCCGACACTGGGTCTTTGAAGAATAGACCAGGTGCGGCTGAAGATGCCGGCCAACAACGAGAGAGGTCTCGTTGTTTGTTGCAAGCCAGGGGGAGTGCAATATATGCGATAAGAAAGATCTCCTCCAGAAGCTGTGAAGCTTCTTGGCGCCAGGCATGAGAATGGAAGACACTCGCTTCGCTGGATACAAGTGAGGGTAGAGCAAACTTTGACGTCGAAGAGACGTTGAGATCCGGTGGAAGGGTCCGGTGAAGACCAGGTATGTGAGCGTTATTCTTCCACTCCATGACTTTGCAGTCATAGATTTCTCCTTTCGTCGGAACAAATTTTTTTTTCTCTGCAACTTTGGAAATATTGAAAGTTTTTCTCACAGTGAAGGCTGTGGAGAGTTGTTAGTTGATGCAGAAAAATCGTGAAGACAACATGGTTTAAATAGACAAGATGTGAACCATGTAAGAAGATGAAAAGGTTTTTCGAAAACTGTGCCTAAAATGCATTTGAAGAAAAAATTCGCGTCCGCCGTCACTGCGAGGGACTGCGTCTTCAAAAAGTTTGAGAGGCATCATTGCATTCTGTCATGTCAATGAGGTTCTCAAGAAATTTTATCACAGAGGCAAAAGGTTGGAAAGATTTTTGGTAAAAGATCAGGACAAGTTCCATCAAAACAGATTTTCCTTTTTAAAGACTTTTGTCCTTCTCGGATATTCCATTTTCCAACAATCAGTTAAATTTTTTGAAAAAAACTGATTAGTTAGAGAAAAGTTTTTGAACTAAAAACATAAAACTCTAAACTGAAATAACTGATTTTAAAAGTAAGCTTTTAAAATACTTACTGATCAACTGGACATTGTAGTCAGTTGATACCACTTGATCCTGGTTGATTCATCAGGATGTCTTCTTCTTCAGATGAGCGTTCAGACTTCATTGCTTTCCACGTCGTAGAATCAGCAGTTGGTGACCACCAGTCAGCATGACTGTTTGAGAAAGTCTTCAAACACAGCATCACTCTTCAGGGTTGATGAGGCCGATCTTTCCACATAGATCAATGAACCTCTCTTCTGGAAGAGCCTTGGTCAGCAGGTCCGCTCTCTGAATAGCAGTGAGAATCCATTCCACAGAGATATTCTTCTTTTCGACATGATCACGGATAAAGTGATGTCGAATAGCAATATGTTTAACTCTGGTGTGATGAACTGGATTCTGGGAGATTGCAATAGCACTAGAGCTGTCGCAATAGATAGGAACTTCCTTTTCGTCGATCCCATAGTCCTTTAATTGATGGACTAACCACAGGATTTGTGAGCAGCAGCTTCCGGCAGCAACATATTCAGCTTCAGTTGTAGAGGTGGCGACTGAAGTCTGCTTCTTTGAAAACCATGAGATGAGCTTGTTGCCTAGGAATTGACATGTTCCGGAGGTTGATTTGCGATCAAGCTTGCATCCACCGAAGTCAGAGTCTGAATATCCGGTGAGCTTGATGTCGTCGTCTGCTGGATACCACAATCCTAAATTGGGTGTGCCTTTAAGATATCTTAGAATCCGCTTTGCTGCATCCAAATGAGCTTCCTTTGGATCTGATTGATATCTTGCACATACCCCGACTGCAAATGCGATGTCTGGTCTGCTCGCAGTCAAATACAGCAAAGATCCAATAATTTCTCTGTACTTCGTCGAAGAGACAGATTTTCCTTCTGAACCTGGATCAACTTTCCAGTTTGTGTTCTTTGGGATCTTGACTGACTTCATGTGCTGAATACTGAACTTGGCTATCAGTTCCTTAGCATACTTGGACTGACTGATCAGTATTCCTTCGTTGGTCTACTTGACTTGCAATCCGAGAAAGAAATTCATTTCTCCCATCATGGACATTTGAAACTTGTTGGTCATGATGTCAGCAAACTTCTTGCACATGTGTTCGGATTTGGATCCGAAAATTATGTCATCGACATAAATCTGAACAAGCAAGAGATCTTCTCCTTCTTTGAGAGTGAACAGAGTTCTGTCCACAGATCCTTTCTTGAAACCTTGTTCAACAAGATACTCCGAGAGAGTATCATACCATGCTCTGGGTGCTTGCTTCAATCCATAGAGCGCTTTCTTCAGCTTGTACACCTTTTCTGGTCCAGCAACCTCAAACCCTAGAGGTTGTTCTACATAGACTTCATCTGTGAGCACTCCATTGAGAAATGCACACTTGACATCCATTTGGTGTACTTTGAAACCTTTGTGAGCTGCGAAGGCTAAGAAGAGTCTGACTGCTTCCAATCTGGCAACTGGAGCGAACGTCTCGTCGTAGTCGATTCCTTCTTCTTAACTGTATCCTTTAGCTACAAGCCTTACTTTGTTTCTCACAACTTTTCCTTCTTCGTCTTCCTTGTTCTTGAAAATCCATTTCAAGCCAATCACCTTTGCATCGTCTGGTCGATCCACAAGCTCCCAAACTGAATTCCGATTGAATTCATTTAGTTCTTCTAGCATTACGATGACCCAATGAGTAGACTTCAGAGCTTCTTCAATATCCTTGGGCTATGTAGATGATAAGAAACAGCTGAAAATCTTATCTTCGTTGATGCAGTTCTGGTTGATGTCGAAGACGAGGTTGCACATTGATCTCCGAGTCTTGACGCCATCTGATGGTTCTCCAATGATTTTCTCCTTTGAGTGGAGTTCAAACCATCTTCGATACTTCTTGATTTCTTCTGGAGATGGTGGTGCTTCTTTGGTCAGAATGGTTCTGAGGTGTTGAGCACCTTCTGGAGCATGGGAGAGTTGAGCTGGATCTGCTTTACCACGTTCAACTCGATCTTCAGCAACTGGAGTTCCCCCTTGACTGATGCCATCTGCATTGGCTCCAGTCTAAACTTCAGACCTTTGGTTGATCTTCTGATACTGAAGCATTTCAGTATTTTTATCTTTGCCAGGTCCCCACACCAAGACAGTAGAGGGCTCGATGTTGTGGATTTCAGCTTTGGAACCTTCAGCGATCTGAACATACTTTTCAGCATCTTGTTCCCTGAAACCATCTGTAGACTCATCAAAGATCACATGAGGTGTTTCTTCAATACAAAGAGTTTGAGTATTGAACACTCGATAGGCTTTGCTTGAACGTTCTGTTCCAGAGTATCCAAGGAAGACTCCTGGATCAGCCTTGCTATCGAAAGTGTTCAACCTCTTCTTATCATTGTTGTGTATGAAACACTTAGAACCGAAAGCATGAAAGTAGGCAATCGAAGGTGTTTTGTTGTGCTTATATTTTCAATTGGGCGAGATTAGTCTTTCTATGCTTAGTTTTTGGTCTCGAATCTTGCTAATTTTTATGAATTTGTGGAAGAGTAGATGGTTTTCGATGCGAATTTCGGGTTTGTGAATAAATGGTGGTTATTCTTGTTTTACTCTTGATATATGTTTCTTGTTTGTGCAATGAATTATGAGTTTTGTTGCAACATGATTGTAAGTTAGTAAAACGTGATTTGTCCGATAGATGCTAGAAGGAGTGTTGTCATTGTGATTGCCTACGATCGTATCGTATCTGTGAAATGTGAAAAATGTTGGACGAATTGCCAACTTCAAAATTGCCAGCTCTGAAACATCTGGCCTGTTCTGAAAAATGTGATAGCCCTGAGTCTCTGCTCCTCTAGTTCAACTATGAGCATGGGAAACCACGTGAAAAGACTTTGGATTACATCCAAATGGTTTTTATTTCATGAATTATGGCTCAACTGTCAAAAATCTTAAGCACACAAAGCGTAAAAAATGGTGATATTGATTATAAAGGCGATCACATTAGGGAATTCACTTCTAGCGGAGAATTGGGTCTGATCGAATTACTTGCATTACTCTTTTGTTGCTTCTTAAACTTTGAATTACTTGCATGATCGAGAAAATGTGTGTTGATTGTAAAATCTGGAATTGACTTGTGAATGTTTGGATTGGAAATTAGCATTGTTGAAATCAATCTCTTCCTATGATTCATATGGATTTTGCTTGAGGACAAGCAAAAGGCTAAGTGTGGGGGGGTTGATTTATGCTTAATTGTGCTAAATTTTGGGGTTTATATAAGCTTTATTTTAAGAGAATCTTCTGGAAATTGGTGCGTTTTATGGCTTGTTTGATGCTTCGCATGAGGATTAGGTTTTTAGATGGAAGAATATAATTTTGGAGATTTCGGGGCTAAAGAGGGTGTTTTTAGCATAACTCTGTAGCCAGACCAGAGAAGTCAGCCGAAGACCCGCGTCAGAGAAACCAATCTCCAGAGCAGCGAAATCACCAGCCAGAGCAGTGGAATCAATCGCCAGAGGAGCAGAGAAATCAGAGGAATCGAATCGCCAGAGGAATCACCTCATGCGCCAAAAATTTGACTCAACTAGAAACACCTCTAAGTTGACTTGCAATAGAACAAGGACATCCTAGCGATGGTAAGTTGACCCAGTGTCATCTCTCAAGGAAGGTCTTTAAGGGCTTTTAGTAGTATCGTAAGAAAAAGCAATAAAAGAAAGCAGTAAAGGTTTTGATTTAAAAACCTAACTTAAACTTAAACGTAAATTGAACTTAAACTTAACCTAGGCAATAATTTAAACAACTCGAATTAAACCTAACTTAAGAAATTAAAGACTTGTAAATTTAGAGACTTCTAATCTAGGCGTGAAACTAAAGTGCATAATTTAAATTGCATAATTGAAAAGAAAGCATAAACGAAAAATGTAAACATGATTAAACGAAAGTAAATTGAATTTAAATACTAAATACCGTGACTGTCTTGAACGTATAATCGTGTCACTCGATCACAATCCAAGAACTAAACTAAAAACGAAATTAAAATCTAACTTAGAATACTAAAAACCTTGAACTAAGAAAGCAATGAAATTCCTAAGCTTTTGATGCCAACAAATCGCAAGGTGGCGTCTAAAACTAGGGTAAAAGATTGATCATTACAATGAAAAGTATGGCCCTATTTATAGACTTCAAATTCTTAAGGATCACCACGGAAGTTGCCATGCAAAGAAGAATTCTAAAGGCAATAGAATCGTGCAAAATAAGGCAACTTCCAGCTGGATGCACGCTTCTGGAAAACACTCCTACTCTCGCCAACTTCGCAGCTCTCGCTAGAGGAATGGATGATTTCCCTGACCTCGCCAGAGAAATGGTTCGACAGAGGAACGGTGAATTCTCTGCTATCGCCAGAGTAACGGCGATTTCTCTGGCTTCTCTGACTATTGAGCGCTGGACTTTACTTCTCTGATGCTGACGCTTCTCGGCAGAGGAATAGGTGATTCCTCTGCTCTGGCTTCTCGATTCCTCTGGCTAGCGACTTCTCTGACTGGTGATTCCTCTGGCGATTCGATTCCTCTGATTTCTCTGCTCCTCTGGCTGGTGATTTCGCTGCTCTGGAGATTGGTTTCTCTGACGCGGGTCTTCGGCTGACTTCTCTGGTCTGGCTACAGAGTTATGCTAAAAACACCCTCTTTAGCCCCGAAATCTCCAAAATTATATTCTTCCATCTAAAAACCTAATCCTCATGCGAAGCATCAAACAAAGGAACGTCCTGAGCTAGTAGTTTGCATAGAGGTTGGCTAATTTTAGAGAAATCTTTAATAAAACGTCGATAAAAACCGGCGTGACCTAAGAAACTCCTAATCCCTTTGACATCAATAGGGGGTGGCAACTTTTGGATTACCTCCACCTTAGCTCTGTCGACCTCTAGTCCATGCTTAGACACCACATGACCCAAGACAATCCCACGAGTAACCATGAAATGACTCTTTTCCCAACTCAAAGTTAGGCCACTTTCAATACACCTTTTCAACACAACATCAATCTTAGTCAAACAATCATGAAAAGACTGCCCAAAAACCGAAAAATCATCCATAAAAACCTCCACGCATTTACCAATCATATCAGAGAATATGGACATCATGCATCGTTGAAACGTCCCGGGCGCATTGCACAATCCGAACGGCATCCTCTTCCATGCAAATGTCCCAAAAGGCGTGGTGAATGCAGTCTTGACTTGATCTTCCGGTGCGATTGCGATTTGGTAGTATCCTGACAAACCATCTAGAAAACAATAAAAATCATGTCCTGCTAAACGGTCTAACATTTGATCAACAAAAGGAAGAGGAAAGTGATCCTTTTTGGTGACGGCATTGAGTTTCCTGTAGTCGACGCACATCCGCCATCCCGTGGTAGGGCGCGTCGGTACCAACTCCATCTTGTCATTGCGCACAACCGTCATTTCTCCTTTCTTTGGCACGACATGCACCGGGCTCACCCACTCACTATCGGCAACTGAATAGATAATCCCTTCGGCAAGAAGCTTAAGGATTTCCTCGCGCACAACCTCCATCAGCATAGGGTTCAAGCGTCGCTGGGCATCTCGCTTGGGTGTAGCTCCTTCTTCTAGGTTGATCCTGTGCATGCATGTGGCTGGACTAATGCCACGTATATCACCTATGCTCCATCCCAGCGCTGCTTTGTTTCTCTTCAACACCTCGAGCAGCGCCTCTTCTTGCTCTAGAGTCAGAGTAGACGAGATGATGACTGGCTTCTCATTTCCGTCTTCTAAAAAGACGTACTTGAGATTGGTTTGGAGTTCCTTCAATTCGAGTGCTGGTTTCTTTGCCCCCACCTGTTCCTCCTCTAAGCTGGGCAATGCAGGTTTGGGCAGTGCAAGATTGCTGGGCAGGTCAGCGCTGCCAGGGCTGAAGTCAGAGCAGCGAAGCTCTCGCGTCAGAGCAACGCCGAACTCTTCAGCTTCTCGCGCTAGTTCTTCCATGTCTGCTGATCCAGCGCAAACTTCCTCGCATTCCTGCTCCTGTAAAAATACCTTCTCAACCAAGCCATTAATAGCATCTATATATGAGCATTCATTCATAAGGTTGTCCGAAGGCATAGCCCGATTTTCATGCACCGAGAAAGACACCGACTCCCCCAACACTGACATTTTAATAGTTCCATTTTTTACATCAATCAACGTGTTAGTGGTCGCCATAAAGGGCCTTCCTAATAGCAAAGTATGATCTCTACCATTCTCGTGCACATCCCCAATCTCCAGTACGACAAAATCAACGGGCACTATCAGACCCCCGACTCTAACTAGGATATCTTCTACTATACCACGGGGATACCTGACGGACCTATCAGCAAGTTGGAGGCACATGCGAGTAGATTTTAAATTACCTAACTCTAATTGTTGATAAATAGAGTAAGGCATCAAGTTAATCCCAGCCCCCAGATCCAACATACCCGTGGCTTCCTTACCATTTCCCAAAGCAATATTAATCACAAAACTACCTGGATCGCGTTGCTTGGGTGGCAAAGATTGCTGCATGATTGCGTTTGCAACTTCGGAGACCAACACCTTCTCATTGTCACCGAACCTTCTTTTGTTGGATGCCAATTCCTTGAAGAATTTCACATATGCAGGCACATTTCGGATCACATCAAGAAAAGGCAAATTCACATTTACCTTGGCCAACATGTTGTAGAATTCTTCAAACTGACGGTCCTGCTTCTCGTTTCTCAATCTGTTCGGAAAAGGAATCGGTGGTCGATATGGTGCAGTAGCTTTGTGGAGCTTGACCTCCTTCTCATTCTCTCCTTCCTTTTGCTTGTCTGCCGTCTCTCCATCAGTCGGGCTGGTCAGCGCTAAGCTCGGCAACTCTGGTCTAGGCTGGACAGAACTCGGCAGCTCTGCTCTGGTCACGGTAGAGCTTGGCTGCTCTGTGCTGGTCAAGGTAGAGTTCGGCTGCTCTGCACTGGTCAAATTAGGAACCTCCACTTTGTTATCCACCATCTTACCACTGCGAAGAACAGTTACAGCAAGAGCTTGATGCGTCTGAGCAGGTTGACCATGAAACTTCCCGGGTTGTTGTTGTTGTTGGATTTGATTCAAGGCACCGGAAAGTTGTCCAACCGTAGTCTCGAGCCTTTTGATCGTAGAAGCTTGAGACTCTATACTTTGTTTGCTCATCTCCATAAAGGCTTGCAGTGTTTCTTCGAGCGTGGATTTTTGTGGTGGAATCGACGGCGCATTCTGTTGCGGAATGGATTGCTGTTGTTGGTATTGTGGTCTGTATGGTTGAGAAGGCCCCTGCGGTGGTGGGAAATACTGTTGTTGTTGATAGCCCATCTGGGGTGGTCGACGGAATTGATTCCCCCCAAAATTTTGATTTCCCCATCCTCCATTCGGCTGACTCCTCCATCCTCCAACGATATTTTTTGGACCTTGATTCATGCTCTGGCCATATGGTCTGTTCTGCACTTGATTGTAGGTTTGGAATCCTTGTGCTGCATAGACCTCAGCTTGTCCTTCCGGGGTAAACTCTCACATTCTATGGCACTCATTAGCTCCATGGCTGAAATCTCCACAGATACCACACGGCTCAACATAATGTATGGCTGGGTTCTGCGGAGTTGACATTGGCAGAGCTAGATTCGGTTGAGTTATCATCGGCGGCGCTGAGCTCTGAACTGGAGAATTTTCCATCTTTTCCATCTTGAGCTGTTGAACTTCTCGCATGATCGAAGCCAATTGTTACTGCATCTCGAACTGATTTGTCACAGCACTGGCTTCAACTCTTCTTCCACGGACGGACTTCTGTTGGGAGCTTTCGGCCAAGGTCTTGAAAATTTCTTTCAGGTCTGCAGCTGTCTTCCGAGCTATGTTTCCTCCTGCCGTGCTATCCACCATAAATTGGGCAGTTTGTACTAACCCATCGTAGAAGAACTGCACCAACATGACATTAGTGAACTGATGTTGAGGGCATTGGCGGATGAGTTCTTCATATCTTTCCCAAGCTTCATGCAAAGGTTCGTCCGCTCCTTGGGTGAACTCCATTATTTTCGTTCTCAGCTCCTGTGTCTTGTGACTTGGGTAGTATTTCAGCATGAATTTTTCACAAGCATCTCCCCACGTAGTGATAGAGTTGGGCGGCAGAGATAGCATCCACGTCCTCACCCGGTCTTTAAGTGCGTAGGGGAAGCACTTGAGCTTGAGTTGATCCTCCGTAAGAGTAAGTAGAGGGATTGTTTGCACTTGTGTGCAAAAATCCCGGATGAATTGCAGCGCATCCTCGCTTGGCATCCCGTGGAACACCGGCAGCAGATTCAAATCATTAGGTTTGAGATTGTAGTTTCTCACAACAGCGGGAAGCACGATTGCCGACGTGTTGGTATCTCCAATTACCGGCCTGGTGAAGTTTCCCATATATTCCGTGTTCTTGGCCATCTCCTTCTTTTCCTTGTTTAAATTCTGCTTGGTGCAAAAATTGGCGGAGCTGGCCTCCTCCTCTTTAGTGTGTTTTGCCGTGGCTGTCGTGTGCTCTGTATCGGCAGAGCTGGCGTCCTCTCTCGTTGACTTCTCTGAAGGCTCCGAGTCAGAGCTGGCTGGCGAATCTAGTTCCTCCTCTCCTTCACTCTGCTCGGGTAGTTCAGAATCAAAGTAGGACTTGGCAGAGCTGGCTTCTTCCTCTTCTACAATCTGCTCTGGAACTTCAGGTTCAGAGTCAGAGAAGAAATCTTCAGTTTTGTCACGTGTTTCTCCGTCAGAACTGGAGTTTGAACCCTCTGCTCTGTCGTTCCCGATCACTGATAAACACTCATTTTGCATGGTTTTTATGGTTTATATTCTGTAGTTTAAGTCAATTTTACACCCGTTTTATTATTGTTTGGAGTTCATTTGCTATTATTTCGAGATTTCACGGTTGGGTGTAGTTTTGATTGTTTGGATGCAGAATTGAGTGATATTGGAGCATGGAGTGTAAGGAACATGTTGGAGAAAAGAGTTTTTGAGAGTTTCGAGCCCAAAAATCGAGAAAAGACGAAAATTCTGGAGTCGGGACGGAAAAGGAGCAACTCGGCGGTCAAAGGGCGTTGACCGCCGAATTTTGATGATTTAAAGAGGGAAAACGGCGACCCAGACGGCGACCGCCGGCCAGGTCGCCGAAATCTCTGTTGGACATTTACTCTTCGGATGGAAAAACGGCGATCGCCGTTTTCAAGGGTTAAATGGCCAAAAATCGGCGACCAAAACGGCGACCGCCGAACGGGTCGCCGATTTGTCCGCGTGTTTTGTTTTCTTCCGCGTTTTTACGTTTTTTCGAATTAGAACTTGGTTTTTCACCCTAAGACTATAAATAGGTCCTCTTTAGACCTATCTAGGGTTCCCACCTTTAGTTTTTCAGTTCTCAACTTTCATATTTCAGTTTCATAGCTTTAGAACTTTTTAGCTTTCCAGTTTTCAAGGCTTGGATCAGGATTGAAGATTCAAGTCGCTACAATCGTTTTATTACGGGTTTTATATAATTTGTTTTTACAATTGCTTTCAATTTAATTACGTTTATGTTTGATTTTATTATGTCTGGCTAATTCTTTTAATCTGAACCTAGGGTTTGTATATAGCTGATTGATTATGTGTTTTTGATTTATTGATATCAATTTGCCCTCCAACTTATGATTCATGATTCCTGGTGCTTAATCTCTTGTGAATTATCTGATCAATGATTTACATGTCTAGCTGTTCAGTTTGAGTCTTGAATGCGATAATTGTTCAGCCGATTCAGGAATGCATGATATAGTGTTAGCCTTGAGTCTTGAATGCGATAGGTGAAGCTATAGGAAGCTATTCTTTATGTGCTATTGGGAGTTAATGTATTCCTTGGAGTCTTGAATGCGAAAAGGGATTAATTAATCTACATTCATAGGTGGTCGTTAGAGACGCTTGTGATTAACATAGTGATCTTTCATCAGGGTTGGATTAAAATTGGTAATTGAATCAATAGGTTGAGTGCATATAGTTGATTAGTGAAAATACATCCCTAGGGTCAGACTTTTCTTATATTTGAGTTAATCGTCATAGTTTTTATGCTCTTTAGTTTTAATTAGTTAATTTAGTTCAATAGTCACCTTCAATTTCGTTTTACTTGCATACTGTGAAAGTTTGTGTAGGAAATAGATAAAGTGATTTCGTGTTACAATCCCTGTGGATACGATATCCGATTACTGTTTATACTACGATTACACCGTGTTAGTTGCGGTATTTTTGTTGCTAATAAAAATAGTGATCAACTTTTTGGCGCCGTTGCCGGGGATTGTTTAGATTTTACTTTAATATTTCCAATAGGACTTAATAGTACTGCAAGATTTATTTGTTTTTATTTTTATTTTCTGGCTTTTATAAGTTGTGTTTCTGTAGGTTGCATATGAACACACGATCTCACGAGACTCCTCTCTTTGAGTTCGACCCTGATATCGACAAGACCTTGCGCAATCTTAAGAAGCAACAGAATCAAGTTGAGGATAATACGATGGCTACTCCAGAGCAAATCCAAATTCGAGCTCTGCAAGAGCAGTTGAAGAAGCTGCTTGACGCACAGGAGACGAGAGAGGCTCCGAAACAACCAGCCATCAATGAAGCGTTCATACCACAGTATGTATACCAGGAGCCCCCACGTGTGAACGTTACCAACTTTGAGCTGAAAACGGGTCTGATCACGATGGTTCAACAGAGCCAATATGGTGGACAGGCGATCGAAGACCCTAATGCGCACCTGGCGCATTTCCTGGAGCTGTGTAGCACGGTGAAGATGAATGGTGTCCCTGATGACATTATCCGTCTTCGTCTTTTTCCCTTTTCACTGCGGGATAAGGCGAAGTCGTGGTATCATACGCTGCAGCTGGGAAATAATGTTGTGTGGGAGGACTTAGCTCATGCGTTCCTACGCAAGTTTCATCCGCCTGGCCTTACGTTGAAATTGAAGATGGACATCGTGCAGTTTCAACAGTACGATGGAGAAAAGCTAGCGGAGACTTGGGAGAGGTACCAGGAGAAGCTCAGAAAGTGCCCAGGCCATGGTTTTGATGAAGGTACGCTAGTGATCATGTTCTACAATGCCTGCGGGGAGCGTACAAGGATGCATATGGATACAGCTGCAGGTGGCTCTCTACTCCAGAAAAGCAGCTCTGACGCATGGAGCATTATTGATAGTATGGCTTCTACGAGCTACCAATGGCCATCTGAGCGTATGCAATTGAAGAAGGCTGCAGCTGCGTCTAGTTCTGATCCGATGGCAGCAATGGTGACTCAACAGGCAGTGATAGCTACACAGCTAGCAGAGCTGACTTCAAAAATTGGTGAGCTGAATGTTGGACGTCATGAGCAAGCTGTGATAGATCCGTCATGCATGGAAGATGTCAACTATGTGAATGGCAGAGGCTATGGGAATTTTCAGCGAGGACAGCCAGGGATGTATAACAGAGGTCAGCCATATCAGCAGGGTCAGCAGCAGTTTCAGCCAGGAGCACGCCCGCATCCGAATCTTTCTTACGGCAATCCGAACAATGCTTTGCAGCCTCCACCTGGATTTTCTGTTTCTAATGGAGGAGTCATCAATGAGCCAAAGAAGGATTCGATGGAGGACATGATGAAGCAGATGCTCACAAAGATGACTGGAATGGAGGTGAATGTTGGAAATAAAATCTCTAACATGGAGAATAACTTCTCAGCACTTTCTAAGCAGGTACAGATGTTAGAGAATCAAGTTGGTCAGATGGCTAACCAAGCAGCTGCACAGCACAAGCCGGGCCAATTTCCTAGCAACACTGAGATTAATCCTAAAAATCAGTGTAATGCGATTCATCTAAGGAGCGGAACTCAATATCAAAATCATTCAGAGCTGCAGGATGAAAAAGGAAAAGGTGTAGAGATGGATGAGGAGGATGATGTGGAGACAATTGTTTGTGATCCGCCGCCTACTTCTAAGGCGTCGAGTTCTTCTGCTATCAAGGAGCCCAATCCTACTCCTACATTTCCCAGGCCAGAGTACAAGCCTGTAGCGCCTTTCCCGAATCGCCTGGGAAAGCCAAAGATGGATGCAAAGTTAGCCAAGTTTATGGAGGTATTCTCAAAGCTGCACATTAATATTCCTTTACTTGATGCTTTGAGAGATATGCCAGGATATGCCAAGTTCCTCAAGGATGCAGTCTCCAACAAGAAGAAGTTGGGGAAATATGAGACGATCAACCTTTCCGAGGAATGCAGTGCTGTGCTACAAAGAAAGCTACCATTGAAGCAGAAGAATCCTGGCAGCTTTACCATAGCTTGTGTGATTGGAGGGCAGAATTTCTCCCGTGTTCTTTGTGATTTAGGGGCAAGCATCAATTTGATGCCTCTCTCTATTTTCAAACGGTTGGAGATTGGAGAAATCAAGCCTACATCTATTGCCTTGCAGATGGCAGATCGTTCCCTTACTTATCCCAAGGGAGTGGTGGAGGATGTTCTAGTGCAGGTGGAGCAGTTTATCTTTCCTGCAGATTTCGTAGTGTTGGACATGCCGGAGGACAAGAATACTCCATTGATCTTGGGGCGTCCGTTTCTAGCTACAGGCCGAGCGTTGATAGATGTTCAGGAGGGAGATCTGACTTTCCGTGTCAATGATGAGAAGATGACATTGTCTATCTACGATGCGATGAAGAAGCCAGCTGAGCCACATGTGGAGGATTGCAATCTAATAGATACTGTGGTGGATTTTCCTGCAGCTGTAGAGGATCCTTTGGAGGAGTGCATCACACAGTCCTTATATCCTTATTCCGATCTTGATGAGGCGTGTGATGAGATTTTAGATTATATTGCAGAGCTGGAGGCCGTAGAGAGCCATCCCATCGATCCTGTGCCTTACATGGATATTCACAAACCTGTTGATGGGGGAAGCAGGTCAAAGGAAAAGGGAGCTGATTTTCCTGCGCCAGCTGCAGCTACAGCTGCACCCAAACTTGAGCTGAAGCCACTTCCTGAGCACTTGAGGTACCAATTTTTGGGTGAGAATGAAACGTTTCCTGTTATTGTGTCTGCTTATTTATCTCCGTTGGAGTTGGAGAAGTTGATGCGAGTGTTGAGGAAATACAAGTCTGCTATAGGATGGTCTATTTCTGACATCAAAGGAATTAGTCCTTCTATTTGCATGCATCGTATTTTACTAGAGCAGGAATACAAGCCTAAGGTGCAGCCGCAGCGACGTTTGAATCCGGCTATGCAAGAGGTTGTGATAAAGGAGGTGCTCAAATGGTTGGATGCCGGCATTATTTATGCCATCTCTGATAGTGAGTGGGTGAGCCCAACTCAAGTTGTCTCCAAGAAGGGAGGCATGACTGTGGTCAAGGAAGAGAAAGATGAGCTTATAGCGACGAGGCTGGTCACAGGATGGCGCGTGTGCATTGATTATCGAGCTTTGAATGCAGCCACACGTAAGGATCACTTCCCTTTGCCATTTATTGATCAGATGCTTGACCGCTTGGCAGGATATGAGTACTATTGTTTCTTGGATGGGTACTCGGGCTACAATCAAATTATGATAGCCCCGGAGGATCAGTATAAGACCGCTTTCACTTGTCCCTATGGCGTTTTTGCTTTTAGGAGGATATCTTTTGGTCTCTGCAATGCTCCTGCCACTTTTCAACGCTGCATGATGGCGATTTTCCATGGATTGATTGAAAATATCATGGAGGTATTTATGGACGATTTTTCTGTCTTTGGTTCCTCCTTTGATAATTGTTTGGACAATCTTGCTCAAGTGTTGCAGCGTTGTGAGGAGACGGCACTAGTGCTCAATTGGGAAAAATGCCACTTCATGGTTCGAGAAGGCATTGTTTTGGGGCATAAGGTGTCTGCCCAAGGTTTGGAGGTGGATCGTGCTAAGATCGTGGCTATAGAGAAGTTGCCGCCTCCTACGTCTGTGAAGTCGGTGCGGAGTTTTCTGGAGCATGCAGGATTTTATAGGCGCTTCATCAAAGACTTCTCCAAGCTGTCCAAGCCGCTTTGTGCTTTGCTAGAGAAGGATGTGAAGTTTGTCTTCACCGATGAGTGCCTCGTCTCCTTTGAGAAGTTGAAAGCTGCACTGACCACTACGCCAGTTTTGATCACGCCAGATTGGAGTGCCCCTTTTGAGTTGATGTGCGATGCTAGCGATTGGGCCGTGGGAGCTGTGTTGGGGCAGAAGAGAGATAAGCTGTTCAAGGTAATTTACTACACTAGTAAAACTTTGGATTCTGCGCAGATGAACTACACTACCACGGAGAAGGAGCTGCTAGCTGTGGTGTATGCTTTTGATAAGTTCCGTCCTTATTTGATTGGAACTCATTCAATTGTCTACACTGATCATGCCGCCATCCGCTACTTGTTCACTAAGAAGGACTCCGAGCCCCGCTTGATTCGTTGGATCTTATTGCTGCAAGAGTTTGATATGGAGATCCGAGATCGCAAGGGATGTGAGAATGTGGTAGCTGACCACTTATCTCGATTGGAGAATCCGATTGAGGGGGATGATCCGAAGATGGCCATCAATGAGTCGTTTCCCGATGAGCAGATCTGGGCGGTACTGTTTAAGGATCCATGGTATGCCGATTATGTTAACTACTTGGTTATTGGAGTTCTTCCTGAGGGGATGTCGCACTATCAAAAGAAGAAGTTCCTCCATGATGTCAAGTTCTATTATTGGGAGGATCCTTACTTATACCGGAGGTGCGCCGATGGCTTTATTCGGCGATGTGTTAGGGAGCATGAATGGCTAAAGATCATTGAGGAGTGCCATAGCTCGCCTACTGGAGGCCACTTTGCTGCCAACCGCACTGCCATGAAGGTAAATCATAGTGGATTCTATTGGCCTTCAATTTTTGCAGATTGCCATGCTTTCGTGAAGTCTTGTGATCGATGCCAACGCATGGGCAACATTACCAAGCGGGATGAGATGCCACAGAACATCATTGTTGAGGTAGAGCTATTTGATGTTTGGGGAATTGACTTCATGGGTCCTTTCCCTCCTTCATGTGGTTTTTCCTATATATTGCTTGCGGTTGAGTATGTGTCTAGATGGGTGGAGGCGATCCCGACTGTCACTAATGATTCAAAGGTAGTCATTAAATTCTTGCAAAAGAATATTTTGACTCGATTCGGAGCACCGAGAGCGTTGCTTAGTGATGGGGGTTCGCACTTCAACAACAAGCTGCTAGCAAGTGTATTGGCGAAGTATGGAGTAAAGCACAAGGTGACGACTCCATATCATCCTCAAGCTAATGGGCAGGCAGAGTTGGCAAACCGAGAAATCAAGCAGATCTTGGAGAAGAGCGTCGCCAACAAGAAAGATTGGGCCAAGCACTTGGATGATGCTCTTTGGGCATATCGCACAGCCTACAAGACTCCAATTGGTATGTCTCCTTATCAACTAGTTTTTGGCAAATCTTGTCATTTACCTGTTGAGATAGAACACAAGGCATATTGGGCGACGAGGAGAATCAACTTGGAGTTCAAGGAGGCCGGTCATACGAGGAGAGATATGTTGACGGAGTTGGATGAGTGGAGGAACGAAGCGTATGAGAGTTCCCGTATCTACAAGGAAAGGGCGAAGAAGTTCCATGATTTGAGCATTCGCACAAAGGAATTCAAGCCGGGACATGAGGTACTCTTGTATGATTCTAAGCTTCGACTTTTTCCTGGCAAGCTGCAGTCTAGATGGAGAGGTCCATATGTGGTTCATAAGAGCAATTGGAATGGGACTTATGAGTTGCTTGCATCGAATGGGTCCACTTTCACTGTTAATGGACATCGCCTCAAACCGTACTTCAAAGCTGAGTTGGACCACGACGTGGAAGTGGTCAATTTCATTGATCCGTGATTATGAGGTATCGTCAAGCTATAGACGTTAATTTTAGCACTTGTTGGGAGGTAACCCAATGTTTATTGCTTTGTTAGTTTTTGCTTGTTTTTCTTTGTTTTTGTTTGTCGTTTCTTTCGTCTCGTTTTTACTTAGTTTCTTTTTGTTAGTTTATGTTCGTTTTTTTTACGTTTTTCCTAGTGTTTTTCATTTTTGCAGTTAAAAAAAAAAAATGGAAAAATCAAAAAACAGCGACCAGCTCGGAAATCGGCGACCCAGCTCGGAAATCGGCGACTGGAACGGCGATCGCCGGCCAGGTCGCCGATTTTCCTGGATGAAAATTGCCCTTGATGTTGAAAATCGGCGGTCGCCGATTTTGTTCACAAAAACGCCAAACAACGGCGACCTAAACGGCGATCGCCGTTTTGGTCGCCGATCGGCCCAGGTCAGTTTTTATTTGCGCTTTTTCATCATTTCTCCCACTTTTCACCTAGAACACACACTCAGCACACATAGTACTCCTTTTTCGAAATTTCTTCTTTAAATTACTCCCAAACGGCTTCGAATCTTCCAAATTCCTTCCATACATACACAACCCACCTCATTACCTTCCATTCTATCCGATTAATTCGGGCTTTCATCCACTACATTGGGAGATCCACGAATTTGGGGTTGTTGTTCAAGAACATTGTAATTTTCGAAAATCTCCCTTAAATCTTCAAGGTATGAGCTTCTAACTCTTAATCTAGTGTTATTCCTATGCTACTACTATTTTTCTTTGGTTAGATTGTGAAATATTTGATGGGTTAGTAGAGCTAGGGTTTATGCTAGAAAATTTTTATGAGCTTAATTGTTTAGGGAGTTTGAATCATATGCTTTGTGTTGGTGTTTGAGTTTATTGTTAGATACTTGTTGGTGTTGATGAGTGGTGGAATCCACAAGAGCATGCTAGTTCTAGAATTGTTAAGTCTCAATGGAATTTTATCTTTGCTTTGCTTTTGCTTGGTCTTTGGTTGATGATTATAGGTGATGTTAATTGTAGCATTGATAAAATCCATGAGGCTTTGTATATGTGAAGAGATTAAGCATGTTGTGGGGGATTATGATAGACATAAGAAGTTGAATTTGTCAAGAAAGATGGAAAGGGGGTGCTAGTTAGTTTGTTTTGAAATATTGAGGATAATTACATGGTTTCTAACTAGCAATTAACCCAGGTACCATGGCCCCTAAGAAGCGTAGAACCGCCGGCGCCTCAAGCTCACGCCAACCGGACGACTATACACGGGAAGACCCCGAGTTTCATGGGGTCGTCCTGATATCCGACGATGACAGAGTCCGGTTCAAGAGGCTTGCCAGGAAAGGGATAGAAATCACTAGGTATGCCGACCACGACCTGCTCCGGGAGATGGGCATTTATGACGACGTCCGAGATTTGTTCTACCATGCAGGGTGGGTCCACATCTTTAACGGTGGATGGCCCACTTATGATCGAGTAACACTGGAAATTCTAAGCTCGTTGGATCAGTCGGCCTTCAGGGAAAGCAGACCGAGAACCATCTCCTTTCAGCTCAACAACATTTGGGAGGCGGATACTTCGGTTAACGAACTCACCAATGCACTCAATTGCAGGGTAGGAGGCTACACCGCGCATACTATTGGTGCCGAGTTCAATGATGGGGCATTCTGGAGAGAAATAGCCCTACCCAGCGCTGGAGCATTTGTGTCGGGGACGTCGAATGCGGCGGATATAAGAAATCCTGTCCTCAGAATGGTCCACCGCATCTTAGCTTACACGGTGATGGCCAGAAAGGACAACACCCATGTGACAAAGCAGGAGTTGTTCATTATTTGGGGGATGCTCACACGCACCCCACTGGATTTGACGTACATTCTCCTCAAGCAGTTGTTCAAGGCATCCACCGCGACTAGAGGAGTGATCACTATTGGAGGGATGCTCACACCATTTGCCCGCCGTATTTGCCCCGCCGTTGCTCAATGGGATGCATTGGCAGGAGATAGTCTACTCAACGGTCGCCGACTGGTCCACATGAGATTTCTGACGAGCGCCCAGCCCCCATTCAAGCTGGTGCAAAATGATGGCGACCACTTTCCCCTGCCGAACCGGCCTCTCACACGTGTGACCGGGCGGTTCGAGACTCAGAACTGGCTCATGAACACTGAAGCACATTTGAGAGTCATTGCAGGGGGGCGGGTTGATGCGCCGGATTTTCAGCAGGAGCAGGTGCATGAGGAGGAAGAAGAAGAGGAGCCCGCAGCAGCAGCCCAAGGAGAGCAATGGGGAGGAGGAGCCCATTTTGATGTCACCGACCTCACTGAACGAATGCAGCAGTTGCAGGCCTTCGCCGAGCAACAGGAGGCGCAGCTCACGGTGATGCGCACTGATGTCACAGCGGTTCGCCTGCAGCAGCAAGCAATGGATGCCTATCAGCGCGAGCAGTTTGCTCACTATGGCGCTTTTGAGACATACGCTCGGGAGGAGTTTAACAGGCAGGCCACCTTCGAGGCATGGCAGCGGGCTGAGATGGAAAGGCAACAACAAGAATATGCGAGGCAGATGGCTATGCAAGAGGAACTCCTACGCCAGTTTCAGGAGTTCCAGAGGAGACAAGGAGGACCGCCATCTTGACGATGTGTAAGTATGCTAACCATAACTTTTATCTATTTTTCCCGTCAAACTTATTTTCGAGCATACGCTCCTTAATAAGTTTGGGGGAGGGGGATGGAGATTAGTTATGGTTTGCATTTTTAGCCTAGCATTTTCTTGATCTTTTTGATGTTTTAGGGAGATTGTCTTCGTATTTCATTCATGGGCATGTAACTTAAATTGATATATTCTCTCAGAATTAATCCGTAGTTCCTTTGCTTTTTGAATGTTTGTTGCTCTATTTAGTTGATTGGTAAGATGCCTGTGACGATTTCTGCGAAAAAGAAGGTAATTCTCAATTTTTCTTGATATAGTGACGTGATTTGAACCGATGTGTGTGATTAATGAGTTTATTTTGCCTTGACTTTTGACGTTGAACAAGCTAGTGAGGAATTGAGCCTTAACTGCCCATTTTTGCAGTTTGTTCTTTGTTTTTGAGTGTTGTCATGCATGTAGTGCACTTCTAGAACTTGCCATGAGTCTTGGTCGAGGTTGCTTGTTGTGTTCAAGAGTTTGAAATGATCTTAGGCCATTTTTCGTAAGCCACGTTATATCCCAAACACTGTCCTGAAAACATTATTCCCTTGTTAACCGTTTTGAGCCTTTTCAAGCTTTAATTCATTAACCGGATGATAGGGGGTGATGGAGTATATGGGGATCGTCGTGTGGCATTTACTGTGGGTTGATTGAAATAAGGGAGAAACATGATTCTAGTCATTCTTATAAGCTCTAGAAGAAAAAAAAAAGTTGAAAAAAAAAAAAAAAAAAAGAAAGAGATTGTGATGAAAGTTGATTGAGAAAGTCGAGTGTTAAATTGAAAAAATTCATGATAGTCGACTTTGTTGTTATGAGAAAAGTCAGAGCATAAAAGAATGTCTAGTTTGATTTATGATGATTATATCCCTTGAGTTGTGATGATTATGGAGATGTTGTTAGGTGGAAGATGGAATTTATTCCATACTTGAATGGTGAAGGCATAAGGTTGGTTAATCGATTTATTCACTTAGCCAAATTTCCCTACCTAATCCAATGTCCCTACATTAGAACCCGAATTAAAGACCTATTTGATCTTATTCTTGTCACACTTTTTGCGATGGAGATTTTGAGATGAATGGCAAGCCTATGGTAAGTAATCTGCATTGCATGAGTTTCGATGAGTGATACACGTCCTTTTTCCATCAATTGAGAGTTGAGTGAAACACTTTTATCTTGAGAGTCAATTGTTGGAATGTCAAGGTTGAATTTGCCATTGATTATGCTTGTTGGTGATTATTGTGTTCATATGTTGAGAATTTGAGGGAATTCGAAAAGTTTTATTTTTCTGAGGCATCGATGATCCAATCATCCTACCCATTCGTGTTTATTGTTTTGTTCTTCTCGTTGTTCGAGGACGAACAACCTCTTAAGTTTGGGGGAGTTGATAAACACTCATTTTGCATGGTTTTTATGGTTTATATTCTGTAGTTTAAGTCAATTTTACACCCGTTTTATTATTGTTTGGAGTTCATTTGCTATTATTTCGAGATTTCACGGTTGGGTGTAGTTTTGATTGTTTGGATGCAGAATTGAGTGATATTGGAGCATGGAGTGTAAGGAACATGTTGGAGAAAAGAGTTTTTGAGAGTTTCGAGCCCAAAAATCGAGAAAAGACGAAAATTCTGGAGTCGGGACGGAAAAGGAGCAACTCGGCGGTCAAAGGGCGTTGACCGCCGAATTTTGATGATTTAAAGAGGGAAAACGGCGACCCAGACGGCGACCGCCGGCCAGGTCGCCGAAATCTCTGTTGGACATTTACTCTTCGGATGGAAAAACGGCGATCGCCGTTTTCAAGGGTTAAATGGCCAAAAATCGGCGACCAAAACGGCGACCGCCGAACGGGTCGCCGATTTGTCCGCGTGTTTTGTTTTCTTCCGCGTTTTTACGTTTTTTCGAATTAGAACTTGGTTTTTCACCCTAAGACTATAAATAGGTCCTCTTTAGACCTATCTAGGGTTCCCACCTTTAGTTTTTCAGTTCTCAACTTTCATATTTCAGTTTCATAGCTTTAGAACTTTTTAGCTTTCCAGTTTTCAAGGCTTGGATCAGGATTGAAGATTCAAGTCGCTACAATCGTTTTATTACGGGTTTTATATAATTTGTTTTTACAATTGCTTTCAATTTAATTACGTTTATGTTTGATTTTATTATGTCTGGCTAATTCTTTTAATCTGAACCTAGGGTTTGTATATAGCTGATTGATTATGTGTTTTTGATTTATTGATATCAATTTGCCCTCCAACTTATGATTCATGATTCCTGGTGCTTAATCTCTTGTGAATTATCTGATCAATGATTTACATGTCTAGCTGTTCAGTTTGAGTCTTGAATGCGATAATTGTTCAGCCGATTCAGGAATGCATGATATAGTGTTAGCCTTGAGTCTTGAATGCGATAGGTGAAGCTATAGGAAGCTATTCTTTATGTGCTATTGGGAGTTAATGTATTCCTTGGAGTCTTGAATGCGAAAAGGGATTAATTAATCTACATTCATAGGTGGTCGTTAGAGACGCTTGTGATTAACATAGTGATCTTTCATCAGGGTTGGATTAAAATTGGTAATTGAATCAATAGGTTGAGTGCATATAGTTGATTAGTGAAAATACATCCCTAGGGTCAGACTTTTCTTATATTTGAGTTAATCGTCATAGTTTTTATGCTCTTTAGTTTTAATTAGTTAATTTAGTTCAATAGTCACCTTCAATTTCGTTTTACTTGCATACTGTGAAAGTTTGTGTAGGAAATAGATAAAGTGATTTCGTGTTACAATCCCTGTGGATACGATATCCGATTACTGTTTATACTACGATTACACCGTGTTAGTTGCGGTATTTTTGTTGCTAATAAAAATAGTGATCAATCACTCCCTTGCAGCTATTCTTCCTGAAAATCCCTTCGCTCGTACTATGCAAAGGATACACCAATTTGCCTTTAAGACTACGGCGTCCCTGCATGCACAACACTGAACAAATGGATTAAACGCACCGAGTGGAAGAAACTTAAAACGAAAATCTTTGATCACTATTTTATTAGCAACAAAAATACCGCAACTAACACGGTGTAATCGTAGCACAGAAATAGCAAGCAGAGTATCGTATCCACAGAGACTGTAAAACGAAATTACTTTATCTATCTCCTAAACAGACTCTCACAGTATGCAGGTAAACGAAAGCAGGAAGGTTTAATTAACTTAAACTAAAACGCAAATAACAATAATTAAAATCACTTAGGAAATATCAAGTATAAAAGACAACTGATCCTAGGGTAGTAAATTCATCAATTAAATCTACGTAATAAATCTATTAATCCTATGTACCAGTTTAATCCAGTTATGATGAGAGATCACTTAATTAATCAATTACTCTCGCTAGAGCAGCAACGATCGTAGATTAGTAAATTCTCTATCTCCGCTAGGTCTCAAGAAAATCTACTAACTCCCAAAAGTTCCTAAGAATAGCTCCCTATGATCCACCTATCTCCGTTAGGTCTCAAGGTTAAAATCATATCATACATTCCTGAATCCGCTAAACAGTTATCTCCGCTAGGTCTCAAACCGAATAGCTAAACATGCAAACTATTGATCAGATAATTCACAAGAAATTAAGCACCATGAATTATGAATCATAAAACGCACCAATTTCCAGAAGATTCTCTTAAAATAAAGCTTATATAAACCCCAAAATTTAGCACAATTAAGCATAAATCAGAAGGCTTTCTGTTCTTCTATAACTCGTATGGAGTTCTTCCATGTCTCTGAGTGAGGAAGGAGCGATTCTGCGTGTAGCATGCGTTGTTGACTGCTTCGGCCCAAAACTTCAAGGGGAGTTTTGACTCGACTAGCATCGTCCTTGCTGCTTCCTTTAGAGACCGGTTTCTTCTTTCTGCAACTCCGTTCTGCTGTGGAGTTCTTGCTGCAGAAGTTTGATGACTGATTCCTTGTTCATCATAATACTCACGAATGACAGTATTGAGGAACTCAGTCCCACGATCTGATTTGATGCTGATGATGTTGACTTCATTTTCAACGCTCAGTCTTCTCAGCAACTTTGGCAGTTCCTCCAGCGTCTCTTTCTTCTTGAAGAGAAAGATAACCCAAGTATATCGTGAATAATCATCCACAACTACTAAGGTGTACTTCCTACCATTGTAGCTTCTTGGAGTGATCGGGCCAAACAGATCCATGTGAAGTAGATGCAGAACCCTTTCAGATGAGTGTCCTGACTTTGACTTGAATGGCATCCGTGTCTGCTTTCCTCTTTGGCATGCTTCACATTCTTCTTCTGAAACATAATAGAAGGAAGACCTTATACCACTTGATGTTTAGCAAGTTTGTTGATCGTCTTGAAGTTGAGATGGTTGAGTCTCTTGTGCCACAGCCAGTTGAGCTCCGAGCTGCTCTTGCTGATGAGGCATGTTTCTGGAGGGCTGTCTTCCCAAGAAACGACGTAGAGACTCCCTTGTCTGAATCCTTTCAGAACCACCTTCTTTTGATTGTTTCTAACAGTGAAGTCATCTTTCTTGATTTTCACTGTGAAACCGTTGTCACAAAATTGACTCACAGACAACAAATTATGTTTAAGACCTGAAACGAAGCTAACATTACTGATACTGGTGTTACCCATTTTGAGCACACCGTAGCCTTTTGTTTCTCCGATTGAGTTGTCTCCGAATGTAACTTTGGATCCAGCTTTCTCAACGTACTGAGACAGATCTTCTTTGTAGCCCGTCATGTGCTTCGAGCAACCACTATCCAGATACCACGTTCTGATTGAAGCTTTAACCTCTTCCTTCTTTTTGTGTTTCCTGACATTGACCTGCAAGGAAGAGTAGCTTCAGGCACCCAATCAAGCTTTGGGTCCTTCGATGTTAGTTCGAGTTCCCTTTGGAACCCATATCTGCTTCAGAATTGGTCTGGCTGATCTCTTGCGCTTTGTTGATTGTCTGATTGACGTTGTTGGCGCTTCAGTTGGCACATGAGCATTCTTCTGTTGAGAAATTCCTTTGAAGGCCTCACTCTTGAAGCAATTCTGTCTGATGAGTGGTTGAGGTCTTCTTTGCTCGGTGAAGTATCTTCCATGAGATACTCGAGTCTTTGTAGACTTATGGAGACTTGTCTGATGTCCAGTTGCTTGTCGTTGTGGATGTCGCTTAGTTCGTCTGGACTCAGCATTGTTTGGTCTCCATGGATGTTGTTCCTTCTGAAACTGAACTGATGATATGATCCTTGCCGATCAGTCGAACACCACGCAAACGGAAGACTTGAAAAACGAACAGAAAATGGAATCCCAAAACCTCTGAATCTAACCCATGGAATGATTTAGGCGAACGGATCCCTAAACCCCAACGTGAAGTTGACGCAGCAACTCGGGGACGCTGAATGACACGCGACAAGGGATGGTTGACTCGCCGTTACGCCGGATAAATGAACTCTCTTGGAATATACAAGAGAAAATTCGAAACTCTCAAGGAGAAGTGATAACTCACGAAATTTGATATAAAATTGGTTGATAATTCGTTCATAACAAGAGGCCTATATATAGGCAACAATAAAGAGACCTAGTCTAATAAGGAAACAACTAAACCTAATCTAAACCCTAATTTTCGTCCATCATAAAGACTACAAATAAGGTATGCGAAAACCTAACCAAACTAGGAGAATAAACATGGAAAATAACTCCTAATCTAATAAAGAAACATATCCTTAGTCAAAACAAGGTATAAAACTCAAAATTGACTCAACTAAGGCCTAATTTCAGCCACCCTAACATAACCCACGAAAATTATAAGATAAAACAAAATAAAAGACTCTATTAAATCAGCCCACATATGCAATGTAACTTGGGCCTCCGTGGCATGCATCATACCCCTCCTCTTGAAAGGGATTTGTCCTCAAATCCAAGTCGTCAATCCAAATGCCGGGATCAAAAATCAAATTTTCGTTCCTTGCATTAATTGACTGTTGGACCATAGCTTTTCTCCCTTGTGCATTATTCTTCTTCTTCGGCTCTAACTCTGACTTCTCTTGAACCTTGAACCGCAACACAATGATCAGCTCTTCTCCTTCACGGCCCACATCCAATCACAAGCCCTTGCAAGAAATGACTTCTGCATAAACCCAATCTCCTTTTTATCTATGTGCTGCTCCTTTTCAACGCCCTTAGCTTGCGCCAAAGCCTTTGCTTCCAAAGTAGTTGGAGTAGATTCCTCAAGCACTTCGTCACTTGAATCCTTCAATTTTAGCAACTTAGGAGTAGACTCATCATCTTTGACATCAACCTCTCTATCAACTTCCACCAACTCCTTTGGATTCAAACATGCCTCTTCATTGATATACGCCACGACTTCCACTTCAACATTCATCTTCTTTGGATTCAAACGGTGGCTTGTCTGGTTGAGAGTGACGGTGTCTTCTAGTTGTTGCATTGGCAATGACTGATTCTCTTCATAGATCCAATTATCCCACTCCCCTCCAAGATACGATTTATGATAGTGTTTCTTTTGGATTGATGGAATATTTTTCAACTTGATATTCTCATGATCCCTTGCTTCATCTCGCCTTTTCTTGCAGCTATAAAATTGTCGAGAAGCATTCTCGAACTCTTCCTCATAAGATTTTTCTTCTTTCATAAGACCCCTTCGAGGACGCCTAATTGACTGAAGAAAATTCTGATCTGGTCTCCGTTGAGATTGCTCTAACCTCTCATGAATAGGCTTAAACGCATTCTCTATGATTCTCTGCAGCTCTTCCACCATATATGTAGGCAAATCGACTCCAGTCATACTCCTGAAGAATTCCTAGGAATTTATCAATTCGTCGCTGAACAGGTCATCCAACTTCAACCCTTCGTTTTAAGCATCAAACGTCCTCCAATCGTATTTTTCCCAGAAATACGACTTCTTCGTCTTCGAGAGAGCTTTCTGTGGCCACCTGTTTCGTCTTAATCCGAGATCTGTACAGAAAGTTATGGTCGTTTTTCGGAGACTGCCATAACTTGATTTCCTGCGAAAATATGGATACGAAACGCAGCTCTGGTGCCAAATGATATGATCCTTGCCGATCAATCGAACACCACGCAAACGGAAGACTTGAAAAACGAACAGAAAATGGAATCCCAAAACCTCTGAATCTAACCCACGGAATGATTTAGGCGAACGGATCCCTAAACCCCAACGTGAAGTTGACGCAGCAACTCGGGGACGCTGAATGACACGCGACGAGGGATGGTTGACTCGCCGTTACGCCGGATAAATGAACTCTCTTGGAATATACAAGAGAAAATTCGAAACTCTCAAGGAGAAGTGATAACTCACGAAATTTGATATAAAATTGGTTGATAATTCGTTCATAACAAGAGGCCTATATATAGGCAACAATAAAGAGACCTAGTCTAATAAGGAAACAACTAAACCTAATCTAAACCCTAATTTTCGTCCATCATAAAGACTACAAATAAGGTATGCGAAAACCTAACCAAACTAGGACAATAAACATGAAAAATAACTCCTAATCTAATAAGGAAACATATCCTTAGTCAAAACAAGGTATAAAACTCAAAATTGACTCAACTAAGCCCTAATTTCAGCCACCCTAACATAACCCACGAAAATTATAAGATAAAACAAAATAAAAGACTCTATTAAATCAGCCCACATATGCAACGTAACTTGGGCCTCCATGGCATGCATCAACTGATGTCAGTCTCTGACTGTCGTGGCCTTTCTTCCCCCTGGATTGGTGAGGAAGATTCTTCTTGATTTCTGATGTTCCTTCCCCGATCTTTGACTGAAATCTGCTTTTCAGTCTTCTCAGTAAGATGATCTAGTTGGGGGCCTCCTTTGCTCGTCTATAGCTCCGTGGAGGTGGAACATTTGATCTAGCCATCAGTCTGCGCTTGCGAACTTCATCCATATCATGATCTCTTGATTCCTCTGATGTTGTGATTTCAGAAGGATCGTCCTTTGAAATGATCATGGTCTTTTTTCCTTTGTCAGCTGCAACCTTTCCTCCAATGCTTTTAACAAGGCCTTTCGATGGAAAGTTGCTCATCATGGGTGACTGCATCATGCAGTTCTTGACTGTTTCTTCCAGCTTGTGATTGAGCCTCTTGATCTCATGAGATGCTTTCTCACATTATGAGTTGGATTTTCTGAGCTTTTCCTCCAATCGGCTGTTCTCCATGATTAGCTGATCAAGACAAGTTTCATCCGGAAAGTAGATGATTGTCTGATTCTTAGCTCGTTCATCATTGATCTCCTTGTCCAATTTCTGATTCTGCTTGAGGAGATCTTCGAACATTTTCCTCAATTGACAGTGATCAGTCATGAGCTGATCAAACTCGTCAGTTTCATCGGATGAGCTATCTCCAGATTCTGAGTGGTCTCCTGAAAGCATCCGGAGATTATCAGTATAAGGAGTTTTTGAGTGAGAGATTACCTCTGAGCCATTCATTCCATTGTCGTAGCTGTTGTCAGCCACGCTTTCTGATTCATTGGCCATCAGGGCTCGGCTCTCATCGTCTGAGCTGGAACTGTCGAAGTCGGATGATTCTGATGTGTCTTTGGAAGAATCAGCATCGTCAGCAACCATCGCTTTCTTCTTCGAAAAGCTGTGATCTTTCTTAGCTCTCAGTTCTCTGCGCTCAGCTTGAGTCAGATCAGGGCATTCATGTCGAAAGTGCCCTTTCTTTCTACATCCAAAGCATTCCATGTCTTTGATGTCGTAAGCGGCTGACTTCTTTTCTCCGCTTCGATCTGTGGAATATCTGGGGTTGCTTTCTCTTTCCTTTCCTTTGTAGTGCTGTTTGTGGAACCTTCTGTACTTCCAGAACTTGGACTCCATCTTGTTGAATCTTTCAGTCAACAATGCATATTGATTGAAGAAGTCCTCTGGGTTGAGTTCCGTTGGTTCCTTGATCTGCTTCTTGCCTTATCTTGTTGAGGCCTTCAGTGCAACTCCTCTTGAGGTTGATGGACCATCTTCGTCTGATCCTCCAGCCTTCTTGTTTCCAAGATTTCTCAGAAGGTCGAACTCATTTGCCATGAGATCGGAGAAAAACTTGTTTGTCGGGAGCTGACTGAATCCTGGCTTATGCTGATGAGCGACTGAGTAGATATGCCATTCTCCATGTGGCAGTGCTCGAAGAATCTTCAGGTTGATTTCTCATTGAGTGTATTTGTCTTTAGAAATGGATTGAACTTCATTCAAAATTTGGTTGAATCTAAGTTCCATTTCCTCGACAGATTCATTCTTGAGCATGAGGAAGGAGTCGAACTTCTGACAAGCTATAGATAGCTTATTCTCCTTGATTTCCTCGAAACCTACGCACATTCTTTCCAGGATGTCCCACATCTCCTTCGCAGTTCCGCACTTGATGATCTTCATGACATGCTTTCCGGGAACGGTGCCGGAGATGTTGCTTTTGGCGAGGTTGTCTAGCTCATCATGCTTCCTTTCTTCGGTGGTGAAGTCTACTTTTTGCTTGGGCTGGACCTCATCGTAAGGATCTTGTTGTGGATCAACAGGAACCCTTTTGACAGTTTTGGTGATGGTGATTGGTCCGCTGGTGATGACTTCCCACATTCGGCAATGTTGGGCGGTGAGGAAGCTTTCAAGCCGAAACTTCCATATGTCGTATTTTTCAATACTAAACATAGGTAGAGAAGATAATCTGCTGTGGTTAGTCTCCATCAAAAAAGAGAGAACATATAACAACAGATAGAACAGATAGCAAGCACAAAAAGAAAGAGAGAACTTTTTCGAGACCTTTAAGAAAAATGATCTAGTTCAATTAGAACCTAGTCAGATACAGGTAGTTCTTGCGAACAACCTGCTCTGATACCAATTGTTAGGTCCTGAGGGTCTCGAATAGGTGTATGGGGGGGGGGAATACACATATGGGCTATTTTTCAATCAATCCTCAATCAGAGGGATCTCAGTCAGAGATCAAAACGAAACTTTGCATGCAAACAAAGATGCCTGTTTTACTAAAATCAGTTTTGACCAAACAGGGTTGACGACTGATACTGAAAGCTCTTCAGTAAAGAGTTATCAGTTAAGTTGCTGGAACTTAACTGATGCAAGTAAGGGCTTCAGTCGAGTTTGCTAAAACAGAGATGATAACACTCTTCCTGACTATCAGAAGATAGATCAGTCAGACTGATATCATACGCAGCGGAAATTAAACTTAGTTTCGAAATAGCCTCGGTGGAGCAAGTTGTTGGTTATGGTTTCTCTTTGCAGTTAGTCAGTGTTCAGTTTTATCAATTGAAATAACACAAGTAAAAATGTAAAACTGAAAGCTGTAAACAACACAGAGACTTTTACGTGGTTCGGAAAAACCCTTTCCTACATCCACGGTTGGTTGATCAGACCAACAATCCACTCCGCAAGTGCTTAACAGGTGCACTGCAAACCGAACCGTGTGCTTGTCGGGTGCACACAACCGTACACTGAAGAAAACCCTTCTCCAGTACCCACGCTTCACTCGCGTCGGATTTTCCTTGCTTAACACAACCCGTGCTAAGACTCTCAGAGTCAGAAAACCCTTCTGACCTCCGAATCACTCAAAACACTCTTATGGCGGGGGAGGTTTGAACGAGTGCCACCTATACTTACAAAGAACAAGTTCTTTGAAGCAAGTTTGACCTTTGGCTTCTGGGTAAACAGATATATGCCTAGGGTCTAAGAGAATGTGTGTAATCAGCAGTGACTGATTTTGGCTTTGGAATTCTCTTCTTCGATTCAAGCTTTGGGGAGTTTAAGCTTAAGGCTGAGTAGCAATTTCGGCAGAGCTTCAGCTTATGTCGTTGAATCGGTGAAGGTTGAAGTGATCCTCGAGCGCTATTTGTAGGAGAACTCTTGAATAGATCCGTTGGCGTAAATCATCCTCAAGATTTCTTTCGTTGGAGAGCAATTCGAATTTGGGCTGAGGCTTCAATCTTCGAGGTTCCTTGTCTGAGTGGAAACGGCTCTCTTTGATGGACATGAGATGTGACGTCTCTGAAAAGTAACCACGAGATAGGAATGACCTCTACAGAGATAAAGATATCCTGAGATCTCTGCATTTAATGCGGCTGTACTTGTGCTACGTGGCTTCCTCTGAACGTTGGAAGATCAGTCCTAGGAGGAATGTTCAACTGATACATGACTTTAGTATCAGTCCATTGCGCGCATTAAGTAATCAGTCTTCAACTGATTCTTCAACTGATACTTCAGTTGGTATCTACAGTCTTCAGTCTTCAGTCCTTCGTTCTTCAGTCTTCAGTCTTCGACACCGCAAACTAAACTAGAAACGAACTCTAACACTTGAGTTCAAAAACGATTCTAGTCTATTACAGTTAAGTCCTATGAATTTTGGTATCATCAAAACAAGGGTTAGGATATTCCACAAGGTTCCCAACACTCACCATCCGCCGAAGGAGCAAAAGAATTTGCCCCCGCCAACTGTTCGATTAAAAAACCGCCCAAACGCCATAAAGAAAGGAAGATGCGGGAATGCCTCATCGCATCCGGAGTGTCGCCGTCGCTGGGAGAGGCATAAATGCGCCTGTGCTGACGTCCCCTGCAAACCAAGCCCTTCTCAGCCGGTATGTTGCCGTCGCTGAGAGAGCCACACACACACATGTCGTGCCAACCCGTAGGAGCAAGAAGATGGTGGAGCAAATAACTTCTCTCAGCCGGAGTGACACCGTCGCTGGGAGAAGCACGATCTCTTAATTGCTTCCAATAGCCGTCAAGCCAAACCCAGTAGCAGCAAAACTCACCATCAACCGAAGAGGTAATAGAGGGTGCCCCCGCCAACTGTTCGATTAAAAAACCAACCAAAAACCAAAAATAAAGGAAGACGCGAGAATGACTCATCGCAGTCGGAGTGTTGCCGTCGCTGGGAGAATCACAATCGTGACTACACTGACAACCCAAATCAGCCTTATAACCCCAAAAATCCTCGAGGCAAAAGCGGCGAAGCTCGCCACCAACCATAAAAGAAAACCCCCCCAACTGTTCGAAAAAACTTCTAACTAAGAACCTAGCAGCCCAGGAGAAACTGGACTTAACCAGCCACCCCGAGAAGATGAAAAACCGATCCAACAACTCCGTGATTATCTAATCATACGAAGAAAACTATGATTTGTCATATCCTAACGAACCGCAAGTTTGATGGCATCTATTTCCGTCGACCACCAGCCTTCCTCCATATTAGGCGCAGCAAGAATATCAACGACCTTGTTCCCTTCTCTGTAAATATGCGTAATATGAAGCTGAAAATCACTCAGAGAAGTAATCACCTTCTTCCAAGCCGCTAAAAACCTCCAAGGAACAGATAACGAACGCGAGTGAAGAAGCTGAACGATATACGTGGAATCCGATTCAATCCACAGATAGTGCCAATTACGATCATGAGCAAGACGAAGAGCGGTAATGACAACTAAAAGTTCTACTTCAAAAGCATAACCAATCCCACCATTAATGTGAAAGCAGCCACGAACCAAACTAAATTTATCCCGGAACACACCACCCGCAGCAATCTTTCCCGGAGTTCCAAGAGCCGAACCATCGGTATTAACCTTAATCCAATCACCCGACGGCGGCCACCAGTAGACGTTAATAAAATTCGATGGTGGAGCCGCGCGCCCCTTAATGCCAATATTTCTCAAAATACGAAGATCAGCCCAGGAGTTCTTCATGTGCCCAACCTTAGTGAAATTCTGCTCAATCTCAAGGAAAGACACTCTAATGAACTTGATAGCCTGCCTGTAATCCCAACTGTCATCTTCAAAGATACAAAGGTTTCTTTGTCTCTAAAGAAACCAAATAAGATTAATGACCCCAGCCTTCCAATAAGCTTCAACTTGCGAACTGAAAGCACTCTGCCAAGCGTCCACCAGGACACTACCAATATCTGGATCATGCAACATATGAGACATATCGAACCATTGAAGCAACTCCTGCCAGATTGGCCGAACACGAGCACAAGTCCAAAAAATGTGAGAGATAGTCTCCTCATCAGAGAGATAAAAAGGACAAACATTCGGCGTGATCATACCCTGTTTAATAAGTCTATCAACTGTTGGGAGTCTGTTATGTAAAACTCGCCAAACAACCAACGAACGCCAGGTAGGAATAAAACTTTCCCAAAGCCAAGAACCCCATCTCACCTTAGGAAATGGATGACAGTGATGAGCAAAAGCTAAGACAGCGGTGACCTTCCCATGGAGAGACGGCTTCCACAGCCTAATATCATCATCATCACCAATGGGAATCAACAAAATATCACAAACCACGTCTGGAAAATTCTAAACAAAACTGCTAGTGAAATGCCAAATACCGTCATAAAAATAGTCCGCCACAGAATAAGTCAAAAACTCCATAGCATAATGTGGCACTCCACACTTCCGAGCGATCTGATAACCTATCCAATCGTCAGTCCAGAAGTTGGTATCAATCCCGTTCTCGAGACAACAATAAGAGTCATTAATCAACGGGGAGATCTCCTGACGCAAACCAATCCAAACCGAGGAAGGCGCAGTTAGCAGCTTCACCTGCCCAAACTTCGTGAGATAGCGTTTTCGCATGATTTCCATCCCAAAATCCTGTCCCCCAATAATATTCCAGGCTCGTTTCATGAGAAAGCATTTATTCATCAAAGAGAACGAACGGATGCCCAACCCACCCTCCTCTTTAATAGCGCATACCCTAACCCAAGCCACCGGACACGAAGGCGCTTTTTTAGTATCTACAGTCCAAATAAAGTTGCGACAACAACCATCCAACTCCTTGATGAGAGATTTAGGCCATCGGTAAACCATCATAGAATGCGTAATAGAACTCTGAATAACAGATTTGACAAGACTAATCCTACCAGCCATGGAAAGGTGCCGACCCCGCCAAGTCGAAAATTTATTAATAATACGATCATGGATGCTTCTCAAATAGGAGGCTCTAACCTTGCCCACGAAAAGCGGCACACCAAGATAAACAAAAGGGAAGTTGCCAATCGAGAAGTTTATAATATGACCAATAGCACGACGAAGAGGGGTGGTAACCCTGTTCGAAAAATAAATATAGGATTTCTGAGCGCTACAAATCTGGCCAGATAAGGAACCGTAAAACTCCAAAATGTGTTTAATCGTCTCAGCATTACGGACCGACGCCTTACAAAACACTAAAATATCATCTGCATAAAGTAAATGAGTCGGAAAAGGATTTTCCCTACTCATGACCATAGGGGAGAGATGACCAGAGGTGACACAATTTTTGAAAAGAACACTGAGGAAATCCTCGGCAATCCCAAAGAGAATAGGAGATAAAGGATCGCCCTGCCTTACACCACGAGGGCAGGAAAAATACTCATGCAGGCGGCCATTGTAAAGAATAGAGAAGCGAGCAGAATGCAAAATGATCTCAATCCAGCGAATAAAAGTATCATCATAACCGCTCACCTTAAGCACCGAAAGCAAGAAATCCCATCTCAAAGTGTCAAACGCTTTTTTGATGTCGATTTTACAAGCCATATTAACACCTCCATTAGTTCTCTTCATACAGTTAACACCTTCGGAACCCAACGTAATACAGTCGTGGATGGACCTACCACTAATTAAACCAAACTGGTTATGGCTGACCGAAATAAAAGCAACCTCCCCTAACCGACTAGCCAAGATCTTAGAGATAATTTTGAAGAAAAAATTGGAGAGCAAAATAGGCCGAAGATCCGCCACAGTGCTCACAACATCCTTTTTGGGCAGCAAAACCATAGTGCTAGAATTGCAACTAGTCGGCAAATAAGATTTCCTAAAAAATGTACTCACAACCTCCCAGATATCACCTTTGATAATCGCCCAACAGTTCTGAAAAAATTTCCCTGGAAACCCATCTGGCCCCGAAGAGCTATTCGAATCCAGACCAAACACTGCCGCCGTGATCTCTTCCTCAGTGGGAATACGTACCAGCATCTGATTCTGGTCATTGGTGATGACTGGATCAAGAACCGCCTCAAGCAAACCAAAGTCCAGCGGATCATGCAACTCATCTTCAAACAGCGTGGAAAAATACTCAACAATATGCTGGCTGATACGATCCTGGTCATATTCCGGGTCTCCCTGAATTGACAAATGAGATATGATATGAGGTTTCTTCTTATACTTTAACATAGCATAAAAGAAAGCAGAGTTACGATCCCCGTCGTTGAGCCAGGCGACTCTACACTTTTGCTGAAGCAAGGCATTTTGTCTGGCCAACGCCGAACCAACTTTAGCCTGCAGCTTAACTTCTTGATCAAAAAGCGGTGAAGTATAACCAGAGGTAGCAATCTGATTCTGAATTTCCAACAACTCATGTTGGGCGTCCGAGATCATGCTATTAACGTTACCAAAAACCGTCTTATTCCAGGTTTTTAACTCCTCCCTCAAACGTTTAAGTTTAACCATCACCAGATAAATGGGGCAGCGAGTATGAACCTCCTTCATCCAAGATTGACGCACCAAATCCTGGAAAGAACTGTGCATAGTCCACATATGCTGAAATTTAAAGAATCTAGGACCACCTTGCTGAGTATTAATACACCGTAAGACAATCGGAGAATGGTCCGATGTAATGCGAGGGAGATTTTGAGTATAACAAGAATTCCAAAGAGCAGCAAAGTTGTCTGAATAAAGCACCCTATCCAGAAGAGACTCCACATGAGAGGGCATGAATTTCCGACCAGACCACGTAAACCTGAGACCCACAGACGGAGATTCAATCAATCTAGATCTCGCAATAAACTCACAAAAGTCCTGACAAGACGCCGCATTCGGAAGACAGTTACTGCTACGCTCATGAGCGCCCTTAACAGCATTAAAATCTCCAGCTACAATAATAGAATCAGTATTCAAGCTAAGGATGTCATTCCAAAGTTGACGCCGTTGGATATAGTCATTAGAACCATGAACAATCGCCACCAAAAACCTGTAACGCGTCCAAAGACAATTCACAACTACCAACTGCTCAGAAGAAAAAACAAGACTAGTAGAAACATCAGGATGCACAAAAATCCAAATATTCGAACGCTTTTGATGTCTAGTATTCTGGTGACACGGAACCAAATTTAACGAGCGCTAGAAAGAATCGTCAACCTTATGAAATCTCCTCTTAGGTTCCACTAAACCCACAATCATCGGAGAGAAAGAACGGCAATGCTCCTTGAGCATAAGTTTAGATTCGTCCGAGAGACCCCGAACGTTCCAAACCAACAAGTTCATAAAAGAAAAATCATTGAGTGGATCGGCCCAAGCCTTCCACTTCATCAGCCCAACTCTGTGTTGACACATTATGCATCGAACGCGCACTCGGGTTCCCAGCATTCACGATAGTATAGTCTCGAGGTTGATGACCTGAGCCCAACTCTGTGTTGACACATTATGCATCGAACGCGCACTCGGGTTCCCAGCATTCACGATAGTATAGTCTCGAGGTTGATGACCTGCCGCAATCGACGAAGATAATTTCTGGTTAATGTAGTCAATCGTTTGAGAGCTTATCTTCTGATCATTTTTTCGAAGACGCCCCTTTATACCACTATCATTCATTGGCTTTCTTTTCTCAGTTTTTGGCGGTCTTCCCCGCCTCTTTTGTTGCTCCGTCTCCTTTCCAGTGATAGAAGGAGTGCTGTGAATTATTTGTAAAAAGTTGTCTCCTCCCGAATTCTCGGTATGATCCTGAGGTCCATTCCCAGTGTCACATTTCTTCTTTGACTCATCATGATTGGGGTAAGTGCTTTCCGTCATCTGCCGTGATTTTTCCAACATATTTTTGTCCCCGGTCGTAGACGGACTCCTATTTTCCGCATCCTCAGACCCTTTCTTGTTACCCACCTGCTCTCCAGCCGAAAGACGTAGAGGACTAATGTTGTCGATAACCCCGGTCCCAATATTGTCCAATCTGTTATTTTTCTCCTCTTTCTCATCAAAGATAGCCTCCACATCCTCCTCATCCGAAGATGAGAGATCGAACCCATTTGGTCTTCGTGATGCTTCTCCAAGTTTTCATAGATTTTATTCACCTCCTCATCATCCAGATTAACCAAGACTGAAGCTAATAAGTCATGGCCATAGGTATTACCATTGCTGCCTTTCGGATCAGCCTCCTCCATAGTCAGTTTGTGAAAACGATTATCAATAAGAATATCGTCATGTTTTGCCACCCATTGTGGCTTAACAACATCAGATAAATGGTTTGTCCGAACCTCATTTTCCTTACTCTTGTTTTCCATCTTCTCCTCAGAAGAAGCTTTACCCTTTTCCTGATTATTAGTGGCCTTTTTGCATTTATCCAACGAATGTCCCGTGATGCGACATTTTGAGCAAAATAACGGGAGCTACTCATAGCTAAATTCAACGTAAAATGAGCCCTTATCACAATGAACTAACAAAGTCTCATGCAGAGATAGAGCTAGATCAACTTCCACGAGAACTCTAGCATAGTGGCCAAACTCACCTTTAGCAGATCCACTATCAATTTTGATAGGTAGACCTAAATACCTCGCAATGCCTGCTATAATTTCCGGATGCCAACAATCAACTGGCAAGTAGTAGATTCTCACCCAAATATGACATAGAGGCGAAATTTCCCTGTAAGGGTCAAAATTTTTGGACCATTCACGTATACGAATCGAGCCTGAAGAAATCTCCCATAATAACTGCTTTCGAACTCTGGCCTTGTCCTCCGCCGCAGAAAACTTCATGGTGAAGAACCCTTTGCCCATGGGGATAAGTCTCCAAGGGTTCTGGATTTGCCAAGTCGTATGAAGTTCCTGTTTCAAAACATCACAAGGTTTAGTTTTTTCACCTTTCTTGAGCAGCACTCTTCCAATGATGGCATGTGAGAATTCCGAAACTTGTTTTTGATATAAAGTCGAAGGAATGGAAAAGGAAGCGATGTCTCCCTGAGTATCAGGTTTTAGAGCCGAAAAATTGTGCGCAAGGATCGCTGGTTCACTCTTTCTTTGTCCCATGATAGCCGCGTAGGAAGGTTTGGGGTCATCAACAACAGGAACCGCATCATTGGCGTTATTGGCAACTGTAAAAACCCTAGTCGAATTATGAGTTGGCGACGGAGACCTGGAAGCGAGTTGAACAGGTTTATCCCTTGAAGGTTGGTCGAAATTGGAAGAGATTTTAGGAACAGTGGGCTGTTTGGCTACCGGAGAAGAACTCGCGGCCAAAAAATTCATGGCGGCGGACATGGGATTAACGTAGGGTTTTCTTGAGAGTCGTGCCTTCACCAAAATATGTATACATATTGTTATATGTATGTGTGTACTCTTTTTTTTAGGGGAAAGACGAACACATGTATGCGTGTAATCTTGATGTGCTAGATATGCATATATATATATATATATGTACTGCACTTATTTTTGTTGTGGGAAAACCCCCATCATATACTACCTTTTAATGATCATTTTAAATATGTTATTTTAATAAGCTTAATGCTTCTTTATATAAGTATATATACGAAAATATTTATAAGTGATAGTGATGATAGTAAATTTAAATATAAAGGGATATTTGGTAGTACATTTTTATTTTTACTCATGTATTATTTACTTTATTTTAATACGCAAGTACATACATACATACATATATGTATATATATATATATATATATATATATATATATATATATATCTAATTTCTTCTTCAAGATTATTTCCAAAGTTTTGGCTACTCGCTTGAGCGCGATTGCTGTCGATACCGTCACTCACAATCAGTTTGGTTTTATCAAAGGACGGTCTATACATGATTGCATTATGTTGGGATCTGAGGGTGTTAATTGCATGAAACGGTCGCATGGTGGTCGTAACATGGCGTGCAAAATTGATATTACAAAGGCCTTTGATACTCTTCGGTGGGATTTTCTTCTTAATGTGCTCCGGGTTCTTGGTTACAATGCTCGTTTTATTCAGTGGATTGAGGTGATTCTTAATTCTGCTCGTATATCTATTCTTTACAATGGTCGTACTTGGGGTTATTTTCCCTGCTCGCGAGGCGTCAGGCAAGGCGATCCTCTTTCTCCCATTTTGTTTGGTATAGCGGAAGATGTGCTTAGTAAGTTCTTTTATAATTGTGTGGATTCTGGACATCTCACGCCTATGAGAATGGTTGTTAATCGGCCCTTCCCTACTCACTTATTATATGCGGATGACATTCTTCTTTTTTACCAAGCTTCGACCGCCAATGCTCAAACTATTAAGAAAATCATGACGTATTATGGGGATATTTCTGGTCAGATTTGCAGCACTGAGAAGTCTTGTGTCTATTTCGTGGACAAAATTCCGGCTCAAGATCAGCGCGCCATCAGAGGGATCCTCCAGTTTGCTCGGGGTACTTTTCCGTTTGTATATTTGGGGGTGCCTATTTTTTTCGGACGTGCTCGGGCCAATCATCTGAGAACTATTCATGATCGCATCCTTAATAAATTCTCTAGATGGAAAGGAGCTCACTTATCTATGGCTGGTCGTCTCTGCCTTATCAAATCGGTCATTCAGAGTTCGTTAACTCACTCTATGATGATTTACCGTTGGCCTCGTGCGCTTCTTAAAGAGTTGGACAGGAAGTGTCATAATTTTTTGTGGACGGGCAATATTCAAAAGGTCGCGAATTGCCCTGTCAGTTGGGATAGGGTCAGCGCTTCATGGGAAGAAGGAGGACTGGGAGTTCGTTCTTTTGGCATTTCGAATAGGAGCTTCCTTATGAAATTAGCTTGGAAGATTATAAAAGGGGTGGATTTCGGATATGATTTGATACATATGCGTTATCTTACAGATCAGAGTCGTATCCGTGCCTCTACGGCCTCTTCCTCGGTGTGGCTTGGCGTTCGTGAGTAGATTGATGAAATTGTTGATAACACTTATAATCTTGTTGGCACAGGACACCTCACTAATTTCTGGCTGGATGATTGGATGGGCTACTCAATAGCTGCCAAATGCGGAGCTCCCCATTATATGACCTTTGTCCAGTCTGTTGCGGATTATTTCTTTGAGGGCATATGGCATTTCACTCAGGAGTTTGTCAACAATTTTCCGGAGATTGTTTGTGATATTCTGCTCACGCCGATTGGGGATGACGCCGATACGAGATTTTGGAAGCCTGCCTTACATGGGGAGATCACTGCTAAGCTTGCCTTCTCGTATCTGGGCCATAAACATCCTAAAGTGTTTTGGGGTGAGTGGATCTGGGAGCGGTACATTCCTACGCGTCGTTCTTTGATTTGCTGGCGAATTATTCATAATAGGCTGCCCACCTATGATAGATTGATTCGTCAAGGATTGATCATGCCTAATTTTTGTGTTTTCTGTTACAATCATCATGAAACGGCTGATCACATCCTTTGGAGCTGCGACAAGGTGGCACAAGTTTGGAAGGAATTCTTCACTTGGTTCCATTATGAGAAGGCTCTCGACTCTCCGGATATTCATAGTATGCTTGTGGATTCGTGGAATCGGAAGCTCAGCACCCAAGTCGGTGTTTATTGGAAAGCTGGTATCATTACTCTGCTCTGGGCGATTTGGACCGCCTGTAATAATTGCATCTTTGAGGATATGAAATGGAGTGGACAACAAATTCTGCATACTGTTCGAGTGGCGTTTCTGGAGATTGAGGCCAACTTCTCTCATCTGGGACATATTCATAATAATTGGACTGACTACACTATTATCCGTGCTATTGGTATCTCATCTAGGAATGCGCCGCCACCAGATATTATTAATGTTCATTGGTGGCCGCCAGGTGCTCATTGGATAAAAGTTAATACTGATGGTTCGGCTCACGGGGCTCCCGGTAAGATATCTGCGGGCGGAGTCTTCCGTGATAAGTGGGCTTGGGTTCGAGGATGTTTTCACGTTAAAGGGAATATCGGCTATGCGTTTGAGGCGGAACTTCTTGCTGTTATTCATGCCATTCAGATCGCCCATCGAAGAGGTTGGTTACATCTATGGGTGGAGACGGATTCCAAATATATCGTCCAAATTTTGGGTGGTCGTTCAAGTAACGTTCCTTGGAAGTATATGGCTACTTGGCGCGAGGTTCTTCGCCTCCTTCCCGAGTTTCATTTGCAGGTCTCTCATATCTTCCGTGAGGGCAATAGCGCTGCCGATATTATGGCTAATAACAGCCGGGAGGAAGGATGGTGGCCTTATGAAATTGATGCTATTAAAGATGCGGTTCGTCGGGATATGTCTACTCATAGTCATCTTCGTATCAAGCATTAGTCTTCTGGATGTTTCAATCTTTTTGGCTAACAATTTGTGCGTGTTTACCAGTTGGGTTTTTTCTGTTGTTTGGAATCGTCTTTCAGTCGTTTCTTCGAGCACGTTATATGCGTGGCTTTTGAGCAGGTGTTTTTTCTGGGTGTGGTGGTTTGGGGCGACTGTCCAGTTTTTTATCAGTCCCTAGGTGCGCTCGGGATTGAGGCTGGTCCGAGCTCGCCCTGTTGGTTGCTCTGCGATGGATGGTTCGCTTCATCGGTGGAGTTTTACTTCGGACAACGAGATCTGGTCAGTGATGCGTTGGTTCCGGCTCTTTTGTGAGCTTTTTGCCTCCTGTTTTGGTTGTGTTCCCCTGGTCTTTATCGCCTCCTGCTTTTGTTCCTTTGGGATTGCTATTTTTTGGGATTGGATTTTGAGTTCTCGACTGCATTCCTGCTTAGTCGATCGTAACTTTGCTGTTGGGGTTTGCCATTCGTCTATTAGCTTTTGGTGTTCTTGCAACGGTTTATGGGTCTACCTTATGATCCCTCCCGATCCAAGCGGTGAGAGGTTTGACTGCTGTACGTGCTGTCTCGTTTCTGCCGGTCTGGTTCTTTCTTCGAAAACTTGGAATACGTTGCGCTGGAGTTTGCGTCTGGCTTGTGTTTGTGGTGTGTGGAGTTTTGGGGCGACTGCTCAGTCTTTTTTCAATCTTCGGGTGCGCTCGGGATTGAGGCTGATTTGGGTTTGCCATGTTGGTGGCCCCACGATGGAGGTTTTCTCTCTTCATCGGTGGGGAATTTCTTCGGACAACGAGCTTTGGTCGGTGATGCGTTGGATCCGGCTCTTTTACGAGCGTTTTTTTTAGAATGCCTTTTTATTAGCTGAGTTTGCCTTTGTCTTCTCTTTGAGGACGAATCTGATCGAGCATATGGTGGCCTTTCGGGGTGGCTGGTTTTTTGTGTGTTTGTTTCATTCTTGATCTTTTTTTGCGCGTTTGCTTCGCTTAGTGTTGGGCATGCCACTTTTGTTCTCTGCTTTGTGTGTCTTGGTGCTGGTGTTAGTCTTCTTGTTGACGTTGTTTGTTTTTTCTGCGTTTGTGAGCCGAGATTATTTAGGGGTGATGGTGAGGCCGGAACTTCTGAAATAATCCTAACTCCGCTTATGAACACTGGGTCCTTTAGACGAGTACTCTTTTTCCTCTTTAAGGTTTCCCTTGTTGGGTTTTACTTAAAGAGGTTTTAATGAGGCTGAGCCCTTAGTCTGCTCTCTTGTTCTTTCAAGGGTTCTTCCTAGGTTTTCTTTTTTCTTCTTTTTTAATAAAATTCCAATTTAATAATATATATATATATATATATATATATTTCCAGATCCATGCGTATATATGAGTTTTATTGTCTAGAGTGCTATATTTTAATATTCAAATTCTTTTATAAATTTAGTTAGTCAGTCGTGTATGTATTGTTCAAAAGTTACGTTTTAATAAATATATTTAATAAGTTAGATTTAATCCCAAAATACATATTTTAAAATATTTAATAAGGTATATGCATTGTTAAGTACTAGTAGAAAAGATGCTATTTTTAATTTTACATGTTCATGTCATCATGTGCATTCATTAGTTAAGTATATTTTTTTATTATAATTTTATAATTCATTTTAGTAACGGCGCGGGAGACTTGATTATTTAATTGCGAGTTTTGCTCAAGAAAGATTAAGGTGGGGTTATAACGTTGCATTTAAAATTTATCCTTATTATACGTTTTACTCAATTTATATGTGTGAGAAGCAGGCAGAGCCTCTGGGCTATGAGACATAAAGTTATAACCTACGGGTTATATGAGACATAAAGTTATAGTCTACGGGCTATATGAGACAGAAAGTTATTTAGCCTTCGGGCTAAGAGACAGAAAGTTATTGCTTTCGGGCAATATGAAAGAGCAGACAGTTTTCATTGCACTTATATTTTGTTGTGATTCTTATAATATGGATAAATGCACCCCACTGAGTTTATTGTACTCACCCCAAAACAATATATTTTTCAGGAGATGACTTGGGCGATGAGAGGCGGGGCGAGTGATGGTCAAGAATAAATAAGAAATAATGTTTTATTTTCATTTAGAATAAAGACTCAGTTTATGATGTTTATTTACTTTTCTTTGTTGGATTTGGGTTTTAGTTATTTAAATATTGAAATCTTATTTTTTTAATCAAAGTACTTTTTTTCTAATAAGAAAATTGGGGCGTCACAGTCTCGAATAGGTGTATGGGGGGATACACCTATAGGCTATTTTTAAAGATGAAACTTGAAACACAAACTGACTCAACCTTTTTATTTAAAAGAGTCTTATCAAAAGAAGGTTGACGACTGATACTGAATACTCTTCAGTAAAGAGTTATCAGTTAACTCAGAGACTTTAACTGATACACGTAAAGTTTCAGTCGAGTTTGATGAACAGAGAGATGTTATGAATCTTACTAATTATCCGAAGATAAACCAGTTAGACTAATAACACACGCAGCGGAAAACTTTTGTTTCGAAATAGCCTGTGAGATTAATCACGTTGTCAGAAGTTAAGTTTTTCTTTGCAGTTAATCAGTTTTCAATTTAAGAAAGTTTGAGCACAAGTAAGAAGGTAAACACTGAAAGCTGTAAATAACACAGAGATTTTTTCGTGGTTCGAAAAACACTTCCTACATCCACGGTCAGTTGATCAGACCGACAACTTCACTGGGCATGTGCTTACGGGTGCACAGCAAACCTGAGCGTGTGCTTACGGGTGAACAGCAAACCTGGACAACTGAAGATCCTATCTTCAGTACCAACACACCTGGTTGGATTTATCACTCTTAGCGCACACTGGGCACTAAGATCTCTTCGAAGACAGAGCACTGGTCTGAACTCCTTACAACTCAAACTCTCAATTCGGTTGATTGAAAAGAGGTTCGAAAATTTGCCAACTACATTACAAAGAACAAGTTCTCTGTAATCAGTTATACCTAGGCTTTGGATATACAATATTTGCCTAAGTTCTAAGAGAATGTATATAATCAGCACTGACTGATTTTTGACTTTGTAATTCTCTTCTTCGATTCAAACTTTGGAATGGCTTCGAATGCTGAGTAACGAATTCGGCAGCGTTTCAGCTTATGTAGTTGAATCGGTGAAAATTGAAGTGATCCTCGAGCTCTATTTATAGGAGACGTCTTGAGTTCGAACAGTTCTAGTCTATCACAAGTGAAACCAAAGGATTTTGGTATCATCATCAAATCTAGGAATAGGATATTGCATTAAGTTCCCAATATGCGCCCGCGTCTCAGGCCACGTGTTTGCTGGGTTTGACCTCGTTTTAACAAAGTTTTGGACCAAAAATCAATTTTCACTTGATTACTCCAGTATCTGATACCCTGATCTACACTTGAAAGTTTCAAGAAAGAAAATTTAGCCTTTATTTTCTAAATTTCTACATTGTGGATCCTGATAGAAAATAAGATTTGTGGAGTCAAAGCAAGAGATAGTGAGATCCTGCAATTTTTCTTACGGATTTTATTGTTGAATGATTTTATTCTCCATTTGTTAGGTCCGGAGGGTCTCGAATAGGTGTATGGGGAGGGGGGAAATACACCTATAGGCTATTTTTCGATCTTTACAAGAGATCAAAACGAAACTTCAAACACAAACTTAAACAACCTGTTTACTGAAAAGAGTTTTGACCAAAACAGGGTTGACGACTGATATTGAATACTCTTTAGTAAGGAGTTATCAGTTAAGTCCAAAGACCTTAACTGATACACGTAAGGCTTTAGTCGAGTTCGTTAAAAAGAGATGTTATAAATCTTACTGACTATCAGAGGATAGATCAGTTAGACTGATAACACACGCAGCGAAAAACTTTTGTTTCGCAATAGCCTGTGAGTTAAGCGCGTTGTCAGTCTTTAGGTTTCTCTTTGCTATTAATCAGTTTTCAGTTTTATGAAGGGAAGAACACAAGTAAGAAAGTAAATACTGAAAGTTGTAAATAACACAGAGCTTTTTACGTGGTTCGAAAAACACTTCCTACATCCACGGTCGGTTGATCAGACCAACAACTTCACTGGGCAAGTGCTTACGGGTGCACTGCAAACCTGAACATGTGCTTACGGGTGCACACAACCAAAACAATCGAAGATCCAATCTTCAGTACCAACACACCTTGTTGGATTTCTCACTCCTCGCACGCACTGGGCACTAGGATCTCATAGAGACAGAACACCTTTCTGAACTCCTTAGCAACACAAACACTCGATTCAGTTGGTTGAAGGGAGGTTTGAAAACTTGCCAACTAAACTTCAAAGAACAAGTTCTTTGGAGTTAGTTTGACCTACGCTTTGGATAAACAAGGTTTGCCTAAGGTCTAAGAGAATGTATGTAATCAGCAGTGACTGATTTTTGACTTTGGGATTCTCTTCTTCGATTCAAACTTTGGAGAGTCTGGGCTTTAGCTGAGAAACAATTTTGGTAGCGTTTTAGCTTATGTCGTTGAATCGGTGAAGATTGAAGTGATTCTTGAGCGCTATTTATAGGAGAAGTCTTGAATAGATCCGTTGGCGGAGAAGGTCTTCAAGATTTCTTCCGTTAGAGAGTAATTTGAACTTGGACTGAGGTTTTAATCTTCGAGGTTCCTTGTTTGGTGAGAACGGCTATGTTGAAAAACAGGACATGCGACATCTCTTAAAAGGTAATCACCAAAGATGAATGACCTCTGCAGAGAAAGGACGATCTTGAGATCTCTGCATTTAATGCGACTGTACTTTTGGAGTGCGTGGCTTCCTTTAAACGTTGGAGGTTCAGTCCAAGGAAGAATGTTTAACTGATACTTGACTTTAGTATCAGTCCACTGATTCCACGTGGCTCGCATTAAGTAATCAGTCAAAACTGATTCTTCGACTGATGCTTCAGTCGACAACTTCAGTCTTCAATCTTCAGTCCTTCGTTCTTTAGTCCTCAGTCTTCAGAACAACAACTAAACTAGAAAAAGAACTCTAACACTTGAGTTCAACCAGTCCTAGTCTATTACAAAAGAAACCTATTGATTTTGGTATCATCAAAAGAAGGATTATGATATTTCATTAAGTTCCCAACACCATTGTTTATAGTTTGTTAGCTTACATGTCTATGTGTGGCTAGTATTCTCTTATCCTAGGGTTAGGAAGTAAACAGATGATGGATTTCTGATTTATTTGATTTGATTAAATGAGACTTGTTTTTTTACTTTTCATATGCTTGTGCTTATTGTATGTTTAATTGCTTGATCACAAATTTTGGAACATGGAATATACTAGTCAATATTAGCCGAGAGGACTTGAGACTTGTGTAAGGACTTTAATCATAGGAGCTATTGAGGGTTATATGTTTAAGTGTGATCTGATGACGGTAACCTTGCATATAATCTACGGTTTGTATGTCACGGGAGTGAGTATAGACTAAAATTGTGATTATCTTAGGAAGAACTTGTCCTTTATTAATTAATTGAATTAAATTTATCCGATTTCCTGAATTTGTTGAAACCAAAGCCTTGTGATATTTTTATCTTCATATTTTCTCTGATCTAGCTTATGCGATTTTATTCATTTCGTATTTATTTTAATTGTTAAACCAAATCAAATTTTCTATTCATTTAGATAGATGATTATAGTATAGGATATTACTCACTTTAGTTTTCAATCTCTGTGAAATACGACCTTACTTGCTGATACACAATTGCTCCCGTACACTTGCGGTGTGAGATAAATTAGCAAACAGAAAAAACGTAATATTTTATAACATAAAGTAATCCTATATTCATCCCTCATAGATCTCAACTTTATCCAAGGTTGAACAAAATCTATAATTAATCTAAACTAGATTAATCACAACTAACAAGACAAGAACTCCTTTACAGCTAATGCATCTGCCTAAGAAATTTTCTATCTAAACTTGATGAATCTTCGACTAATCAAGTAAATCAACAAGATAAGAACTCCTTTACCGTCTATAAATCTGCCTAAGAATTTTTCTATCTTAACTTGATTTATCTTCGACTAACCATGGTGCAACATTGGCAGCAGGTCCCGCTGGAGTACAGCTCGAGTTGGCCCAGCGCAGGAGTTGCTCTTATGATAATGAGATTTTTTTTTAATTATTTTGTGATGGACAATGTATAATAAAATGAGGCAAAATGAGATATACCCTTTTTGAAAGATGAAACATAAATATACCAACTTTTTTCAAAACAATAAAATCTACCCATTTAGGACCCTTATTTGTAATTCGCGCATTGCTCGACACTGAAGCGTCGAGCACTCAAGTGTCGAGCGTCGAGCATTGAACTGTCAAACATCGAGGTGTCGAGCAACTGAGAACTGTCTAGCAAGGCGAGCAATAGTTCAAATTGAACTATTGCTCGACACCTCGAGCATCGCGTGTCGAGCAACTAAGAACTGTCTAGCGAGGCGAAGGCGTCGAGCGTCGAGCGTCGAGCAAGGCGGAGATGTCGAGTGTGGCTAGCAAGGGATTTGTTTGGTATTTTCTTTTTGTCTTAAGGGTATCTTAGTCCTTTCAACCTCAAAATGAGTACATTTTATACATTTCTTTTATAGTGGGTATATTTTTGTTTTTTGTCTTTCAAATAAGGTAAAAACTACCATTAACCCTAATAAAATTGTGACTAGTTATTGATTTTTTTTTTCATTTTGCATACTTGCTTATTTGTTGGTCAAGTTTTATACGATGTCATTTCTATTTAATTATACAATACGTCAACTGCTCTATTTTTTTCACGCAATTATAACTATGCCACGCAAATATATTTATATCAAGCAAACATATTTTTATGTCATGTCATCATGTTCAAAAATGAACTAAGTATATAAAATGAAAAATAAATAAATATATAATTTAAAATTAATATACAAAGTACTAAAATTTATTAAAATTTCGATAATTTATACTCTTCGTCTACCAAAAAGAATCTTATTGTGTGCTGGACATATATTTTAATAAAATTGTTATAACTTGAAATAACAATATAATTTATAATAGTTATTAATAATATAAAAAGTAGGAATAAATGTGTAATTCTTTTTGGTGATCAAATAAAAATTAGTTGGCGGGATTACAAAAAGAAAGAAAGTAACGGAGTATACAATTAACCTAAACTTCAAAATCAAACCCATCCCAAAACCCTCCTTTGAGGCTTCCCTCCCTCTGGAATCCACTCTCGCACGCAGATACACACAGCAGCTTGAGAGAGATGGTGGTAAGATTGAGTCTGTTGAGATTTGGATGTCGGAGCAAGCCGTTACTACAGATTGATGGCTGCCGATAGCCGATCTCCGAGAGGCGGCAAGCATTTGGAAGTCTTGGGCTACTATAACCCCCTTCCTTGTAACCCTAGACCTTCAATGTCTGAGATAGTTATTGATTACGGAAGGATGCGAAATGTTTGATTTTTGTTGTTGAATGGATTGGATTCCCGAACTTGAAATAAATTTCCTCCGGAATTCGACAAAGTTTCTTTGTGATTATCGTCCTCAAATTCTATGCGCTTCACGCGGCCGTGTGATTCCGCACAAAAAGCTGATTGCAACTGCAGTTCTCTGTAGAGAGGCTAATTAGTGTTTGATTTGCAAAATTATGCTGGTCAGGATGGCGGTAAAAGAATGGGAGTTAATTTTGACAGAGTGAAGTAAGTGGCTTTATAGTAGTAACTTTAATCTTGTATTGCCATTCTTTTTCTATTGTTTGTGCTTCTTTAACATACGTACGCTCAACTTCCCCATCTATCTGTTGAAGTATTATGAAGAACTTGATATCTTGTTGAGTAGTGCATTGCAGACTTATTACCTTTGAGAATTTTCTGGCGACATCTGTTTCCTTACCTTTTGATTTGCATTATTTTGTCACAAAATGATGTCTAACATTCGAATTTTGGCCAGCTAGTGTGAGAAGATGCGATACTCTCCAGTTATAGGTTAGGCAGCTCTGTAATTAACTTAACTTCCATTTTTCTGGATATCGCTCTTGTCCATGTCCCTTGCCTTGTACTATTAGCTGCTCGTCGGTGGGCCAGTTTGCAATTAAAAGGGTTTTATTGCACTCTGAGAAGTAGTCTACAAATCTTGCAAAACACTTTCAGTTATGACATTTAATATTGGCATTGACATCATTACTTCTTAGGTTTGTTCAAGCTTCCGGGGATAGTAAAAGAGTGCGTCTTTGCTAAAATGCATGAATGTTCCCATATCCTGATGTCTCCAATCACCTATACAGGTATTGACTTTCAGTTGGTGCACAACCCCCTGATTCTGTTCAGCGCCTTCTCTTTCGAGCAGGCTCGTTACCCCTACCACCCATGCTAGCAATGGGAAGAAAAGTAGGTCCAAGAGACATGCGCCCTAGTTGATCCACTGAGTGGGCGTGTTATGACAGAGGCCAAGCAAGATAGTGTTGTAAAAGGGAAAGCTGGCGAGGTCTCGAGTTCAAGTTCTTCACATGTCAAGCCTAAGATATAAGTTTGTAGGTTGGTGACCTTTCTGTCATGTATGCCTTCCCTGAGTCCTTTGTTGCTAATTGGCATATGCAATAGTTCATTCCAAGGTACACTAATAATTAAAATATTATGACATTAGTGCCAAACTATCTTCTATCTAGTTTCTCATTTGTGGAATTAGATCATAATCAGCATCACTAGCTGATTTGATAATTGTGATCATCATGTATGCTGTATATCTGCTTGTAAATTAGGAGTGACCAATCTTTCCTCTGTAGGTGGGCGATTCAAGTAAGTTTTTGAAAGGAGGCTTCTTCAAAGTTCATTTTTGCTATATCATATTTCTTTCATCCTTCCTTTTTACCTTTCCTGTTTGGGTGATTGGTGTTTGGTGATCATTCAGATCTGGACATCAAACTCCTCTCCTCCGACATGCTGAGTTTCCGTATGCTTCCAAAATCAATCTTGTTCAAGATCTACAATGAATTTTATTTAGGTCTATTGACAAGAAAATGGGGTTGCAGATAGTGACATTGCCTATGGTGATGGTATGTCAGGTGCTCCTTTTTATCGCAAAGAAAGAGATGCATGCATCATAATTAATTCCACATTTCACAGATTCAACAGCAATTCCTTGTAGAAGGTTCTGGCTGTGTCTTCTTTTGTTTTAATTGGACATTTCCCTTGTTTTATTTGGGTCCAGTCTGTGTACAGGAGGGCCGTAGCACAGATGCCCAATTACAATCATAAAACTAAAAGAGGCACTTGTTTATATAACCCGGGGCATAATTATGATTAGTGTCTGAAAAATATGATTAGACAGATTAAGGTTTGTTTATCTTACCTTTTTAGTTCTCTTTTGTTGAGGCTTGAAAGAATGAGTCTTACCTTAATCTGGGCCAGTATTAGAATAAAATACGATATCAGAATAGAAGAGAAAGAAATGATTCAAGTGAAATGGTTCAGTTTTACAGATGATCCAAGTTAGCAAATTCGAGATTGCGAAGCCTGGATGATTTTTATTTTTCTCATTATCCTTAAAGAAAGTGGAAACAATGGACTTAATGAGACTGAAAATAAATTTACATCATGGTCTAATATCAACCTCATGCATCATACTCTTTTTTAACAAAGAAAGGAAGGTGGCGAAATTTGAATCCTTGATATCGCTATGATATTTTAAATTTTAATTTATTTATGATTTACAGCGTTAAACTGACATAAAGTGTGTCTGATTAGTAACGATGGCCAATTAGATAATTACTAGATTTTTAAAATATACTCCCTCCGTCCCATAATAAGTGGCCATATTCTTTTCGGCACGGAGATTAAGAAATTGAGTGTTATATGTTTTAGAGTGTGGCCTACAATTGTTGACCAAATTAGTGAGTAATTGTTGACTTAATTAAAGTAATTTTGGCATTTTTAGAAAGTGGCCTACAATTGTTGACCAAATTAGTGAGTAATTGTTGACATAATTAAAGTAAATTTTTGCCAATTTTAGAAAGCAGCCACTTATAGTGGGACAGACGAAAAAAAAAATGTGGCCACTTATTATGGGACGGAGGGAGTATTAAAACATGGCAATCTGGGCCCTATAAAACCCAAATAACAATTACAAGAGGCCTACCAAAAATAAACAGATGGAGCCCAGTCCATCATACCTCCAAAGTGTTAACAAATATCGCCCCCGCCATTTTCGTTTTATTACAAGATTGCCATCCGTAGAGTCACGGTCACCGTTAGAGGCAGAGCAACCAAAAGAACCACGTTGCGTTCCTTTGGCGCAAAAACGGGAATCGAATCTGAGGCGCGACACACGACACAAAAAGAAAAGAATAACGTTGTCCACCACTTTCTCTCTCTATACATACACCTATCACATTTGCATCTTTTCTTAGAGAGAGAAAGTTTCTCTCTCTATACATACACCTATCACATTTGCATCTTTTCTTAGAGAGAGAAAGTTAAGACTAGTGATGGCATAAAAGCTCCTCCTCATCAGCCTAGCCTTTTGAGTTCTCCATACACGATAGGTAGGTACACTGTGAGACGGACAGAGAGAGTTCCTGTTATATTTAATCTGCCTTTTCGTCTACATATTTAGAGAGAGAAGGAAACTGCACTGTTCTGCTTTCTAGAGAGAGAAAGTGAGGTGCTCGGATGGGGAGTTCAGGGCAGGGGCAGAGCAACTACGATCTGTCGTTTAAGATCCTGCTCATCGGAGATTCCGCCGTCGGCAAGAGCAGCCTGCTCGTCAGTTTCATTTCCAACGTAGTAGACGATCTTTCCCCTACCGTAGGTATTTGTTCGTTTCTAGTCAAGTTGTGGTCGCAGCTTCCAGTTTGTTAGCTGACAGATTTATGATTTATGCAATATACAAGTGAAAATCATTTGAATTTTGTGAGAATTGTTATTGAATTTGATCCTAGATTTGTTTGTTTTTTGTGATTCCTGCTAGAACGATTCGTCCAAGTTGATGCAAAACAGGGATTTCGGTTATTGTTTCTTTACTTGTAGATAGTTAGGTGTTGGAGCTATTTTGGTAGCGTAGAAACTGTCTCGTCTGCTGTTGGCATTCTTGTTCTGGATCAAAATAGGCATGATTTGTCGATCCTGCCCTGCGGCCTTCGTGGGCGCGATATATGTGAATATTTTTTAGCATGTTGGCTGGTATCTTGTTTGAGATGTATGAGTAACCAGCAATTCTATTTTGGTCAAATTATTTGAACTTTACTTCATTCGCCATTGTCGTTTTCATGCAACCTCCGGCTACATTTTTATCTTAACCTTAGGCAAATATATACTCCATAATGTAAATGCTGCTTTAAATAATTTACAAACTTGATGTTCTCGAGGTAGATATTTGAGATTCTAACTTCTAAGCCACTAAAATAAGTGGAGGAATAGCCGCCATCTTATGGCTAACGAGATGTTGCTTCTAGAATTATTGAGTTGTTCAACTAAGAGCCCCTTCTTATTCATTAATATTTTTGTGATATGCAATAGAACTTATTCCCATCAACTTTATGGTTATCTAGATTCAAGTTACTCAATGAGAATTACTTTTTACTTTTGTTGTATACTTCTGTTTTTGTGGTTGTCACACTTTAATTGAAAATCTAGGCGTGGATTTTAAGATCAAGTTTCTCACAGTTGGTGGGAAGAAACTGAAGCTTACCATTTGGGACACAGGTAATAATTTTTTAGCAATCTTGGCTTTGATTTAATCAATTTAAAAAAGAATTTATAAGTAATTCTCGTGCTTCTTTTTTGTTCATTCCAAGATTAAGATGTATGATGACAATGCTTCTGTTATTTTGCTTCTCAACAGTGAATTTACTATTTCTTTTGCAGCTGGGCAAGAGAGATTTAGAACGTTAACAAGCTCATATTATAGAGGTGCTCATGGAATCATTCTTGGTAAGCCATGAATGAACCAAGAAAATTTAATGAGTTTTACCTGGTTAAGAATCTTGGGATGTTCTGTTATCGACGTTAGATTCTATTTCAAGATTTTATTGTTATCGATATAAGGAAAAAATGTTGATGCTCCCAGATTTTTATTTTTCACCAATTATCAGCGAAAGGGGTAGGGCACCTATTTCTGCTAAAATATAAAATGCATGCATCTCTTCTTCCGGTTTTTTTTTTTTTTTTTTTTTTTTCTCACTTTTTTAAGACACCGCTCTTCATATCTTGCCTAGTTTAATCTAAATCCCTGACATCCACTAGGATTCTATGGTTAATCACTTGGATAACCCATTTCGGAAATTGGCACTTCTAAGTTTGAGGCTTGGAGCAAATGCAAAAATCTGATTGAGAACATGAAAGTAAAGTTTTAATTCACTATTCATTTGAAAGAGAAAGATAATTGGCTATAATTTCCACCCCCCTTAGTTTAATCTGCGGGTGTAGCTTTGTGTTCTTTTGGGTCCTCTTGCTCTCCAGATTCTTACATAGAAAATCTTAAGATTTTGATATCTCACGGTTTCGATCGGTTGACATCTTGTTGTAGTTTATGACGTTACAAGAAGAGATACATTTACAAATTTATCTGATGTATGGGCTAAGGAACTGGAGCTCTACTCCACTAATGAGGATTGCTTAAAGATGCTTGTTGGAAATAAAGTTGATAGGGTGAGTCCTTTTCTGTCTTCCTTTTATCCTTTTGGTTTACTTTTATGCTCGCGGAATATGATTTCAATACATGATATGTTGTTTTGCCACTCTGATATAATTAGCGTTCATATTTCATTCACTATTCTATGCTAAGTTTAGTTCAATGTTCTCAACGAGCACGTTCCATTCCAAGTTCTTTCATCTGTTGCAAGGGACTCAGCTGGGCTGTTATCTGTTTAAACACTTTGTCACGTTTGATTTTCATCTTGCTTATTTTCTGTGTACTAAATGCTTCTTTTTGACGTTTAGGAATCTGAACGAGTTGTTAGCAGGGAAGAAGGGATGAGTCTTGCAAAAGAGCTCGGATGTCTGTTCTTGGAATGCAGTGCTAGAACTCGAGAAAACGTTGAGCAATGTTTCGCAGAACTAGCATTGAAGGTAGCCAAATACATTACAATCTAAAGAAAAGACGTTTAATATGGGGGGTATCAAGGCCGGAAAATTTGTTTTTGCTATCGTCTCTGTTTCGTTTTCATAGTGAGTTTTTTTTTTCTCCTTTTCCTCTCAGATAATGGAGGTGCCGAGACTGCTCGAAGAAGGATCAACGGTGAAGAGAAATATCTTGAAACAGAAACAAGAACATCAAACGCCTTCCAGCGGTGGTTGCTGCTCTTAAAATCGCAAAAACAACATTTTACATGCTTTCTCAAGGGCAGGTTTCAAGTTCAGAATGTGTAAATTATAATTTGCTTCTTTTCCCTCTATTGCTTTCGTGCTACGGGTGGCACCATGTGTACGTGCTGCTGTTTATTGTAACAACTGTTGGCTCGTGTAAAGTTGTTGACCGGTTTGGTGTTTTTGATCTCTATTAGTTATGTTGAGGATACACCTAAATCAACGCTTTTTACGTCCTCATAATTTGGCTTTTATGTAAATGCATCTTTTGCTTATTGCTTGCTTCATGGTCCCTTCACATTAGATTTCGCCAAAAAAAATGTGGTATTACATAGGTTCTAGGACAAATAAATGAAACATGAGGTGGCACGACAGTGAAATAAATAAATACTCCCTTCTTTTCAACACAGTTTATTTAAGATCAAACACTTTTTGTGCACAAAGTGTTATGACAGGAGAGAGGGTGTATGTTTTAATAAGATGAGCACACATTTGCAAGCGAATATTAGCATTTCTAGTTTCTAATCATAAGGGTTACCACTTTGAGAAATATTGAAATTGAGAAATCATGGGGCTTGCTGCAGACGGAGGACAACTAACCTTTGAGATTCCAATATCCTAAAACTTTATTCTTCCTTTTCTAAGCGAATAAATATACATATTCCAGTGATGTTTTGTTTGATGGTATACCATATAAGATGAGTTGCAGCCGATCTCACCCCCTTCACATCATCAATACTTAAAAGGCGTAATTATTCAAATAAAATAAGAAAGAAGAGGAAATTATGAAGGAATGAAGACGAAACAAAATAATCATAACTAAGATTTACTAGAAAGGCATATTAAGACTACAAGGACATGGTTGGCATGATAGAGTAGGGTTGGGGAATAGAATGGTGATCCTATTCCTACCTCTATTCCATTCAATTTGAATGGTACCATTCTATTTGGAATCACCATTCCCACTAATTAGGCATAGCCATTCCTTCCTCAACCCACGTGAATAGTCATTCCACTTTTACCTCCATACCATTCCCACCTCATCCCATCCATCATCCCAAGCATACCAAGAATGGCCTAATATAATCCCTGATTCAGCAACATCGCTAGAGCAAAGCAGCATCAAACACCCCAGCATAGTTTATTGTGTATGTGGGGGTGCGTGAATGCTCATGGTTTTCCTTTTCTGGGTCTACTACCCACTTCAAGGCGAGTAGGAAGGGTTAAACCCACAAACAATGAACCAATAAGATCCAAATCATTTCCCTTTGCATCCTATACTTATAATTCTCTCCTATATCTAGATAAAAATCTCTCATGGCTACAATTGAGACATGCATAACACGGATTGACCAGACAATACTTCAGAAGTCTGGGATTCAGGGGAAGGGGGAAGTTGAACAGGGGATTTGGAACTAGTAACAATTGTAATAAAATGATGTAAATAATTCGATACTTAAAAAGGCTCCGAGAGGGGAGAAGAATCGCATCAACCAAATTCTGATTGTATTATAGGGAGCAGCAGCATCTCAGGACATTTAAGTATCCAATTTCATCTTTTGAACTCAATGTTGAACCTAGTAATTCAAATTAGTAGGTTCAGGTTGCACTAGAAATCCTTTACATGCTTATAAATGAACGCAGCAGGCAGTTGCCATCAGAATTTTTAGGTCTAGTGGCCAAGTAGAGCACCTGTAGCCTCTTCCAGTATGCTCCTAGTTTCAGTTCCAGCATCAACAAGTTCAGCTGGAGTCTGTCAACATTACTCATTAATTAATAAGTTATCAAGAAAAAATAAGGATTGCAGAATATAGATTTTTGACTGTATATTGACCTTCCCATATAAATTTGTGGTACTTGGAGAAGCTCCATAAGCAAGCAACAACCTCACAACATTGGCGTACTCTCCTCTAGCAGCATGGTGAAGAGGCTAACCGAGAGAAGGAACAAAAAGAGGCTCCAATGATCATTTAAGTAACTTAATCCAGAAATCTTTATTTTCAAGCTAATACAAGACCAAAAGATCGTATAATCAAGAAAAGCTTGACAAGATATACTCACTGTGTCTCCTTCCATATCAATAGTTTCCAACATTCTCTTCACACGATCTGGATCATTTGCTGAGCTTAAAAGAAGTTGGGCAATTTCCAGATAACCTGCAAAGTGATTTTAGAAAACAGACGTAAAGAGACATCCTAAGCAGCAATATGGCGATATAATAACAGTAAGCAATAAACTCACCTCCAGCACAGGCATCATGCAACGGAATTGCTCCGTCCTCATCCTTTGCCTCCAAGTTAGCTCCTCTTTCCAACAAAAACTGCAGAATGTCACATAATACAATTTACAAGTTATAGCCTTCTAAAAATATCCATCTAACTATCTGCAAATAAAACTTGTGAGAATAAGGGATATTGTTTGACCTGTACACAATTCAAATGGCCATAGAGACATGTGAGATGAAGCACAGTATCACCATCTTCCACTATTTCATCAATGTTACCATCAAAAGCATCTGAAAATGTCCATATGGTTTGGGAGTTAGAAAAGAAAACAACCTCAACCAAATGTATCATAATTTCATAAATAGTATGAAATGTTTGCTCAGAGAGAGGGTGAACTCAGGCGGTATGCAAGATTCAGAAACTCAGACTAGCAGCTAGCCATTGGTTTTGATCTTACTGCTTAAAAAACAAAATTAGCCGAGCATATGTAAACAACATAACAAAGAAAATATATCTATAGACACATTCTTACCAGAATTCAGTAAGTAAAACTCTAAGGAGGCGTTCAGTTTAAATGATAAGGCATGATTGATAAAATAATCCACCTTAATCAAGTGTTTGGGTTTGCATGATTAGGCCCGTGATTGATAATCCGGCCCGCATCTTATCCTCCAATTGAGTGATTATTTATCACCCCAAAGTTGGGTGGATTATTTAATCACCCCTCCCAATCCTAGCAATCCTAGCAATCTTATCTATCCTATCCATCAAACCAAATGCACCCGAAGTAATTTGCAGACAAAGTAAGTGAAACCGTTGCCAATACACATATAACATAATACCTGGTTATGCTTCCAATCTTCTTAATGAATTGGCATAATGAGCAATCAACCTTAAATCTATACATCTAAAAAGCATTGATGACAAAGGAGCTGATCCATCATAGTCATCACACAGAGTCTAGCCAGATTTACAAACAAGTGATAGTATGCTTGAGAGTAATTATTAGATTTCAAGTTTTCAACATTATTATTCCTCATATGATCCCCTGTCATATAACACACAGCTATTACTCTAAACCAAATAAAGTTCCAGATGTAGGATTGTAATTCATTACTCAAGTCTGAGACGCCTTATGTGCAAAAGAGAAGGTTAAACACAAAGCTTAACAACTTATTACATAGAACAGATATTAAATCACGACTACAAAAAAAATTTAGATTACACATCAAATTCGAGAAGACAAAATAATTGAACACAAGAACTCAAACTGAAAATGGATTTGAGCAAATTATCAGAGGTCCAGTAGACTCAACTGAAACTAATAAGATATCAAAGTCTTCAAAGCAAATCACCCACCAAAACGATAAAATATATATAAATAAATGAAAATAACATCAGCAATAGTGTTCAGACACGAGCTAATTTGTAGAAGAAGCATTAGGCGTAGGTTTAAATAGTCAAAAACCAAAAAGCAGGACCAAAACATCAAATCTCATCTAACATACAATGCAAAACACCAAATCTCATCTAGAATCGTGCACCTTCTTCCGAAAATCTTAATTTTTCAGGGTCCGGTAAAAGAAATGCACAAAAAGTAAAAACGTATAAGAACTTAATAGTTTTAGAGTGTTCATTCGCGCAAGAGAATAGCTGTTACCTAGGGCTTGGCGGAGAGCGTCGAGGTCGCCAGACTCGGCAGCGGAAACGAGGGGACGGAGATGAATAGGTGTATCGAAATGATCGATGTCGTCGGCGAAGTCCACGCCTTCTTCCTCGAAGAGAGCGGCGCCGTCTTCGTCGTCGTCGCGTCGTCCGTCAGCCACCGCCATCTTTGAATGATCCGTACGCGACAGTGGTACTGGTAGCCAAGTAGCAGCTTCTGATGGATTGCTTCAAAATTTAACCCAACAACTTTATTGTAAGCCCAATAACGAAGGCCCATAATAACTTAAAGCAGCGAGGCCTACTTGCCCAAAACTGCTACTTCCTTTCAGGACTATACCAATATCGCGTTTTATGCTTATCATAAATAATATTGATACATTTATTTTATTGGTATTATACAAAATTACCTCACTATTGAAACTTATGTACTAATATACCCACTTTTCTAATACTCTACACATATTTTAATTTTTTAATATCTCATTGTGTGCATGGGTGATTCTTGGGGTGAGCATCGGTTCGGTTCGATTCGGTGCAAACCGCACCAAATCCTAAAAATAAAAAATCATACCGATGTTAAAAATGAAAACCGCACCGCACCGATGGGAGGTATCAAATCGAAACCGAACCAATAAAATCGTCGGTTTCGGTTCGGTGATACATTTTTTGTTTGTTTTTTTATTTTTCGAAAAAAAAACTCATTTAAAATCTGGCTGCTGGAGGGGGGAAGCCGGGAAGGGGGCTGGCCGCGGAACCCGGAAGGGAGTCGCGACACGCCGGAAGGGAGAGAGGACGACGGGCGGTCAGAGATCGAAAATGGAGAGAGGTGAGGACCGATTTCAAACCTAGCAGTAGCAGCGGCGCAACATATTTCAGTTTTTAGATAGATTGTTAGTTTTAGGGTTTACAATTAAATTATAATTTAAATTAATATATATTATATAATATAAATATATAATAAAATATATATATTTATCGGTTCGGTTCGGCACAAAACCGCACCAAAAATTAAAAAATCGAAACCAAACCAAATATTTTCGTTTTTTAGTTTTCAAAATTGCACTGAAAACCGCACCAATAGATGCGAAATTGCACCGCATCGAAATGGTGCGATTCAGTTTGATTTTCTAGGGAGCAAAAGTGTGTACGACGCTCGCACCTTTTTTACTCAATTTAACTGTTTGGTGGTGGGGTAGCTAGAATCTTAAAGAAAATAATTATGACAACATATTTGTCTTGTTATGTCTAAAATTATGCAAGAATCTCTGTCTCTCTCCCTCGGCCATTATACTCAAATTTCTTTCAATTTCTGCGCAATTCCCCCTCTCTCTCTTTCGGCCACTGTCTCTGTCTCAATCAAGCTTTGTGCCAGAAATGTTGTCGGAGCCCGTCGTCGGAGACCATGGATGTACCACAAGAGATTTTGATGTTTTCGCAAAATTTGGGTTAATTTTAGAGTGAATTTTGAAAATAGTCACTTTGGAATAGTAAATTTAAAAATTGGTCACTAAGATAAAAAAAATTAAAAATTGGCCACACTTACAATTTTATCCTTGCATATAAAAAATTATCCACGAATTCACAACTAACATTAATTTTAGTTGTGAATTCAAGTTTTAAAACTCGAATTCACAACTGAATAGCTAGTATTGGTTGTGAATTCGAGTTTTAAAGTTTGAATTCACAATTAAAAATAGTGTTCGTCGTGAATTTAAGTTTTAAAGCGTGAATTCACAACTATAAATAATATTGTTAGTCGTGAATTCAAGTTTTAAAGCGTGTATTCACAACTACAAATATTGTTAATCGTGAAGTCAAGGTTTAAATGAATTCACAATTAGAAATATTGTTAGTCGTGAATTCAAGCTTTAAAACTCAAATTTATGACTACCACTATTTTTAGTTGTGAATTCAAACTTTAAAATTTGAATTCACAACTAGCAATAGAGTTGGTTGCGAATTCGAGCTTTAAAACTCAAATTCACAACTAACATTAGCAATTCAATTGTGAATTCATCAAACTGGTTGTGAATTCTAGTTTTAAAACTCGAATTCACAACCAAAACAATTACTCCATCCGTCCCACTCCAATAAGCTCATTTCTTTTGGGCACGGAGATTAAGAAAACTTATTTTTTAATAGGAAAGTGATAGAAAAGTAGTGTAGTCCACACCAATTAAGTACATATTTTTTTATTCAAAATGGAAAACGAGCCTATTAGAGTGGGGCATCCCAAAAAGGAAAACGAGCCTATTGAAGTGGGACGGAGGGAGTAGTTGTGAATTCGAGCTTTTAAACTCGAATTCACAACCAACACTAACGATTCAGATGTGAATTCATAGAAAGGTTATAAAGGAAAGAGAAGTTATGTGCATTCATGTCTTCTCAACACTACTTATGTGTTTTCTTCTCTGTATGGTGTGTGAGAGTTATACTGCACACGATTTAAGATTTCCATGCATAAGTTGTTGCATAAAGTGATTTCTATTTACAATATGTATTATGCTACAAGCTATATTCATTCAGATATATTCTGTGGTGGTCAATGTTGATATTGAATTTATCTCATTGTGATCACTGACTATCTTCTTTGTAATTTCAAAATTTCAGGTCTGATCCCAAACCTCGGTTGGACCAATGATACGTCTCAACCAAGATGAGTATCCTGAAATTAGGAATTCAATTCAGGAACTGGGGTATTTTCTTGGTGCTCTAAAGAGTATATGTTTTTCGTCATATCGAGGACTGCAAAAAAGTTGCAGGGTAAAGGGACGCAAATGCTCATCAACACATGGAGTATATAATGTAAAATAATAGGACTTGTTTCCTTTCTTTTCTTTTCTTTCTATCAAGGAAGACACTTCTAATTAGTGATGCCACGGTTAAACCGGAACCGGCGGGCCAACCCTGAACCGGCCCAAAGTCAACGGTCTGGACCCGGACCGTTGACCACGGGCCGGTTCTAGAACCGGCCCACCAAGAAGCACGGTCCGGTTACGGTTCAAGGAGGTGGAGGCCCGCGGCCCGCCGGGCCCGAGCAAATTTTTAATTTTTTTAAAATTTTATATTCCAATCCTACATATTTTAATGTAGGATAATTTTAAGTAAATGTAGCTTCACTATTTATAGTGTACTATACATGGTAGACAATCCTACATTCATGTAATATATAACTTAATAATTTATAAATATATAACTTATAAATATGTAACTTATAACTTATAAGGTCTAGGGATCAATTAGTTATTTAGTTAGTTTACTTATTCAATTTTGAAGATTATGTAATTTGTATCCTTGTAATATTTTTTTGGTACATAGAATAAATTCAATAAAGATATCTATTTTTATGAATTCATTTGAATCTTTGATTCTCAATGTGTTAATTACTTTTTCTTTATTTTATTTTAATTCAATTGTCATTTAAAAAAAGATGACATAAAAAATATTATTATATTATTTAAGATTTTTAAGTTGAGTAAATTTAAAAATTATTTTACTTCGTAACTTGAGTAATTACAAGTTTTAAAAAACACAACATATATTTAAAAATTATATATTTATGTGACAATAATATATAAGATTATAAGTTATTAAGTAATTTAAGACTTTAAGTTGAGTAATTTTAACATTTTAAGTTTTTAACATCATAATTTATAAAACTATATAGTACTCCCTCCGTCCCAATAATGAAGACACACTTCATTTGGGCACGGAGATTAAGGAGAGGTAGTTTAGGTGATAAAGTGAGATAGTTTAGGTGATAAAGTGTTGTGGCCCACATCATTAGTGTATTTGATTAGTTTAAGTTTAATGAATTTATTTAATGTTTATGCTGGAATTTAAATTTTTTAACTTCAAAAATTTTGAAAATTTTAATTAATTTAATTAAATTTAATTTTTCTTTTTGTCCAGAATTTATATTCAATTGAATTCAATTTATATTTAGCCTTCTCTGTTTCCACGGCCCTGCCGTCCTCCGCCGCACACCCACCGCCCCCTTCCACCATCCCGCCGCCCCCATGTCCACGGCCCTGCCGTCCTCCGCCGCAAAACCAAAATCGAACCAAAGAGGACCAAAATCGAGAAATCTGAAATCACTTGGAAGCCAAATTCAATTGGAAGTCCTGATATCGAAACTCAATTGGAAGCCAAATTGTAATCTGAAATTCAAATTGAACTCAAATCTGAAATCGAAACTCAAATTGAAATCAAATCTCAAAATCGAAACTCAAATCAAAATCAAAATCAAAGTCGCTTTTGGATCTGAAATCAAAAACCTCTCGATTTTTGGATCTGAAATCAAAATCTCACGCCACGCTACCAGTGGCGAGGGTGCGACGCCAGTGGTGGCTCGCTACTGCTGTTCTTCCGGCATCGACAGAGAGAGGGTGAGACAGAGGCGAGACCGGTGATGAGAGAGAGAGGGCGCGATGAGGGTGGATAATCAGAGAGAAAGAGGGAGGGGCTAGGGCTAGGGCTCGGCAGAGCAGCGGCGGCGGCGGTGATGAGAGAGAGAGGGCGCGATGAGGGTGGATACCGCCGGCTGGGCAGCGGCGGCGCCGTGGTCAGGGCGGCGGCGGCGGTACCAAGAGAGCCGAGAGAGATAGGATGAGTGAGAATATTCAAGAGAGAGAGAGGATTTAGAGTTTTATTAGACTTTTATACCCTAATTAGTGATAAATTAATTAATGATTGTTAGGTGCTAATTCTTTCCTTATTTGGAAGTGTGTCTTTATTATTGGGACACCCCAATAAGGAAAGTGTGTCTTCAATAATGGGACGGAGGGAGTATAAGTTAAGTAATTTTAACATTTTTTCAACATTTGTAAAGTAAAAACTATTACATGAATATAAGTTATAAGTTACAAGTTATATATTTATAAGTTATAAGTTATATATTACATGAATATAAGTTATATATTTATAAGTTAGGTTGAGTGATCCCACATGAATATAAGTTATATATTTATAAGTTAGGTTGAGTGATCCCACATTGAAAAATGTAGTATTCTTTACAATGTGTAGTACACTATAGATAGTGAAGCTACATTAAGTTGAAATTATCCCACATTGAAAAATGTAGGATTATCTACCATGTGTAGTACACTATAAATAGTGAAGCTACATTATCCCACATTGAAAAATGTAGGATTATCTACCATGTGTAGTACACTATAAATAGTGAAGCTACATTTAGTTGAAATTAACACAAATCATTTATCATTTAATTTAATTAAAAAGAATTCAAAAAAAAAAAAACTCAAAAGCCCGAAAACCGGCCTGCCCAGAGACCCCAAGGGCTGGTTCAGGTTCGAGGATTTGCCGGCCCGGAACCGGCGGGCCGAGGCCCGGTGGCAAGCCTACTTCTAATTGTATTTCTATCAATTTATATATCATTATATGTGATACATGACAAGATTGTATTTCGTAATTCATTATATTTGACTCATATAATGTATGATATGATATTTTATATTTATATAAAAATTGTGATAAAAAATATTGTTCACACATAATAACATTTACCCATGCTTATTTTATATATTTCTAAAAATTAATATTAAAAAATAATTACCTACACATAATTTATAAGATTCACCTACACATATAATTTGTCACGTCATCATCTATATCATTTCCACCTCATTATTACGCTCTACCGAAAAAATTTAATCGCACATACAAATATACCTTTAGTGACATATATATGTAAATGTTTGATGAATTATCCACACATAAAATTTGCCATGTGTAAATACCACATAATTTCTACATCAGCACTGCATTATTTCAAAAATATCTTTTTCACACATAAACTAAATTATTCGTGACACATATATGTGTGGGTAAAGGTTTGATGAATTATCCACACATAAAATTTGCCACGTGTAAATACCACATCATTTCCACATCATCACTTTTATTATATTAAGAATATCTTTTACCACACATAAAATATGTTTTTCAAGACATATATATGTGTAGGTAAATGTTTGGTGATTTACCCACACACACACACACACTGTTAGGTCCGGAGGATCTCGAATAGGTGTATGGGGGGGAATACACCTATAGGCTATTTTTATTCAGTTAAAACGAAACTTTAAATACAAACTGACTCAACCTATTTACTGAAAAGAGTTTTGTCAAAACAGGACTGACGACTGATACTGAATGCTCTTCAGTAAGGAGTTATCAGTTAAGTAAAAGACTTTAACTGATACACGTAAGGCTTAAGTTGAGTTTGATAAATAGAGAGATGTTATGAATCTTACTGACTATCAGAAGATAGATCAGATAGACTGATAACACACGCAGCGGAAAACTTTTGTTTCGAAATAGCCTGTGATATTAAACACGTTGTCAACAGTTAAGTTTCTCTTTGCAATTAATCAGTTTTCAGTTTATGAAGGTAAGAGCACAAGTAATAAGGTAAGTACTGAAAGCTGTAAATAACACAGAGATTTTTACGTGGTTCGAAAAACACTTCCTACATCCACGATCGGTTGATCAGACCAACAACTTCACTGGGCAAGTGCTTACGGGTGCACAACAAACCGATGCATGTGCTTATGGGTGCACAGTAAACCGATGCGTGTGCTTACGGGTGCACAGCAAACCTGAACGTGTGCTTGCGAGTGCACACAAATCGAGACGACTGAAGATCCTACAACACACTGGGTTGGATTTCTCACTCCTAGCGCACACTGGGCACTAAGATCTCACAGAGACAGAACACTGGTCTGAACTCATTTTCGACACAAACACTCAATTCAGTTCGTTGAAGAGAGGTTTGAAAACTTGCCAGTTAAACCACAAAGAACAAGTTCTTTGCAGTCAGTTTTACCTAGGCTTTGGATATTCAATATTTGCCTAAGTTCTAAGAGAATGTATGTAATCAACAGTGACTGATTTTTGGCTTTGTGATTCTCTTCTTCGATTCAAACTTTGGGGAGGCTTGGTTTTGCTGAGTAACGAATTCGGCAGCGTTTCAGCTTATATCGTTGAATCAGTGAAGATTGAAGTGATCCTCGAGCGCAATTTATAGGAGACGTCTTGAATAGATCCGTTGGCGGAGATAGTCTTCAAGATTTCTTCCGTTAGAGAATTATTTGAACTTGGGCTGAGGCTTCAATCTTCGAGGTTCCTTATTTGGTGAGAACGGCTACTTTGAAGAGCAGGAGATGCGACATCTCTGAAAAGGTAATCACCGAAAAGGAATGGCCTATGCAGAGAAAGGACGATCATGAAATCTCTGCATTTAATGCGGCTGCACTTTTGGAGTGCGTGGCTTCCTTTGAACGTTGAAGGTTCAGTCCGAGGAAGAATGTTTAACTGATACTTGACTTTAGTATCAGTCCGCTGAATCCACGTGGCGCGCATTAAATAACTAGTCGAAACTGATCCTTCGACTGATAAGTCAAATGTCAATATTTGACTTTGCCTTAATCATTATATCAGTCGGCATCTTCAGTCTTCAGTCCTTCGTTCTTCAATCTTCAGTCTTCAGAACAGTAACTAAACTAGAGAAAGAATTCTAACACTTGAGTTCGAACAGTTCTAGTCTATTACAATTGAAACCTATTGATTTTGGTATCATCAAAACTAGAATTATGATATTTCATTAAGTTCCCAACACACATGTGTGTGTGTGTTTGTGTGGATAAAATCATTTCTTTATAAAGTTTTACTCACACTTATTGACATTTGACTTATGTATGGATAAAAAGGGACGATGACACATAAATAGGCTAAAACCCTTAAATTCTTGTAGTGTTACAAGTTTAGCTGTGAAAAGTGTGAATTATAAAATAAGAGTAGGTCTTGCATGCGGTTGATCGCATAGTATGTGAACAGTTATTTTTAATAGCATAAGATATGCATTTGTTCGCACAAATGTATACTTATGTAAGAGTACAAATTCCCATGAATAAAAGTAACACTTATCGTGAATAAATGTAATAGTTTAGAAATATTACATTTCATTGTATTAATAATTACTTTTTATTACGACAATGATTACTTGATCAAATAGTTAAGAATAAAGATAATAATGAGTGAAAATAACTAAAAGTAAACATTGTTATTAAAAAATGTAAACTTTCAAACCGTCTGCATACTATGCGGTTAACCGCACCTAATAATTTGCCATAAAATAATGCCCAAACATGTAGCTGGTTGTTATCTAATAAAAGTTGTAGAATTATGTGACTGCTGCATTGGCTCAGTAGTTAAACAGCTGTGACAGTTAATTTGCTTCAAAATGAGTCCGCATTCTGAGGGTGAGGGTCCATGTATGAGATTAAAGCTCAACCTCCTAGAAAGATAAAATGAATAAAGCTCAACCATGGTCTCTCACACTCCCAAAAATTATTTTTAGGTCACTTTATGCCACAAAATGCGAAGAAATATAATACTCCAAAATACATTTAAGCTGTGTTCTTTTTGTTGATAAATTTTTCATTTTTCATTTTTTTAAATCTCCTTTTTTTCCCCTTATTTTTATAAAAGAGAATTTCACAATTTTTCATCTCTTCTTTTTACTCCAATCCATTCTTGAGGTGAAAAGAATGAATGAGATATGATGAAATTACTTTTTATGGAAAAAGAAAAAGAAAATTTAAAGTGAATTTTTTTTATCCTTTTTTTATGATAAATTTATTAATCAAAGAGAACACACTCTCAATAGCAAGCAAATACTTTATTGTAGTCATTGTTTATTAAATTAGCAGGATTCGAAGTACTATGATGATCTTCTAATCACAAGATCACTCGTTACATAATGTTATTAATGTAATCAGTAATTAATTATTTTTCACGCCCATTAAAAGTATGACACTTTTGGTGGGTACATGTTTTAATGAAATGAAGGTGATTTTTATATATAAAGGTTTTACCGTTGTATGAAATGAGCAGTTGAGATTGAATTAAATGTGATTTTTTTTGTAAATAAAGATATTTGTAAGGATAAAAGATAAAAAAAAATATGGGGTCATGTTCTAGAAAATAATACTCATTTCGTCCCATTGATAATAACTCATTACTTTTCGACATGATTATCAAGAAGATGAGTGATTGTGCGAGGTTTTGAGTGTGATTGTTTTAACATGTTTCTTTATATATTTTAGTTGTGATACTTAGCTCTCCTATCTTTTTTTGTGTAGTATGTACGACTTGGTCATTTAAACGGTTTTACATAATGAAATTTATTCGCGCAATAAAAACAAAATCGATCAGCACATAACTCTCTTAGACAATTAGGCTCTACGAAATTTGTGTAAGAAGTTTCCACACTTCTTTAACAATAAGTGATCTGCTCTATTAAAGTAGTTGAATTAAGTTGTTTAGATTATATTGAATTTTGATTACATAGATTGAATATGCTTTAATGTATTTTAATTGATTTTACTTATTCTAATTGTGTCGCTGGTGAAAAATAGACGAATAATATGTTTTAATTGAATTTATGTATATAAGATCGTTTGTGTTGAGTATGTTTTAGTTTTAATTCTAGTACGCTTGGGTCGCCGATGAGTAGAGACGATAGATATTTTGAAAGTTGAACCGCCAGTGAGAGAGTTGGAGACATTAGTAATGATTGTCGCCTTGATTTTAATAACTATTGTGACTAAAATTTAAGGGCTTGATTAAAATCTAATTTCAATTAAAATATTAAATTTAACAACAGATTAAAAATTGGATTAATAGTGAAAAATAACTAAAATTAATGACGGAAACCTCCCATCTTTAAATTCATAACCAAAATCTGGTGACCCGTCTAGTCTATATATTAACGACGGATAATATTCGTCGTTAAATTTACCGATGAGAATTCATATAGCTAATCATATTTGCTACTGTTAATTTAACAACGCTCTTTATATTGTTAAAAAATTTAACGTCGCTAATATGAGTTTTAAGGGCCGAATTTTTTGTAGTGTTGGATGGAATAACACAAAGGGATTGTAAATGTGACTCACATTGATAATTTTGGAGTCAGTTTGACATGGAAAGTCAAATTTCATGATAGACAGCTAATAGCGGTGGAATTTATGTTTAGACATACATAGGCCCAGCAATTCTAAGCATCTTTTAGGCATATTGCATGCAAGTCTTCCATGAACGGCCGAGCCACACTTAATTAACCAAACAGATTGTGTAAAAGCCTTGTTAGCCCAACTTGTCAAATTAACGAAAAGGACTACACCATATAGGCTCTCACAAGATATCCTTACTCATCCACATCTAGCATATGCATAACTATATATAATCCAAGTTAAAAAAATTATAATGAAAGATAAAAGCTCAATTCAATAGGCTATGGTTCACAAATTTAGTAGGTATTCTAGCTAAACAGTTAGGGATGTCAACAAAGTTTCAAATCGACGGACCGATCTGAATAGACGACAATAAATGAGGATTAGGGCTGAAAAAAAAATTATCGAACAAAAATTCAATCCTAATGGACAAAGCCGAAAATAGCCCGAGCCCAATAGAACTGTCCCGAAAATTGAATGGGCTGGTCTGATCAATTGAACTTCTTCTTAATAATTGATTTTCATTACTTTGCTTTTTAAGTTTATAATAATAGGATTTTGATTTTTGTAAAATGTGTTTTGATTTTCTCCGACGGTTAATAACAAACATTTATAACATAAAAATCAATGAAAGATAGTCATTCATGTTAAATGTATATCAATTTTTTATCGATGGCGAAGTTATATATTAGCAATTATGGAAATTTACGTTGAAATAACACTAAATTTATATTTAAATCGAGATAGTGTCTTAATTAAAATATTATTCTTAGTTTTTCTTACAAAACTATGATTATCAATAAAAAATTATAAATATAAAAGAATTCGTAAACTTGAGGATCCGACGAACAAACTCAAAATTGAGTGGATTAAAATTAGGATCAAAATATTTTAACTTGAAAAAAGAATCAATAAATTCAAATTAAAAATAACTCAATTAAATGAGTTGGCTCGAAATTGAGTGGATTAATCCAATTGATATATGTTCCTACTGATCGATAAATCAATCATGTTAGCGTTTGTTCAGAATTAGGGATCCCAATTTCATGCAAAACGTTAATAATTAACTGAACCTTTGGGGTGTGAGAGAGAGAGAGAGAGAGAGAGCGCAGGAAACATGTGCATGTTAGCTTTTGCTTGTGGTGAGTGACGAGTGCCTAATACAGTAGTGTAGTGGGCAATTGATAAAGAAAGGATTAATTTTATAAGGCGGGGTAACATTGAATGTGTGTCTGTGCGAGATCCCCATAAAACATGGATTGTGTTTCTGTGGAAACAAATGTAGGAATATAACTAACCATCACGTGGATATATTTCAATCCAATCACAGATCTCTATTACTATTTCCTAATTCCTACCAAAGCAAGTAGGGCTGTCAATTTCGACACGACACGAAATCGCACGAAATTAATGGGTTAGTAACACGCACGATAAGGTTTGGGTCCTTATCGGGTCGACCTGATAAGGACCTGATAATTTCGGGTCGGGACGGGTTGGGTTCGGGTCGGATTCAGGTAACCTGATAGTGATATTATTATTTTTATTAAATATTTATTTTAACTTTTTAATTTTTGATTTCTAATTTTTTATCTTCACTTCAGTTTAGGGTTTCAATATCTTCCATTCTTCCAACTTCCGCCGCACACCCAAGTTTATCTTCACTTTAGTTTAGTTTAGGATTTCAGATCCATTTTTTAACTATTGTTTCTTTTATTATACTTTTATGCCTCATTCTAAATTCCTCCTATGTCGATTGGATATGTTGAGCATATGTGACGAATCTTGTATTATTATTATTATTATTATTATTATTATTATTATTATTATTATTATTATTATTATTATTATTATTATTATTATTATTGTGAATGAATCAAATCAAATTCGTGTTGTTATCAGGTCGTAATCGGATCGTGTCGTTATTTTATCGTGTTAACCCGATTCAAATCGTGTTGTTATCAGGTCGTTATCAGATCGTGTCGCTATCGTGTCGTGTCAACCCGGTTCAAATCGTGTTGATATCGGGTTCGTGTCGGGTTCAGGTTTAGGTGTATCAAGTCGGATTCGGGTTGGGTTCGAGCATTCCCTTATCAGGTCGGGTTCGGGTTTGGCCTTATCAGGTCGGGTCGATATCAGGTCAACCCGATAACGACCCGACCCGCACGATTTGCCAGCCCTAAAAGTAAGTAACCCACGCCCATTTACCACCAGCCACTTTTCCAAACAAATCAATACTGTTTCTCCAACTACATCATTTAGAGCATTCACAATGGAGAGCTAAGGTGGGCTCTTAAAGGTGATCCCCACCATTTAAGAGCTCATTCTCCATAATGGAAGAGTTCACCCCTCGACTCTTTAATTAATATTTTTATTTTTTATTTAATTTATTCTTATTTTTTTTTCTTAAAATTTACATTAAATTTAACAACTCAAATTTCATTAAATTTAAAAATTAACCCTACATTGATTGAAAATTAAAATTGCAATACAATTAAATAAAGTCCTAAATTACTTGAAATTAAAAAAACATACAAAAGAACCTAGAATCTATGGGAGATTATTGCGTTGCTTGATTTCTTCCACCTTGGCCAAGTGAAACGCCAAGTCGTCGGAATTCATTTGAGAGGTGTCCCTACTCATCAAGATGCTATCGGCGATGTCGCGTTGAGTTTGGGAGAGTTGGCCCATGACCTTGACCATCTCCGCTATGTACCCGAGAGCTTAAACATTAGCGTCGGATGTCTCGGCCTTTTTCTTGCATTTTCCTTTGTCTCTCTTCGCCACCTTTTAGCCTTGGGGACTTGTGGAAATACTTTGATCGCTAGAAGTCGTTGTGTCGTGACCGTCCAAACCCTTCGAGCGTTTATCGGAGTGGACATCCTCGCCAATGCTTGCGAATCTCGCGAAGTGCCTTTCATGCATATGGATACTTAAACGTCGGACGATATTCGGCAATCCACATTTTTTCTGCTTGCTCGATGATTTGCTCATCACTTATGCTGGATGCCCAATTCTCCCGGCATTTTTTGTATATGCCCTCCCACAACTTCACTTCCTTTGCCACGCGTTGAAAGTGCGACTTGAGTTGCTTGATGTCGCGTGGAATGGTATCTTGGGGTCGTTGAGCATTGTATTTCTTCATAATAGCGCCCCAATACTGAGCTCCTTTCTGGTCAGTACCCACCACAGAGTCGTTTGTGTGCTCGAGATATAAACGACACACGAGTATCGTTTCCGCCGGAGTGTAGTGACCTCGTTGTTTGGGAGGCATAGATGCTATCTCCTCCACCTCGGGGTCGGCCGCCACCGCAAATTGGGCATTCAAATTGATTCCTTCAATGCCTTGCGTTTGAAAGACATTTGATTCTTGAGTGAATGGCGAGAATTCTTGGGCAAATGCATTTGATTCGCCGGGAGATGAATTTTGGGAGTGTTGGGTCCAATATTTTCTCCAATCTTTCCATGGTTATGTGAGAAAATTGAGAGAAGAATATGAAGAAAAGTAGGAGTAGAAGATGAAGAAAGAAGATGTTTGAAAGAATGAAAGTGGAATCAATTTATAGAAGAAAGGAAAAATAAAAAATAGAAAAATGGCCAACTGCCGGAAAAACCAACAGCCAAAAAAACGGCTACAAAGCAACGGCTCTTTTCAAATTTTTTGTTTTTGTTTTGTTAATTTAAAAATGGCAGAAAAATAGGGGTGGATTACACGCGCCCTCTCCTTCTCCAAATTGAGCCCAGATCGGAGAGGAGAGGCGGGTTCGCGAGCCGGGGGAACGGAAATGGGGGAGGGTGCGGAGTTGGGGGGCTCGATGCGATTTTCGAGCCCCCATTACTGATGCCCTTAGTTGGCTGTATCGATGTAGCGCCCAAAAATATTCAATTCAACCAATCGAAATATCAAATAAATATTCCATGAAGCATTATACTATGTAGAGGTAATTGCCGGTAAATCCATAACGTTTTTTAGAAATTAATTATTACACCAAATCTAAAAAATTGACTTTTAAATCTATAACGTTTCATTTTCGTCTCAAATTAGTTCGATGGCCGATTTTTTCTTACGCCGGCGCCGAAAATAACACAATGGCAGTCGAAATTGATACGGTGACATATTTATGACATGTGGAAAAAAAAAATTAAAAATAAAAAACTCACATCATCATCTTCCTCAACCTCCCTCATTCCCAAACCTTCGTCGGACCCGACCCTCCTCGCTGTCGCCGTCTCCGCCGCCCCTTGCAGCCACTGCCGCCAGTTCTACCATGAACTCAGTCACTCTGCCTCCCTCCAAATCCTCGTGACCGATGAAGACAATTTCATCCAGCGCATCTGAATGCTTGAAAACAAAGCCTCGATTTCATGCCTTTACTTAAATTTATCCCCAATCCTTTCGTTCCGCGCGATTTGCTCGATGAAGGCGGGAGATTTAGGACACGGCTTGGCGGCGGGAGATTTAGGGCACGACATAAGGCCGCAGCCGAGAATTTCAGAGGTGGCGGTCGTGGCGGCTCATAATTTTTTTTTCCACATGTCATAAATGTGGCACCGTGTCAATTCCGACTACCATCATGTCATTTCCGGCGCTGGCATAAGAAAAAATCGGTCACCGAACTAATTTGAGATGAAAATGAAATGTTTTTTTTAGGGAAACGAAAATGAAACGTTATGGATTTAAAAGTCAATTTTTTAGATCTAGAGCAATAATCAATTTCTGAAAAACGTTATGGATTTACAGACAATTACCCCTACTATGTAATACTATTATTTGGTTTTATACAAAGGTTAATTGCATATAAATACATGATTATACTTAAATTTTGATTTTTAATTATATTTATTTTTTGGTAAAAAAATACATAAATTTTTTATTTTTTTGAAATTTGACCCGAACTTAAAATTCGCTGGTTAATAACTTGATTCTCTAGACTCCGATAAAAAAATCGAAGGTACCGTTGAAAAGTCGTTGACGTTATCTTTCTAATGATACTTATATTATTGAGTCTTAATTATTGAAAATGGTCGAAAATGACATGGAAGTGGATGCCATTAAACTCTATATCTTTTCTTTTTTCTCGATCATTTTCAATTATCAAAACTCAACAATATAAATATCATTAGAAATATAACATTAAGAGCTTTCCAACTGTACCTTTAGATTTTTCATTAAATTCCAGACAAATTTATTGGCTAGCGGATTTTTAGGTTAAGGTAAAAATTTTAATATTTTTATCAAAAAAATATATTTAATTAAAAATTAAAATTTAAGTATAATTTGTGTATTTACGAGAACTTTGTTCAACCTAAAGTGTACCTCTAGATTGCTCGCAAGACAACGATCGTAGAGTGGTAAGTTGCCAAAGTCGTATCCACGAAGAAGGCTTAACAGGGCTAGCTTGCAATTTATATGTCACACGCGGAAAAATAAATACTTCCTAAACATCCTAATGAAATTGTTCAAGGTTTGTTTCTAGAGAATCAAAAGTAAATGCAAGGCAAAGATACAAATAATTTTAAAACAAATAGCAAGAGGGTAAATGAGTCTAGGGTCCAGGGATATTCGCCTCGAGAGTTTAACACGTTAGCAAAAGATAAGCACAATCTATCAATTCTAACAATGCATTCATGTAGGAGCTCAAGCAATAACTTTCGTATTCAAGCCTTGAGACTATGCAAAATAATCAATTAGATTACACGTTTCCGATCAAATCTAACATCGATTAAACTATGATCCAACAATAAATTCATCCCTCGATCTCATTCAGTGTCTATAAAGATAAATCAATGGCCAATTGATAATCATAACAAGAACAATTTAATCAACTAGCACAAATCAATCACAAATAATTAAAACTCATCAATTTGAATATCCCAAACCCTAGAATAGGAATTTAGTTCATAATGCTGTAGAAATCAAAGTAGGAGAAAAAATAAACCATGGAATTAAAGCAAAGAAGAAAGATAAAGAAATTCTTACTAAATTGAAGTGCAAATTCGTTCCCAATGTGTAAATAAAGAGAAATTAAATGAAAAACTAAGTTCTACTACTGTTTTTGCTTGGTCAAGGAGAAAGAAAATAATTGGAATGAAAAAAAAAGAAAGGTTTTCTAACTCCTAAAGACTCCTTTTGAACTCAAATTTTCGTCAAAAACCGCTCAGGTCAGCCGCGGCTCACCCACCATTCTGCTATTGACAGCTTCCTTAGTCAACCGCAGTTCACTGGTCAGCCGCGGCTCACTCCAATTTCTCCTTAATTCCATAGTTTTCCTCTTTTCACCCAAAATTCCTTCCTTTACAAGTGTCGAGTACCTAAATCATTAAAAACACAATAATAAGCTCAACTCGACAATTCAAAATGGAAATCACACCCCAAATATACACACTTTCACAACAGACCTAGAGCTAAAATGACTCGAAAAACGATTCAGAAAACGACCAAACACACTTAACTCTTTATAAAGTCATTTTGTCAAAAAAAAAAAAAAATCACTCTTACTGACATGTGTACAGATTCCATTTAATTTAAAAGGATACTTTATTCTAAATTATTCGTTACAGAATTAAATAAGAATTCACAACAACAGAAAACTTCTAAACTAGCTAGCTATATGGGATCCCATTGAATAATGAAATTATGTGATCATGAAATTAAGCGTTATATGTATAAATCTGGAAATTGTGCGAGTGCACGCAGTAAACTTTAGGTTTTAATTATGATTGTGATTAATTAATCTCCGGTTCATAAGTTATACTCCATGTTTAATTCTGCGGATTGGAATCTCTCAATAGGTACGATGATTATATTCTGTATCGATAGTTTTAAAATTATGTAATGTTCTTTTGCTTGTTTCTAGGTTAACTATCAGAATATGTGCTCGCCAAACGCGTGACGCAAATTCCTTTCGGAATCCTTCAATTCAATAAAAAATCTACAATAAGATTAGGCTGACGCAATAAAAATATTATGCGTCTCTGTACATTTTTTAATTTTTATGATTGATAAAATATATGATAAATTATTTTTATCCTCGTTTTCAATCTTATGTTTCTAATGGCATATGATTCAAAGCAATATTAACTCAAATAATAAATAATATAAAGAGTCATGTGAAATATCTCAAAATTTCAATCCATCTTAATAAATACTTATATTATTTTTACTTATCTAGGCTAATTCAATATATATGCATATCAAATGAAAGACTGTGACACGAACTTTATTTAATTTAATGTATATTATATAAAAAATATATTTAAAATAAATTAAATTATAAAAATTATAAATGTTAAAGTAAATTATTTAATTTTCTCTCTCCTCTCACCTTCTCTCTTACTCCATCCGCCCCAGTTATCTTGAGATTTTTTTTGTGTTTAGGTGAAAAAGTGAAAAGATGAATACATGGTAAAATTTTTGTCAAATAAGGAAATGTCTCAAGATAGAAGAGACGTACAAAAAGAAAAGTGTCTCAAGATAGGTGGGACGGAGGAAGTATTTTATAAGTTTCAACTAAGTAGTGTTTTAGTTTGTTCTTTTTGTTATTTGTGCAAAAAAAAATTGTGGTTAATTTTTATTGTAGTATAATTATTTAAATTTTATTATAAAAGTATTTGTATGAATTTTTATTATGAATTTAAAGATAAATAAATTTATAAAAAATTTAGCACCAGCTATTTAAAATTAAAGAAAATATGTTATAATTATATATAGTATGAATTGAAGTTAGTTCAATATCATATTATATATTTATATATGACCTTATAATTGGTTGATGAATTTGTTGTCATTTCCCATCGTATTTTGCTAGTGAATGTGTGTTTGTGCCCCAATGTTGAGATTTATGAAAATATGACATTTGATTGTAATATTGGTATGATTTCAGGAAAAATTAATGAGTAATTGGAGAAATGTGAAAGCATAGGGTCAAAGTACAGTTCAATAGGAATCCGTGAACACAAGCGGAGGTCAAATTGGAACTCAGACGAGGGAGAACAAAGCCGAGCAAGTAAGTTGCGCAAGAAGCAGAAGCCTCGTAGTTCGGGTAGCGGCCGCAAGTGCGACAACGGTCCACTGACCAAAAATCATCTAGAAGGAAACCGCGTTCCGGGCCGCGGCTGTTGTCCTGACCGCGAGCCCCTCCAACAGCTCCCACACGGTCCTATACCACGGTCACGGTCGTGACCGCGGGTAAAAACAAGGAACATTGTCATTTTGTGGGCCCTAGATAGAATTTTCAGCCCATATCCCCTTTCAACCTTCAATTTTTAGGGGGGGGGGGGATGGGGGGTTGGATTTCACCATTCTTCACCTCTCAAAAAACCCTAGTCTCTATCTTCTATCATTTTATCTCTTTCACACGCTAAAACAACACCAAAATCAAAGGAAGGAGGGGAGGACTTGGAAAGGAATTCGTCAAGACTAAATGATTGAAGATCAAGATTATAGGATTTGTGAATCTCTATCTTTTTAAATCTTTGTTTATGTTTTCTTATGACTTGGGACTTGTTTTGATTTGAATATTTTTGACTAAAATTCCTTATTTTAGGGATTAAACTAGATGGTTTATGTAATGGATTGACATATTTGTTATCTTGATTGTGCTTATTATCTTTTCAAGCCCTAAATCTATTTCTTGTATGAAGTGTTGGCCACCTTTTGTGCATTTCTAATTGTGATTTGAATCGGGACAGGATAATCAACAATAGATTAGGAGCTTGAAACATATCATCTCAATAAATCGGGAGGTTGAGAGTTTAAGTGACGGCTTATTGATCTTTTGTGTCATTGGGAGTTATAGGTTAGAAATTGACCGGGAATGAGAATTATGACTCGTAATCTACTGTTTTAGTCGTCCGGGAGAGGGCTAAAACTAGTGGGGAGATCGCTCTAGATAAGTATGTCATATCAAGATTAATATTAATTTAATTAGATTGAAGTTCATCACAATCCATCGAAATCTAGCCTCTAGGAAAACTTTCATTCGAGTTACTTCCAAATTTGTTAACTAATAAGATTATTTTGTTGTTATTTTGTTTGCTTGCTTTATTTAGCTTTCTTTTAGTTATCAACATCTTTTGATATTTTGTTGTATAAATAGATTGAAAACAACTTATTAATATTATTTAGAAGTTAGAATTTATCAATTCTTGTGGGATACGATTTTACTTCCACTTATTACAACTATACCCTGCACTTGCTGCATATATAGTTAAAAATAATAGCGAACAATTATGCATCTATTATTTTAGAAAATATCATATTTAGTCTTAGCCTATATTAATAGGTTATTCATGCATTATTGATTACTCCCTTCGTCCCCCCAAATAACTTCTTAACTTTTATTTTTTTTTTATTTTTTTTTCTGGATTGTCCCTCAAATAATTTCCTTTTCATTTTAGAACACACCCCACGACTTATAGTGCTTCATTTACTTCTTTTTTTTCACTTTTTTATTATTCTCAACACTAATTATAACACATTTTCACTAATTTCAATACACTCAACAACTTCATCTTAAAACTACTTCTCCCTCCTAGAAAGTTATTTGGGTGAGGAGGAGTAAAAGATTATCTATATCTTAATTATGATTATTGTGCGCGCCAATTTGTAAAAAAAAATTGTTTTTTAAAATTAATTTTAATTTTGTTAGTGTACTATTCTATTATTTTGTAGTAAAATTATGAATGTTGTATAAAATTAAATATTTCAAAATTAATTATGTATCATATTCTATTCTTTTTCTAATATATATATATATATATATATATATATATAAAATATTTTAATTAGAACTATTATCGTGTATCGTACGATGACCAAACCTAGTTAATATGTTAATTAATTACACTCTCTTATTCTTATTTGCCTATTTGGGATTTCAGATGCTTTAGTAATGAGTGTGAAAATTTGTTATAACATTAAGGGGTTATGGCAAAAAAATACTCAAATTTTGAAAAAAGTTGCAATTTTCACCTGAACTTCAATTAAGTCAAAAAGATACATGAATTTAAATTTTTATTGTAATTTTCACCTAAGTTTGACTTTCAACGAAATTAGAGCTTAATTGACAATAGAAATTAAGTCAAATATATTAATTTTTGGCTTATTAAACTTCCGAGCTTCTAAATACTCCTCATCATTAGAAGTTAGACAAACATCGGGTGAATTTTTTATTATCAATTAAGCTCTAATTTAATCTAAAGTCAAATTTAGGTTAAAATTGCAACAAAAAATATAAATTTTATGTATTTTTTTGGTTTAATTGAAAGTTCAGGTGAAAATTGCATTTTTTTTAAAGTTCGTGTATTTTTTTGCCATAATCCCTAACATTAATTAACTAAAATTTCATGAAGATTTTTTTAAAAAATATAGTACCTCTTTAGTCCTCAAAATATCTTCTTTTATTTTATTTTTTCAAAATATATCACATTAAATGTATAATTTATTTTTATTAAAATTCATATCATCTCTCATTAAAGAAATATTTCAGAATCTTTTTTTTTTTTAATTTTTAAAATATATTTTATTAAATATATAATTATTTTTTATTAAAACTTGTGTCGTCTCTCGTTGGAGAAATATTTCAGGAACGAAGAAAGTAAGAAATTAAGAGCCGTTTTTTCTTTTAAAATTTTGTTGATATTTATATCTCCACTGATTGTTATATATGTTGGAATATAAAAATAAACTTGATTTTTTGAGTGAAGATATTTTAAAAGAAAAATATAGAGAATTCTAGAAAAAGTAAGTGAAGATATTTGTTTTAGAAATATCTAGAATCAAGATATTTTAAGTAGAAAAATCTAGATAGAAAAAAAAAATCAAGAGAATTCTAGAATTCTCACTTAACTACTATATATATGTGGAGGTTGTATCAATTGAGAATGAAGTGAATTGAAGAAAGATTGTGTTAGTAAACTACAATCCTCCCACTCAAATTCCTAAGCACACACACGTCCACAACCAATTTCTCCAAATTTCCTCCTACCAATTAAATAAATTCTCCATTATATATACTTATATTCCAACAAAGTGGTATCAGAGCCACAAGATTCTACTTGTGGTATGGCGAATTTACAATCGTTTCAAGTCCCCATGCTCAACAAGAGCAACTTCGACAATTGGAGCATCAAGATGAAGGCGCTATTGGGAGCCCACGACGTTTGGGAGATCGTGGAGAATGGCTACGAGGAGCCGCAGGACGAGGCCGCACTATCCCAACAACAAAAGGATAGATTGCGAGATGCGAGAAAGAGAGACAAGAAGGCTCTCTGTCTTATTTATCAGGCGCTAGGGGACGACGATTTCGAGAAAATCTCAAACGCGAGCACCGCCAAAGAAGCATGGGAGAAGCTCCAGAACGCGTGCAAAGGAGCGGAGCAAGTAAAAAATGTACGACTTCAAACTTTAAGAGGAGAGTTTGAGTCTTTACATATGAAAGAGTCCGAATCGATATCGGATTATTTTTCAAGAGTCTTGGCGGTGTCTAATCAAATGAAAAGAAATGGTGAAAAATTGGAGGATGTAAGAATTATGGAGAAAATATTGCGCTCACTAACCCAAAAGTTTGAGTACATTGTGGTGACGATCGAAGAAACTAAAAATTTGGAGGAGATGACAATCGATCTTTTGTTGGGGTCGTTGCAAGCATATGAGGAGAAGCAAAAGAAGAAGCAAGAGATTTCAGAGCAACTTTTAAAGTTGCAAGTAAGCCCGAAAGAGAAAGAAGAAGGTCCGAGCAATGGCCATGGACAATTCGGGAGAGGACGTGGTCAAGGTCAAGATCGAGGAAGAGGTCGTGGACGTGGACGAGGACGAGGAGGCTTCGTCAACAGTAGTGAAAGAAAGGAGTTTACAAGTGGTCGGGGGAGGAGCAACCCGCAGTCGAGGTACGATAAATCTTCGATAAAGTGTTATAATTGCCATAAATTTGGGCACTATGCTTCCGAGTGCAGAAGTGAAAAAGTAAGGATTGAAGAGAAGGCCAATTACGCCGAAAGTACAAATCAAGATATTGGTAGTGTGCTTCTGGCATATAAAGGAGAAGCTGGAAGACAAGATGACACGTGGTACCTCGACACTGGTGCTAGCAATCACATGTGCGGGAAAAAAAATATGTTTGTAGAGCTCGATGAGTCGGTAAGTGGCAACGTCTCCTTTGGTGATGAATCTAAAATTCCAGTTAAAGGAAAAGGAAAAATTTTAATCCGCTTGAAAAATGGAAATCATGAATTTATTTCCAATGTTTATTACGTGCCCAATATGAAAAATAATATCTTGAGTTTGGGACAACTCTTAGAGAAAGGTTATGATATTCACATGAGAGATTATAACCTTTCAATAAGAGATGGCAAAAATAATCTTATTGCCAAGGTGCCAATGTCGAAAAATAGAATGTTTCTATTAAATATTAGAAATGATGTGGCCAAATGCTTGAAAGCTTGCTATAAAGATCCGTCTTGGTTATGGCACCTACGGTTTGGGCACTTAAATTTTGGCGGCTTGGAGTTGCTATCAAAGAAAGAGATGGTGAGAGGCCTACCATCCATCAAGCATCCCGATCAACTCTGCGAAGGTTGTCTACTCGGGAAGCAGTTCAGAAAGCCATTTCCAAAGGAGTCAAGCTCAAGAGCTCAAAAGCCACTGGAGTTGATTCATGCTGACGTGTGTGGGCCGATAAATCCAAGCTCCCTCGGTAAAAATAATTATTTTCTGCTCTTCATTGATGATTTTTCTAGAAAAACGTGGGTATATTTCTTGAAGCAGAAGTCAGAAGTATTTGATGCTTTCAAGAAATTCAAAGCTGCCGTCGAGAAGGAGAGCGGACGACAAATCAAGGCCATGAGGTCCGATCGAGGCGGAGAATTCACGTCAAGGGAGTTTCTAGAATTTTGCGAAGCAAATGGAATTCGGCGGCCCCTGACAGTTCCGAGATCCCCCCAACAAAATGGAGTGGCGGAAAGAAAAAACAGAACAATTATGGAGATGGCGAGAAGCATGCTAAAGACGAAGAATCTGCCTAAAGGGTTTTGGGCCGAAGCAGTGGCGTGCGCGGTGTACCTATCCAACCGATCACCGACATGGAGCGTGTGGGGAATGACTCCACAAGAAGCTTGGAGCGGGAGAAAGCCAGGAATTTCCCACCTAAAGGTATTTGGGAGCAAAGCCTACGTGCATGTACCAGATGAGAGAAGGAAGAAGCTCGATGACAAAAGTGAAGCATTCATATTTATCGGGTACGACTCTAACTCTAAAGGTTATAAGTTATATAATCCAAATACCAAGAAAACAGTGATAAGTCGAGACGTGGAGTTCGACGAAGAAGGAGTATGGGATTTCAGCTCCAACGGTGACTTCACCTACATCCCACAGTTAGAAGAACAAAGTGCAGAAGAGCAAATTGGAGAAGTCCAACAAGAGCCAGTGACTCCACCAGCTTCACCAGTGCCAGTCACTGAAGACTCGCCACCATCTTTCTTAAATGAAAGAGCCACACCACGAGCAAGGAGTTTGGGCGAGATATATGAGGATACTGAAAGGTTAGAAGATCTTACCTTATTTTGCCTATTTGCTGATTGTGAGCCTGTTAGCTTTGAAGAAGCAGCAGATAGTGAAAATTGGCGAGTCGCGATGGATGAAGAGATCAAAGCCATAAAGAAGAATGATACATGGGAGCTCGTGACATTACCAAAAGGGCACAAGGCCATTGGAGTCAAGTGGGTGTATAAAGTTAAGAAGAATTCCAAGGGTGAAGTGGAAAGATATAAAGCGAGGCTCGTCGCAAAAGGATATAGCCAAAGAGCTGGAATTGATTATGATGAGGTATTTGCTCCAGTCGCTCGATTAGAAACTATCAGACTAATACTCTCTCTTGCAGCCCAAAATAGATGGAAGATTTATCAAATGGATGTCAAATCAGCCTTCTTGAATGGGTATATAGACAAAGAAGTCTATATCAAGCAGCCAATGGGCTACGAGGTGAAAGGGCAAGAAGATAAAGTCTTGAAGTTAAAGAAGGCCCTATACGGACTAAAGCAAGCACCAAGGGCATGGAATAGCAGGATCGATAAGTACTTGGAGGAGAATGGTTTCACCAAATGCCCTCACGAGCATGCTCTCTACGTGAAAGCCAATGGAGGAGATGTCTTAATTGTGTGCTTGTATGTCGATGATTTGATTTTCACAGGAAATAATCCAAAGATGATCGAAGAGTTCAAGAAGGCCATGTCAAAGGAGTTTGAGATGACCGACATTGGGCTGATGGCGTACTATCTCGGCGTGGAAGTCAAGCAACTCGAAGATGGGATCTTCATCACACAAGAAGGATATGCCAAGGAAATTCTCAAGAAGTTCAAGATGGAGGACTGCAAAGCAATCAACACTGACAAACATGGTTTTCGTACCTCAATTCCACATGATTTGTTGTCATTTCCCTTCATATTTTGCTTGCCAATGCGTGTTTGTACCATAATATTGAGTTTTATGAAGATTTGATGTCTTGGTGTAGTTTTGGAGTAATTTCAGGAAAAATCAAGGATTAATTGGAGGATTTTGAAGATATTATATTGAAGTACGTCTCGAGAGGAATCCGTGAGCGCAAACGGCGATCAAATCCGAGTCCGGACGAGGGAGAACGGAGCAAAACGAGCGGACTGCGCATAACGCCCAGTAGCCCGCGGTCACCACCCGCGGCCGCGGGGTAAGACCGCGGGTCAGTTGTTCCCGACTCAGGAGACACCCGCGGTCACCACCCGCGGCCGCGGGGCGGGACCGCGGGTCCCCTGAGCATCCCCCACGTTTGAAGGCCGCGGACGCGGGCCGTGACCGCGGGAAAAGGGCGGGGCTCCCCCAAATGGACCCCAAACGCGATTTTAGCCTCAAAACTCCATTTTTCTCTTCTTTTTCTCATATCATTCACCACACACACCCACTTCATCTTCCCCAACTCTCCAATTCCAAACCCTAGCCTCCATTCTCTACCATTTTTTCTCTCTTCCACACACAAAAACAACACCAAAATCAAATAAAGAAGGGGAAGACTTGGAAAGGAGCTCATCAAGACTACATGATTGAAGATCAAGATTATAGGATTTGTCTATGAATCTCTATCTCTCTATATCTTTATTTATGTTTTCTTATGACTTGAGATTTGCTTTTATTATGAATATGCTTGGCTAAAATCTCTTATCTTAGGGATTAGATTAGATGGATTTGTAATGGATTGATTTCTTTGTTCAATATATATCTTGATTGTGCTTATTGTTATCTTTTCAAGTCCTAGATTTATCTCTTGTATGATTGGTTGGCCACCTTTTGTGCATTTCTAATTTGTGATTTGAATCGGGAGAGGATAATTACAATAGATTAGGAGTTTGATACATATCATCTCAATAAACCGGGAGGTTGAGAGGTGGGTGAGGGCTTGTTGATCTTTTGTGCTCTTGGGAGTTATAGGTTAGAAATTGACCGGGGACGGCAATTATGACCCGTAATCTACTGTTTTAGTCGTCCGGGAGGGGGCTAGAACTAGTGGGGAGATCGCCCTAGATAAGTAGGCCATATCAAGATTAATATTGCTTTAGATTGAAGTTCATTACGATCCATCGAAATCTAGTCCCTAGGATAACTTTCCTTCGAGTCATTCCCCAATTTATTAACTAAGTTTATTTTGTTGTTATTTTATTTACTTGCTTTATTTAGCTTTGTTTTAACCTTCAATCTCTTCATCTTTGGTTGTCTAAATAGATTGAAAACAACTTATTAATAGTATTTAGAAGTTTGAATTCACCAATCCTTGTGGGATACGACCTTGCTTCCACTTATTGCAACTACACCGTATACTTGCGGCGTGGTGAAAATAATAGCGAACAAGTTTTTGGCGCCGTTGCCGGGGATTGGTTGAGTTTTTACTTTTGATATTATGTAAAGTTACTTTTGTCTAATTTAGATATTTTTTTTTATATATTAGTTTATTTATATGTTTATTTACTTTTGCTAGAGAAAATTGCCGCACAACCGAAGAAGTGGCACCAAAAAGAAATTAAATGGATGATGGAAGGAATGAGTTGGTTGAGCAACTCCAACTACAATTGGCGTTGATGCAACTTAAGTTGCGTGTTTTGGAAGCCAAAAGAAATTGTAGGCAACCAATGATCCAAAAAGCCTTCCAACCAACACCTTCCTATGGTGACTTTTATGACATGGGGTGCAATGCCATGGAGTGGCAATCACCATTGGAGTATGAGGACCATTTCAATAGTTGGAATTATGAAATTTCTTATTCCACTCAAGAAGGATTCCAAGGGGGAAATCGATACTATCAAGAGGAGAAATCAAATTCAAAAGACGATCTCCTTCAATGCTTCATAGCTACACAAGCTTGGATAGAAAAAAGTCTAGCAAAATCGGAGGTTATGCTAGAAGAACAAAGAAGGTCTTTGGCTACCACTATGGAAAATCAAAAGCGAATTGATGATTTGTGCATGGCCATTAGCCTTCAAAATGGAACCTTGTATGAGGAACCAATGCCAATGCTAAGTGAAGAGCCTCAAGAAGTTGAAGAAGAGTATGAAGAAGATGAGGATCAATTCTCCAAACCCCTTGAAGTCGAGAGCCCAACTTTTCCGACACAACCTCTACAATTTCAAAAAGATGAAGATTTCACAAGCTTTAAAGAAAGCAAAGTCAAAAATTTTGTCGATCCTTACCTCGCCACAGGCGATTCTATGAAGGCTTGCTTCTTTCACTTTTATTTATCTTCATCTTTTGATTTTCACTTTGATTTGTCTAATAAGGAATTGTTTGAGTGTGGTGGTACTGTAGATGGTGAACGAGATTATCATGACGCCCGGGATGTCTCAAGAATTGCAAAGCCACCATATTTTTGGGTCGCGGTGGATGGAGCATGCAAATTTGATGAGAAATGGCCACCGCCTAAGCCTCCACCTCGCTTGTGAGTACGAGATAAGTAACCATTTTCTCCTTCATCCAAACTTATTTCTCCTTTGTGTGAAATAAGTTTGGGGGGAGGGTGAAGATGGGTTACTTATCTCGTTTATCCGTTGTTTATTTATTTAGTTCGTTTAGTTTTCGAATAATGAGATTTTGTCTCTTTTCTTGAGCTTTTCCATGTCTCTTGAGTTTGAGCTTGATTGTTGAAAAACATGAGTTGGATGAAATGTGTGTTGGGCTTATGATATGATTGTTGTTTTTGAAAAAAAAAATTGTTGTGTGTCACTTGTTGATTTTGCATGTAGAGTTTGAACTTATGACAATGGGCTAAATGTTGTACCTCCAAGAACATGAAAACGAAAATGAGCTTGTGAGAATTGAGCCTTTGATTGTCATACATTTACAATCTCATTTTGTTCTTGAGTGTAAATCATTTGAGCATGTGTGTTGATCTCTAGAACTTGCCATGAGTCCTCTCTTGAAAATAAAAGTAGATGTGTTGTTAATATTGAAGTGATTTAAGGCCATCCTTGTTAGCCACTTGACTTAAATTGTGTCCAAATTCTCATATGATCCTAGTTTACCCTCTTTGTGCCTTGTAGCATTTCTTTGAATTAACCAATGATGGGTAGAACTTAGATTGTTAGTGGTTACTTTGATGAAAATGTTTGGGAAATGATTGAAATTGCTTATCAAGCTTTGATTGAGTGAAAATCACTAGTTCCCTATGAGCTTAAAAAGAAAAAGAAAAAAAAAGAAAAAGAAATGAAAATGAATGTGAATAAAAGAGTATAAAGGGGAGTGATTTGCCTTTTGAATCATGATCTTGATAAGTATTCATAGGGTGAAAAAGAAGAAATGTGGGGATATTGGTTATTGATTGATTTGAAAAGAACAATGGTGAGTATGACTTATTCAATTTGGGAATTATATATGAGTCACTTTGCCTATAAACACCTCACCTTACCAAAGAGCCCTCATTACAACCCAATGAAAGCCCTTTTTGATCTCTATTTATAACACATTGAAGCATAGAGAGTTAGGACAAATGGCAAGCCTATGGTAGATTGCATGCATTGTTTCGAATTGAGTGTAAACACGTCCATTCTAAACACTTGAGAGTCGAGTGCATCATTGAAACATTCACCTTGTGAGGATTCAAGCTTGGAGGCTATAATGTTGAACTTACTATCACTTGTGACTTCTTGAAATGCATATCTACTTGTGATACACTAGTGAAATATTTTGAAAAAATTGAAGCCCTTGAAATGACACCAATTCATTCTCACATGTTTGTTATCTTTTATTTCTCTTCTCTTTGTTGTTTAGGGACAAACAACGCTTTAAGTTTGGGGCACGCCAGTGGAATGCGTGATCAAATTATCCAAGAATGATGGAGGAGAAAAAGTGGACCCGACATTGTTCAAGAGCTTGGTTGGAAGTTTACGGTACTTAACTTGCACAAGGCCGGATATTCTTTATGCGACAGGACTCGTAAGTCGCTATATGGAAAATCCAACCACTACGCATTTTAAGGCGGCAAAGAGAATTCTTCGCTACCTCAAAGGTACGCTCAACTACGGCCTATTCTACTCAAGTACTAATCAATATAATCTTGTCGGGTATAGTGATAGTGACTGGGCCGGAGACAATGACGATCGGAAAAGTACAAGCGGATTCGTATTTTTCATGGGAGATACTGCTTTCACCTGGATGTCAAAAAAGCAACCCATAGTCACGCTATCAACGTGTGAAGCTGAATATGTGGCTGCTACATCCAGTGTTTGCCATGCAGTTTGGCTACGGAGTTTACTAGAAGAGCTTGGATGGCCACAAAAGGAGCCAACAACTATTTGTGTGGATAACAAGTCGGCAATCGCGCTCTCAAAGAATCCGGTGTTTCATAATCGAAGCAAGCATATTGACACCCGCTTTCACTACATCAGAGAATGCATTGCAAAGAATGAGGTTCAAGTGGAGTATGTAAAATCACAGGATCAAGTTGCCGATATTTTTACCAAGCCGCTCAAATTTGAGGATTTCGTCAAGTTCAGAGTTTTGCTTGGAATGACAAATCAAGTTTAAGGGGGAGTGTTGGAATATAAAAATAAACTTGATTTTTTGAGTGAAGATATTTTAAAAGAAAAATATAGAGAATTCTAGAAAAAGTAAGTGAAGATATTTGTTTTAGAAATATCTAGAATCAAGATATTTTAAGTAGAAAAATCTAGATAGAAAAAAAAAATCAAGAGAATTCTAGAATTCTCACTTAACTACTATATATATGTGGAGGTTGTATCAATTGAGAATGAAGTGAATTGAAGAAAGATTGTGTTAGTAAACTACAATCCTCCCACTCAAATTCCTAAGCACACACACGTCCACAACCAATTTCTCCAAATTTCCTCCTACCAATTAAATAAATTCTCCATTATATATACTTATATTCCAACAATATAAAATTCAGGTACTGACTTTTGTGGAGGAATTTTTTTATTGGATCGAGAAGATATGATACTAGTTCTCAGTATTTTATGTCATTGCGAGATCACAAATATATATGTATATGCATTTTCCTCTTCTAATTAAAATATATATCCCGGCTTTCTCCTCATGTACGTAGCATATGTCTGATGTTGCGTTCATTCAATAGTTTGTCGATGGGAAAAAACTTTTTTTTCATTTTTTTTTTCTTTCATTTGATTAGACAAAATGTTTGGTCTCACAGATATCAAGGATGCAAGATGAGTACTTTCATGTTCGACACGTCTCACGCGAGGATGAAACACATATTAGATTAAGAAAATACATTTCGGATACACATGTGTTGGGCTAACGATAGTGTGGTTAATGTCCAAAGTCAGAGGCACTATATGCGATCACCTACAACAATTGTATAATTCAAAGCTTATATTGTAGGTTCAATTAATATTGATTCGGCTTACCATATATAGTAGCAGAATTCCAGTCTATAATTCAAAGTTATCCGAATATGAAACCCAGGCCGCTGTCACTATGATATAGGACTTATTCCAAATACTCCTTTCGGTGACACTCAGTTCGGATAAATAAATTTCCTGCCATCTATTCAAAATAATGAAATATGGTCTATATTTACAATACAGAATTATTCTCAAAATATATATTAATCATATTAGAAATCATATTTTAACATGAAAAATTATCATAAGAAAATGTAAATATTAAATGAATTAACGATATGGCCAACATCCATATCCAATTTTTTAGTATAAATTAACAGAATTGACCTAATTCGCTAGTGTTTGATCTCAATCATATGATCACTAAAACCTTGTAATTTTAGTAATGCTGACAACTATTTATGACTTGCAACTTTCACGTTGGGTGAAGAACATGTATATGTACGTGATTACAGACCTAATAAACTTTGAGAATTCTACAAATAAAAAACATAAATTTGTCAAATATAAAAGAATCAACTACATTTATGAGCTTATGAATATTGAATAAATAATGTCAACGAATTTCACTACTTTCCATGTGAAATTCGTAGAATCAATAAAAAGATAAAGGGAAAAAAAAAAGAATCAATAACAAATTAAATTTATAATCTACTTAATAATGGCAATCAATTAATGGCGAAGCAGCGAAGACTATGACTTGTTCCTTGGTGGCAAAAGGAAACTTTGATTCCGGTTGATCATCTTCTGGGGCAGGAAGATTGAGGTCTAAGGATAACAGATTCCTCGCCTTCTTCACTCCGCCGCTGGCCACCGCGGGAATTGGCCTGTGCCGCCGCATGTGGCCGCCCAACGCCTGGCCGGAACCGAATTCGGCGCCGCATATGGAGCACTCGTGAACCCTAGTCTTGCTCTGCGGGCTGCCAGACGAAGCCGATCTGTTTGAGATTTGAAGAGACAGATTTGTGCTGTCGTCACGTTCCGCCAGCTGAAAACACTCTCTCTCCTGTTTCTCTCTCATCAACGGCTTCTTCTCTTCTGGCTTGATGGGCTTCTTGTGACTCGCACGGTGGCCGCCGAGAGCTTGGAAGGAAGAAAAACTCTTGCTACACGTTTTGCACTGGTACGCCTCCGCGGCCGGCTGTGATGACCTCCCTTTGGCCAGGAGGATCAAACAATTCGCCATATCTTCCTCCTCCTCATCATGTGAATGGGAAGGCGAGACGTCGCTTATAACGCCAGTCGCCAACAGCTCCACCACCACCGCTGAGCTCGGAGCTGGTGGCGATGGTTAGGGCGAGAGGGGAGGCGGAGCGAGGCCGCTTGCTCCGCTTCCCCTTGATCATAGTAACTTCCTGCAGCATGCTTTTGGTCGGTAGTTTTTTTGATGCAACTTTACTTACCCTTTAGTTGAATACAAAGAGAGAGGTTTGGGATGATGGAGGAAATGATCAACTATGTAGAAAAGGGTGGGAGTTGCTATATATAGAAGTGAATGGATGTCTGAAAATTAGAAAGGTGAAAATGTGCTCACTTATGATGTTCTTCTTTTCTTGCAGTCGCAACTTAGGAAGTGTACTAACGTAGGAAACTTAAACAACTGAGATACACAAACACGAATTATATATATATATTTATATATGTATATAGGTGTGGTTGTTTGTGATGTAATGGAGTGAGGGAAGGAGTGAGAATCGGTTGGCTTTGAAGCAAACCCATTACTTTTTGGGAACGATTCCTTGTGAAGAATTAGAGTGCAAGCCTGGCACCACAGAATTTGCGCTAGCTTCACCACCCCCACCACTTCTTCTTCTCTTCTTTATTTTATTTTATTAGTTATACCACTCCATTACTTTACACACTTTCAAATGTGAATGCACACAATATTCATAAATACATCAACATATATGTATATTAAATTTCTCCTTCCAACCAATTTTGCTATTATAATTTAATTCATATCACTAGTATCCTAGCTGTAAGTTTTGTTTCACAACTTCAACTAATGATTGCATTAAAGTCAGATAATTAGGATGCGTTTAGATAAGACAAATGAAGATTGAAAGAAATACAAGATTTGAGCGGACTTGAATAGGGGAGTTGACATATTTACACAGCTCTAAATAAGTTGAATTTTGGATCTGTTGTAAAATTCAAAAGTAAACCTTGGACTCACGTCCTTTTCCAATTGTTAGGGTCCCATTCAATCAGGAACACTATACCTCATGATTCCTCAATTTTAATTTCAATGTTTCATCTCGTGTTAATACATCATTTAAGTTCAATATTTTAATTTCAGTTGTAGTCAGGGTTAGGGATGTCAATTCAGTTCCAAATTTGTGGGTTAGCCCGATTAGTCCGTCAATTTGAGAGGATTATAAATTTTTAACCTGATAAAATTACAATTCGACGCCCGATAGGTTTGGCCCAAAAATAGCTCGAATCCTATAAGATTGGCCCAAAAATAATGTGTTTGCTTGATTATATATATATAATCAACAATATTGAATATGTCAATAGAAGAGGTTGCACATACCAATACTTTTGTTGAACGTTTGGGGTTTGGGGGTTCCAACCCTGTATAAGTTCAACACAATTCCCGTTGAATGTTAACGAACAAACGCTGACCGTTAGATTAGATAAGATCAACGGCTGAGATTACTTCTCCTTTATTTGCAAACATTTACTTCTCCATTGAACCTTCTCCTCTCTCTCTCTCTCTCTATATATATATATATATATATATATATATATATATCATTATTTAATTTTCAACTTCATTACTTTGCTTCTGAAAATTAGTATAATAAGTTTTTTTTTCCAAGAGCTCGTGAAATATATTTTGTTTTAATATTAGAAATTAAATATTAGACAATTATATATACTCATCACTTTACTTCTAGGTGTTTTAAATATTCCAATACTTAACATAAAATATCTTGATATAAAAACTAAAAATTGATAATTATTTAACAAAATATTACGTCTTTATATTTCTAAGAGTTTCATATTAGTTATTATGTAAATCGATGTTGAAACGTTACTTATTCATGCATGTATTTATTTTTTTTACAAATATAATATTGTCAAGAAAAAAAATACATTAACTAATTTTTTAAATAAATTTCCGGGCTCGACTAGCTTGATAGACTACAGTACTACAAGAAATGCAGTCGAACACTGACGTAATCACCGATGAACACACGACTATCGGTAAAATCGCCAGGCAACTCTGGCGACGTCAGTAGATAAAACGATGGAATATCCGTAGACGAGGCCGTCGGTGATCACCGATGGCCATCAAAATTTGTCGGTAAATTTTTACCGACTATTTGGACGCCGACCTACTGATCTCCACTGGTGTTCATGTCGGTATTTCATTTTACCGATGGATTTTCACCGTATACTGACGGAATATTCCGTTGGTAATCGGTCAGTTTGTTGTAGAGCTAGCTTGAAGTCCGAATGTTTAAGATTAGAGTTTTTTTAATTCGAAAAATTTTCAACCCGATTAATTTACATCCGAATAATTTGATATCTGATAAGATTAGTCTGATACCCGATGAATTAGTTTGATTGACATAGTTAGTCAGGTTATACACAATTATACTGACACTTGTATATGAGAATAAATAGTAGATTTAAAACAATCTCAAAGATTGTCATAATGTGATTTCGATATTATTAATTAGTCTGTATTATTAATTAAGAAAAGAGAAAATCATTGCGCAGTTGCCATGCACTTACAATGTACTCTACATTAGTGATGAACAATAGTACGTGCTAAGTGGATTAGAACCCCACAACCACGCCGGCTGCGTAATAAATTAACAAGAATTACTTAAATCGCTAATGACTTTACCCAATGATTAGAGTTGGTAAAGCATGGAATAATAGCACGTTCACTTTGTGGCATGGAGGAATATCAATTATTTCCCTGCTCCAATTACGCCCAGAAGAATTATGTTTGGAAAAGTTCTACAATTTTCGTAATAAATGAATATAAACAAATAAGTGTGTCACACACACACATCCAGCATCCTCAGTAGTATATATGTATGAGGGATAAAGTTGTAATTACTAATTATCTTAAACCATAATATTGGGTGATATATATAATTTCCTGAACCAGTAATCATTTTACTTTATTAAATTAACTTTTGAAAATACTGCAATAATCTTATAATTTCCTTTTACCCCTACTAATTTGCTAAATTTACTGAAAAATGTTACACTACATGTACCGGACGTCTTGGGTACTGCCCCTAATGAGCCGGGTACGGAGGTAAAATTTTAGGGGCGGGTTTGAAGGTGGGTACAAAAATTGTATCCGTGTCGGGTTCGGGTCAAATTCGAAGTATAAATACCCGCCTTGATTATATTTCATGCAATTAAATAAATATTTTTATTAAATTTATGCAACTTTTTAAATGGAATGCGTAAAGTCTTTGTAGATATATTTGAGTTTTAACTATTAAATTTATGGTTTATTTGTGATATTGAATGATATTATTATTTATTTCGAATTTTTATATATTTGATGGAATGAATAAAATGCTTGTTGTATAAGAAAATCTTACAAAATAAATAAATTGGTGGGCACTCTGATGGGTACCCTTGCTTCACTTTGTAATCCCCATCCCATTTTAAATAGGTATAGAGGCGGGTATGAAGATAAAATTTTGAGGTGGATATAAAGATGGGAAAGCAATTTCGGCTCCGTTGCCATCCCTAATCACCGATAATCGGGCGACAATTTTTAGCCAATTTAACTAAAAAATGTAGTGATTTTAGTCTTTAAGCAGAATATTAAAATCATTATAATTTGAATATTAGAAGGACTAATATTTGTGGCCTGCTATTCTGAAGGGATAAACTACAACCTCAACCTGACCATTTTTATGCGACCGAAAGTATTTTCAATTCTAAACTATTATATATATGTCTTGAAACAGTATCTAATCTAATATTTCAAAACATGACTCTCCAAATTTTATGTTCAGAATATGTACTAAAACTTTTTATGTGCAGCAATTTTCTCAAACTGGTTTATTCCATCCATTGTGACTGACACAATTTTATACCAAGAAGAAAGTGGTGTATTAGTGTTATTAGAGTACACAAAAACAATTATAGAGCTATTGATATTGATACACACACCAAAAAAACGCATCCCTCCATTATTTAAGCTTTAGATATAAAATAGCGAAAATAGGAAGCTCCAAAAATTAATGATTCACCACTCAGAAACATGTTGATATTTGGGGCGGTGGGCTCTAATAATTTGGAGTTAATTAATTGAGAGAGATATTCTTGGCGTATATTGCGACTATACGTAGAGTCTACGAGTATGCGGAGGGCACGTAACTGTCTTATGTGCCAGCATATATATTTCAATCTAGTACGTAAAGCATTTATTTTTATTCTTTCCTTTTCCAGATAATAAAAAAATTTCAAAATGAAAATTTGGTATTTTCATCAATAGTTTGCTTGGTAAGATTTAGAATTCTGGCATTCTTTCATTGTGCCGTCTTTTTTCTAATACAAAATTTATATCATATAACATAAATTATATTGAATTAATTAATCTATATTTAAATTAGCTAGTATAAACTACGACAAATACACTATCAGATTTAAATCAATAACTTCTTACAAAAGAGATATTATTGTTTTTTTTTTTGGTCAGAAAAAGAAATAAAATTAAAGCCAGAAAGTCATGGTACAAGAAGTACCAACAAAGTTACACAAGAAAGTGAGAAAAATCAGAGAACCATGAATCAAAATCAGTTCCCAAATCAGCCAAACCAAAACTCTTGTTCCAACTCCAAATCCTTGCTTTAACTTTTTACTTGAGTTAGGTCTCATCAACCTTTAATTGTGTCTTTTAAGTTGTTAGTAGCAGCACCGGCACCTACATGAGCATTCTAGATTCCTAGCTAGTGATATACATACATACATATATATATATATATATATATGGAAGGGCTAAAATAAGAGCATTTCTTAAGATATAAAATAAGAATCATTTTCAGCCCTTAGATCATCAAGATCTACGGTTGATTCATAATCCTGTTGGATGGATTTATGGTCCTGAGTTCGAATCCCGAAGGTAGCAAAAATTTATTTTTCACAATTCATACCTTTATACAACGAATTCATACGTGTTCTACATAAAATTCATACATTAAAAATTGCTCTTATTTCCTATTTTAAGATGTGCTCTCACGGTAGCCCACCCTATATATATATATATATATATATATATATATATATATATATAGATCCGCTTAACCATAAAATTTCGATGAAATCTCATCCGATCATGATTAAATTTCTGGATTAGTTACTGATTCTAGGCTAATATTTACCTGATGGGAGCGAAATTTTACATGGATTCAAATTTCGAAATGAGTGATAATTTTATCAATTTTTTGAATATTGTTATTCCACACTATATACTCACTTATTCATTATTTTCACTTCTCATAAAAAATAGCAATCTCACTAGAACACACACACACACACACACACATACATATATATATATATATGGTCTCATTTTATGGAGACCACGAACTGTTGAACGTTCATCAAATTATATTGAACATGTCGGTAATTTTGTTGAACGTTCATCAAATTATACTGAATTTTTGGGGGTTCTGGGGTTCGACCCTGTATATCTTCAACATAAAAATCCGTTGAATATGGCGTGAACAAATGTTGACCGTTAGATTAGATAAGATCAATGACTGAGATTTGGTCTCTGTTCTTTGAATATTTAGTGGTCTCCATTGAACTTCTCCATATATATATATATATATGGTGAGCTTCTATTGAGAAACCCCCTTAAGTGTTAGATTAAAGAATAAATTCACACCTTTGATTATTTCTAATATGATGGTTGAGATCATCACTTATTAATCATTTACTCCCTCCGTTTTTTATTAAGTGTCCACAGCCGTCAAAATACACATACCAATAAAATAAGATACTCTCTCCGTCCCTGAAATAGCTTCCTCTTTGGGGACGACACGGGTTTTAATGAAAAGTTGTAAAGTGTATTGATAGTGGAGAAAAAGTGATATAATTATTATTGGAAGTTGTGAAAAGTGTTATAATTAGTATTGGGAGTGGTGAAAAGTGAAAAGTAAGAATAAATAAAGTATTATTAGTGGTGGGGTAGGTGTCAAAAATGGAAAGAAAGAAAGAGGAAGTTATTTGGGACGTCCCAAAATGGAAAAAGAGGAAGTTATTTTAGGGACGGAGGGAGTATTTTACATTTGTAACCTTAGTAATTGTCATAATAAATACATATATACAACTAATTATTATATTCATACAAGTATTAAATAAGGATAAAATAGGAAAAATGTCATAAATATACTCTCAAATTTTGAAATGGGACACTTATTGAGAAACTAAAAAATGAGCTGAATGGGACACTTATAAAAAAATGGAGGGAGTATTAATTATACGAAAATAAATTTTAGAACGGAACTGATTTTTCTCCATTTCCTTAAGTGCTCCAATTTGATAAACTTATAATATTTGGATAACTTAATGAATTTTTCAATATATTTTAATGAACTTATAGTTATTTGTGTCGAATTTAGTGTGCGTGGGAGAATGTCTAGACGACTTTATTTTAAACTTATAGTTATTTTGAACTTTATTTAATAAACTTATAGTTACTTTGATGAAACTCATAAATGATGAAAGTCTTGCATTTTTTTGCGAAAGGAGTCTCGACCCCTATGAAGCGCAATGTCAACTAGATTTTGGACTTCACTCAGGGCGGGGGTCAGGTTACCTATTTAGGGGCTCCGTTGTTCGTGGGCAGGCCTCGTGTTTCTCACTTCGTGGGTATCAAGGACAAAATTGTGTAGAAATTTTCGAAGTGGGCGAGATTGCATCTGTCAGTGGCCGGACGTATTTGTCTGGTCAAATTCGTTATTCAGAGTTCTATTATCCACACTATGATAGTGTCACGTTAGCCGAAATCTCTTCTCTATGAACTGATCGAAAATATAAGAATTTCATATGGACTGGAAACACGGAGCAGAGGTCGGCTTGTCCTGTGAAATGGAGCCGCTGTTGTGCTACTAAACCGGAAGGTGGGTTGGGTATTCGCTCTTTCACTCTGATGAACAAGAGCTACCTCATGAAAATGGCGTGGAATCTGATTAAAGGGAGCTCCTTCGCGCATGGTCTGCTTAGATCGCGTTACTTTACTGTCAATGGCTATGCGAAAAAATCTGTGGCTAACTCGTTCGTCTGGCTCAGCTTAAAGCTAGTCGGCGGTCGGAGATGGTCGATCCACTCTTTTTTGGGTGGATGATTGGTTGGGATACAGACCATGTGATAGACTCCAAATTCCTAACTATGTTCATGGTTTTCTCTCACAAAATATCTCGGATTATTTCTTTGAAGGCTGCTGGCACTTCTAAAAAAATTTCGTGGAAGATTACCTAGATATTGTGTGCGACATCTTGCTTCTCCCTATGGCGAATACACCGGACTCACAATTTTGGAAATCCTCTCTTCGAGGTAACATCACTTCAGCCTTAGCCTTTTCTAAAATCTACCACAGTTACCCGGTGGTTTCTTGGGGATCATGGCTGTGGGACCAGGCGATCCCGACCCGGCGTTCTTTAGTCTACTAGCGTCTTATACATGGACGGTTTCCCACCATGGATTGTTTGATTCGGCAGGGGCTCATCACTCCTAATGTCTGCCCGATTTACTTTTAGGCGGCGGAATCTATCTCCCACATTTTTTGGGAATGCATGCATGTTGCGCCGGTTTGGACAACACTTCTTGACTGGTTCGGGCAGCCCCATCTGCTCCGATGTCTTGATATTACTAACTTTATTGCTTCGGCTTGGACTCTCTCTTGCAGCTCCTTATTGCAGCGCTTATGGAAAATTAGAATCATTAGTCTCATTTGGATGATATGGACGAGTCGGAATGACATCATTTATGATAATCAACCTTTTAGCGCGGTGAAAATGCTTAGCTTTCTCAAAGTCACTTTTAATGAAGCAGACGTGGCTAATAGCAAGTTGGGTTATATGTTGAATGATTGGAAATATCATCTCACTCTTCGTAACATTGGTGTTGCTTCTCGGCCGGCTCCCCCGCTGGATTATATCTCGGTACATTGGTGGCATCCTGCAACGAGTTGGATCAAGGTGAATACGGATGGGTCAGCCTCTGGCTCGCCGGGAAACATATCCGCTAGTGGTGTCTTTCGGGACCACACGACTATGGTTTGTGGCTGTTTTCACATTAAGGATGGCTCTGGCTTCGCTTTTGAGGCAGAATTGTTTGCAGTCATCACTGCTATTGCCATAGCTCATGGCCAGGGGTGGCAGTGTTAGGTCCGGAGGGTCTCGAATAGGTGTATGAGGGGGAGGGGAATACACCTATGGGCTATTTTTCGAGTTAAAACGAAACTTTAAATACAAACTGACTCAACCTGTTTACAGAAATGAGTTTTATCAAAACTAGGGCTGGTAAACTGATGCCGGTTTTTCGGTTAAAACTGTAACCGAACCGGAAAAACCGATTATCGGTTAACCAAAAACTGGTTTTTCCGGTTCCGGTTCGGTTACCGGTTAGCATTCTCACAGTAAACCGGTTAATCGGTTTAATCGGTCGGTTAACCGGTTAAACCAATTAACCAGTTTTTTTAAATTAATTAATTAATTAATTAAACAATAGTTAGGGTTTCCGCCACTTTTACGCTGCATTTCCAAACCGTTCCATTCCATCCAGTCCAGCCGCTCTCGCCTCTCTTCCTATTCTGTTCGGCTGTTCCCATCCCCGCCTCCCACCGGCACCGACGCCGGCGCCGCTGCCTCTTCCACCGGTGCCTCCCTCCCTTTCTCCAGTCCGGCAGGCGGCAGTCCCAGACTCCCAGCAGCAGCAGCTCGTCCCAACAGCAGCAGCGCTCGAGCTCGTCCCTTGCACCGGCGCCGCTGCCTCTCCCACCGGCGCTTCCCTCCCTTTCTCTAGTCCGGCAGTCCCACCAGCGCTCGACAACAGCAGCTCGTCCCAGCAGCAGCAGCGCTCGAGCTCGCCCCTTGCACCGGCGCCGCTGCCTCTCCCACCGACGCCTCCCTCCCTTTCTCCAGTCCGGCAGTCCCAGTAGCGCTCGAGCAGCAGCAGTAGCAGCAGCGCTCGAGCTCGTCCCTTGCACCGGCGCCTCCTCCGCCAATTTTTTCCTCCGAAAGCAGCAGCGCAGCTCGTCACTTTGCCGACGTCGCTTAGTCTGCCAGGCTCGCCTCCTCCCCCGTTTTTCCCTCCGTCAGCAGCAGCTCGTCCATTCAGCAGGTTACCATCTTTTCTTTTCTTCCTTTTTTAGTTTTTAGGCATTGTTTAATTTGAGAAGTTCATGAGTTGCGGGATGAATTGCTATTTGCTAAGTTCTTTTACTTCTAGTTTGTGTTTGAATATTTCATTGTTAAAGGTATTACAAATATTAGTATATAAAAAATTGTTTGCATTTCCTATTGTTTGAAACTTGGAAGTTGAAAGTCGAACAAATCTTATGTATAATGAAGGCTTTGAATATGTATGATATGATGTATTTATGTGTTGGTGATTTGATTTCGCAGCTATATAATTTTCTATTTGTTATGAATATCATTTTAATTATGGTCTTTTAATACTGATGAATGATGATAAATCGATGATGATATAAATTGATTATGGTGTTTTAACTCTTTTTTATTATATAAATTGAGATGATGATAGGCAATGTGTTTAATAATCTTTACTTTGTTAATTAAATTGATTTGGACAATAATTTTTTTTTAGTATGTTGTCTTGATTAAGTAATAAGTTGACTAACTTCTTGATTAGATGGAGAGAATTGAATATGGATCGCAATCTATCACACAACAAGCTAGCAATAGGCTTGGAATTGAAGACGATGATATGTTTGAAGAGGTTGAAATACGTGAACTAAAAGGTGATGATGAAGAACCAAAGGCAAAAAAAACTAGGAAATCTTCTGGGACAAGGTCCGATGTTTGGGCTGATTATATTCAGCTTATGGACGGAGAAGAGGATGAAAAGATTAAGAAAGGGCAATGCAAGCGTTGTGGCAGACTAATAAGGGCTGATCCGAATAAAAACGGCACCACTGCTTTGAGGAATCATACTACTTCGTGCTTGAAGAAGTATCAAGCAACGGCTAGTCAATCGGTTCTCAACTTACAACCCACTACTGATGGAACAGGATCGTTGACAAGTTGGAAATTCGATCAAAATGTCGTTAGAATGGCATTGTGTCAGATGATCATCATGGATGAACTTCCATTTAGATTTGTCGAGCGTGAAGGGTTCAAGATATTTATAGAGGCTGCATGTCCTATGTTCAAGATCCCGGGTAGACAAACAGTAAGAGCTGATTGTATGAGATTGTTTTTGGAGCGGAAGGCAATTTTGAAAACTTTTTTTCAAGCTAAAGGCATGGGACGAGTGTCGATCACGACTGATTGTTGGACAGGGATCAACAACACAAATTTTATTTGTGTCACAGCACATTGCATCGACAAGGACTGGAAATTGCATAAAAAGATAATCAGTTTTCGCAAGTGCATGAGTCACACAGGCGATGATCTTGCTACTGCAATCACATCATCCGTGGAGGAGTGGGGCTTGCATAAGGTACTCTGTTGCACGATGGACAATGCAACGTCAAATGATGCTGCAATTAGGTACATGAAGCCAGACTTTGAGAGGTGGGGGACAAGTGTTGTTGGTGGCAAGTATTTGCACATGCGTTGTGTTGCTCACATCCTAAACTTAATTGTGAATGAGGGATTGGATGAGATTGGCATGTCCGTAAGACGAGTAAGAGAAGCCGTCAAATGGATAAAGGCAAACCATCTAGAGCGGATAAGTTTAGAGGTTATGTGGAGGCCTTGAAGATTGCTTGCAGCAAGTCTTTGACTTTGGATGTGCCGACGAGATGGAACTCTACATATTTGATGCTTGAGTCTGCTGTGCCATATGTTGAGGTCTTCAATCTACATGTGAGTGTAGTTAAAGAATTTGTACATGATTTGAATCAAAAGAAGTACAAAGACATGACAATTGGAGTTCCTGACAGCAATGATTGGGCTAAAGTGAGGATGATTTGTGATTATTTGGGCATATTTTATGATTTGACATTTCTCGTCTCAGGTACCACTTATGTCTTAGTCAATTTATTTTTCAAGGAAATAAGCAAGTCTTTTATTTCATGATTTGACACTTCTCTTCTCAGGTACCACATATGTCTATGCCCATTTGTTTTTCAAGGAAATGTGCTCTATCTTTGAGTTCATTACTCAGTTACAGAGGGACACCGATACTGAGATTAGGGCCATGGCCAATGAGATGAAGGACAAGCTTGGAAAGTATTGGTTGGAAACTGATGAGATGAACCCAAGAATGAACAAGTTGTTCTACATTGCTGCATTGTTGGATCCGAGACAGAAGATAACACATGTGGAACAGTGTTTGAAGAAAGTTTATGCTCCGCAACGAGCAATTGAATTGTTGGGGGAGGCGCGCAGCTCATTGAATGAGTTGTTTGAGTATTACAAGAAACAACTTGCTTCAACTGATGAATCACTTGTGAATGCACCTACTTCGGTTCAAATTGAACCTCGAGTTAGTGGTGTTCGAAGTCATGTTGATGTTATTTCTGATGATAGTGAAGATGAAGATTCAGGCGACATGTCAGAGATTACTGTGTACTTTGCTGAAAAGAAATACAAGCACAAAGCTATTGAGGGGGATCAGTTTGATATCCTACAGTGGTGGTCCAAAAATAGCCCGCGCTTCCCTATTCAATCCGAGATGGTAAGGGACATCATGGCTATCCATATATCGAGCGTTGCTTCTGAGTCTGCATTTAGCACGGGTAGTCGTGTTTTATCTAAATTTAGAAGCTCGTTGACTGTTAATATGGTGGAGGCTTTGATATGCGCTGAGGATTGGCTCAAATCTAGTTCGTCGGATAAATTTCTCCAAGATGAAGAAGATGTGTCTGAGACTGAGTTAGAATAGGAGTTTGAATCGGGTGAGTACTTTAATGTCTTATAAACTATAAAATTCAAATCATTACAATTTACAAATATGCTAATTATTCTTTTTTGTTTAATTTTAAAAAATTAACAGTTTTGACACAACTTGGGATGAGTGGAGGACATGGAGTTCGTGGAGAAAGTAGTGGAGATGTTCCTAGTCAGACAAGCCGAAGTGTCGTACCGTGAATCCATTTCTTTGTTGTTTGTGTTGACTGTTGAACTTTAGACTTATGTTACTTTATATTATGTTATGTTTGTTGCTTTGTTGGTGGAGTTTAGATTAATTTTATTAGACTTTTTTATGGATTGAAAGTAATTAACTTATTATTGTTGTTTTTGGGTTTTGACTATAATGTGAGTTAATATTGTTGTCTAGGTTGGGAATTAAATTATTATCATTGTTCTTTTTTTTTTAATATAAATTACATGTGTCTATAATTTTTTTTTTGTTATAAATTATCACAAGTTATGAATTGGTGCAGTGGATAAGGTCTCATTATTTCTTTCAAAGGTCATGAGTTCAAATCCTATTGCACACATTTAAAACAATCGAATTTTTTTAAATAAAAACCGGTTAATTCGGTTAACCGGTTAACCAAATTAACCGGTTTAATTCTGCCAAATTGAGAACCAGTGCATTAATCGGTAAAACAATCGAATTTTTTTAAATAAAAACCGGTTAATTCGGTTAGCCGGTTAACCAAATTAACCGGTTTAATTCTGCCAAATTGAGAACCAGTGCATTAATCGGTTTCGACCGGTTAACCGAACCGGACCGGTTAATCGGTAAACCGGTTTGGTTATAACCGAACCGACTGGTTTACCAGCCCTAGTCAAAACAGGGTTGACGACTGATACTGAATACTCTTCAGTAAGGAGTTATCAATTAAGTTATAGACTTTAACTGATACACGATATGTTATGAATCTTATTGACATATGTTATGAATCTTATTGACTATCAGAAGATAGATCAGTTAGACTGATAACACACGCAACGGAAAACTTTTATTTCGAAATAGCCTGTGTAATTAAACACGTTGTCAGTCGTTAAGTTTCTCTTTGCAATTAATTAGTTTTCACGCAGCGGAAAACTTTTATTTCGAAATAGCTTGTGTAATTAAACACGTTGTCAGTCGTTAAGTTTCTCTTTGCAATTAATTAGGACTATCAGAAGATAGATCAGTTAGACTGATAACACACGCAGCGGAAAACTTTTATTTCGAAATAGCCTGTGTAATTAAACACGTTGTCAGTCGTTAAGTTTCTCTTTGCAATTAATTAGTTTTCACGCAGCGGAAAACTTTTATTTCGAAATAGCTTGTGTAATTAAACACGTTGTCAGTCGTTAAGTTTCTCTTTGCAATTAATTAGTTTTCAGTTTAAGAAGGTAAGAGCACACGTAAGAATGGAAGTACTAAAAGCTCCAAATAATACAGAGAATTTTACGTGGTTCGGAAAACACTTTCTACATCCACGGTCGGTTGATCAGACTAACAACTTCACTGGGCAAGTGCTTACGGGTGCACTGCAAACCGATGCTAGTGTTTACGGGTGCACAACAAACCGATACTAGTGTTTACGGGTGCACAACAAACCTGAACGTGTGCTTGTGGGTGCACACAAACCGAGACGACTGGAGATCCTATCTTCAGTACCAACGCACCTGGTTGGATTTCTCACTCCTAGCGCACACTGTGCACTAAGACCTCACGGAGACAGAACACTGGTCTGAACTCCTTTCCGACACAAACACTCAATTCGGTTGATTGAAGAGAGGTTTAAAAACTTGCCAACTAAACCACAAAGAACAAGTTCTTTGCAGTCAGTTTTACCTAGGCTTTGGATATACAATATTTGCCTAAGGTCTAAGAGAATGTATGTAATCAGCAGTGACTGATTTTGGCTTTGTGATTCTCTTATTCGATTCAAACTTTGGGGAGGCTTGGTTTAGCTAAGTAACAAATTTGGCAGCGTTTCAGCTTATATTGTTGAATCGGTGAAGATTGAAGTGATCCTCGAGCGGTATTTATTGGAGACATCTTGAATAGATCCGTTGGCGGAGATCGTCTTCAAGATTTCTTTCGTTAGAGAGTAATTTGAACTTGGGCTGAGGCTTCAATCTTCGAGGTTCCTTATTTGGTGAGAACGGCTACTTTGAAGAGCAGGAGATGCGACATCTCTGAAAAGGTAATCACCAAAAGAAATAGCCTCTGCAGAGAAAGGACGATCCTGAGATCTCTGCATTTAATGCAGCTGTACTTCTGGAGTGCATGGCTTCCTTTGAACGTTGGAGGTTCAGTCCTTGGAAGAATGTTTAATTGATACTTGACTTTAGTATCAGTCCGCTGAATCTCCGTGGCACACACTAAGTAATCAGTCAGAACTGATCCTTCGACTGATAGGTCAAATATCAATTTTTGACTTTGCCTTACTCGTTACTTCAGTCGGCATCTTCAGCCCTTCGTTCTTCAGTCTTCAGAACAGCAACTAAACTAGAGAACGAACTCTAACACACGAGTTCGAAAAGTTCTAGTCTATTACAATTGAAACCTATTAATTTTGGTATCATCAAAACTAGGATTAGGATATTTCATTAAGTTCCCAATAGGCAGCGTCTTTGGCTTGAAGCAGATTCTTCATATGTGGTGGAGCTGCTCCAACGGCGATCCCTAGATGTTCCATGGTGTTTTCTCACTTATTGGAAAGAAACTTTAGCTCGTTTAAATGATCTAACTTTTTGTGTTTCTCATATTTACAGGGAAGGGAACGCGGTGGCGAACATTATGGCCACTTATGGCCACACGCGTCGCCTTTGATGCATGGGGTCTTTGTTGGGTGTTTCTTCGAACACCTAGTCTGCAGTATTTTTCTCGAGCATCTGGTGCTCGTGTAGAGGTTCTTTGGGGTGGTTGCGGCTGCTGGGCGAGCTTGGTAGTCAGCACCGCATTGGATCAGTGCAGGGCCTTGGCGGCTTGGGAGGAGGGGCTGCCTTTGCATGGGTGTTTGGGGGGCGTGATTGGAGTTTGCTTGCGGGATGTCACTCAGATCTTTTTTAGTATTCGGGTGCGCTCGGTGCTGGGTCATGAGGGGTCGGATCCCTTTGGTTGCTCAACGTCTGAGAATTTTTTCTTAGGCGGCGTTGAGTTGTTGATGTTTGTTGGTTGGGGTTATCCCAATCGACCCTTTTTGCCTGTTGTTCGAGTTTGTTGGATGGGGTTTCCCCATTCGGCACTTTGCTTGCCTGTTTTTTGGTTTGTTGTGCTCGGGATGTGAAAGCCGGGGATCCTTAGGGGCAATGGTTAGGCCGGAGTTCTTGAAGGATCCTCTCCCGCTTTCACTCCTGTTTGTTTTCATCCTTAGACGGGTACTCTTTTTCCACTTTAAGCTTTTTTTCCCTCGGGTTTTGCTTAAAGTGGTTTTAACAAGGCTCGACCCTTAGTTTACTTTTTGTGCTCTCAAGGGTTTTTGTTCAGATTCCTTTATATATATATATAGGATGTGGTTCTAGAGAAAACTACATTATTTGTGAGAACGGGAGAACCATCAAATCTAATGCATTCACTGTAAAAATTAATGCATTCGCTGTTAAAATTAATGCACTAAAAATTTTTTAAAAAAATGCTCCCTTCAGAATTCGAACTCAGGTTCTATATTCATCCAACAAGATGATGCATCCACCGTAGATCTTGATGATCGAATGGCTGAAAATGGTTCTTCGTTCTTTTTTTATTTATGGTTCTTTCTTGAACCTCTCCCTATATATATATATATATATATATATATATAAAGCCTAAATTTAATTAATTAAACATAAGAATATATCTCACAGTCATTATAATGCTGCTGAATATGATGAATATTTTTAATGGACTTTATTCAGAAACGTAAAGAACGTAATACATAAGAAATAATTGCTTATGAATTCCTAACGTATCTTCCACAAACGTATTTACTATAAACGTATCTTTCAAAATTATGCAGCTTTAATTAAGATATGATATGGTCGTTCACCGTTAGATTGCATAAAATAAATTACTAGGATTACTTCTCAATTCTACAATACTTGTCTTTCTCAATGGAACCTCTCTCTCTCTCTCCCTCTCTCTCTCTCTCTCTCTCTCTATATATATATATATATATATATATATATATATATATATATATATATATATATATAGGGAGGGGTTATAATAGAAACCAACTCTTATGTGTTAACTAGGAACCATTTTAGATCCTTGATTTATTTTAATTGGACGGATCAGATTAAGAAGTGATTTTCATGAATTATACCCTTTTAAATTGCTAAAAATCGGGAGAAAAGGACATCTACCAATAAAGGGAATAACGATTTGATTTTAGCAAATCAAATCTTCCAATTACCACGGGATTTCATATACTATCCCCATATAATTTACGAATGAAAATAATTAAATTAAAAGAGGTTGAAAATATTTAGCACTAAATTGGGATGTAATTCGCAATTAAAAATCAGGTAATTAGCATTTGGATTAATATATAATTAGCAATTAAAAATCAGGTAATTAGCATTTAGATTAATATGTAATTAGCAATTAAAAATCAGGTAATAAGCATTTAGATTAATATATAAATATCAAGCTGCTAGCAATAACCAACTTAAGATCTTAGAGTAAAATTTTATCTAATTAGAGGATTAAAAAATTAATTTGGATGAGTTCATTCAATGTGAAGTTACATTCATTAGTAATGGAAATTAGACACGAATTCAATGATGGAAATTCATTACTAATTGAAATTCCCAACTGCGTAAATATTGTAGTCGAGCTTTGGTAATTAGTCTCGAATTGAATAAGCGTCAACATCTACATCGGAAAATACAAGAAATTAGGATGGAGTTATAAATATCATTATTATTTTCTCAATTTAATGAATTAAAAAATTTTGTAAGCTCTTGGGAGAGAGAGCTGAAATGCTTGTTTAACCATAGTATAACATTTTAGATTTCCATAAATACAATATTAAAATCTTACTATATAATTTAAAATTGTAAATAAGAATTAGAAAATATTTAGCACTAAATTGTAATGTAATTAGCAATTAAAAAATAGATAATTAGCAATTAATTTAAAAGTAATTATTCATTTCTCTAAAGTGTCGAGGCTACCCGATGGAAATAGATCGTGCCCAACCAAAACCAAAGAAAAAACGTCATCTGAGTCCAAGAAGGTCAGTACCATACGAGCTCCACCACCAAAATCCGATGAAAAATAAATTACTTTTAAACTAATCGATACTTTGGAGCAATGAATAATTATTTTAAAACTAAATGCTAGTTATTGATTTTTAATTGCTAATTATGACACAATTCAGTGCTAAATACTTTCTAATTCTCTAGATAGTATTTATTTTTAAGTTCACATTGCCAAAAGCATAATCAAATGAAAGTAATGAGATTTAAACTAACAAAAATAACGTAAATATGAAACAAATTAGAGAGAGAGAATATGTTTAACATAATTAATATTATTAAACTGATATTAAGATATAATGGATCCCACTAAATAAGGGGTACGGTTAATTGGTTTCACAATATTTAATTGATTATTAACTTATAGACGTTAAAAATCAACAATTAATCTTGTTCGTAGATATTTAAAAATGAAGGGCTCATATTGGTTTCTAGTTAACACATAAGTTACAGTTTTCATTTGATCTCTCCTCTCTCTCTCTCTCTCTCTCTCTCTCTCTATATATATATATATATATATATATATATATATATAGGGAGAGGTTCTAATAAAAACCTCTATTAAAATGAGAACTAGGAACCTAATCTTGGCCCTTAATGTTAAATATCTTACGGTTAAGATTAGGTTTGAATGTTAGCCGTTTTCTTTTTCAATTTTTATTGAAACCATTACTTTTTTCCTTTATTTATTCTTTAAAGGATATTCATGTAATTTAACTTATTTTTAGTTATGGTATTGTGAGAGTTTTAAGGGATTTATCGTCTCCCACTATTATTAAACGTTGACCATACGTTTAATAGAAGTTTTGTGTTTTTAATCATAGTGTTATTCTTTTAAAGATTTAAAAATATGGATTTCGATCCTTTATAAAATACTGAACTTCATTATTTTTTACACTTTAAAAACACTCCTAATTAGTATGGATTAATTTGATAGTACCGTTTTTTTATCTTTTAAATAATTAAAAGGTTAGTTAATTCTTTTCTAATAATCTTAATTAATTAAAGGGCCATTATTAATAGTGATTTTTATGTTGCACATTCCATTTAGGTTTTCTAGGTTTTTCTAGGTTTTTTTTCTATAAAATCATATGTGCAATTTCGACACATATATGTGCAATTGTATGCATTACAATATCTGTGCAATAATTTTTATTTACTGTGCAACAGAAATTTACATATAATTATAATGAATGACATAATTAATTATGCAACAAAATAAAATGGTATGCAATACAAAAGTTATTCGTGCAACAGTGATCAAACAATTATGCAACATCGAAATTTATTACTCATCTTATTTTATTTTTTTAATCAATTACTCATCTTTTTTTATAGTTAGAATTTTTTTGTAGTGCTAATTATTGTGATTTTTGTTGTTGACCATAATATTTATGAGTTGCATAAACAAAATATATAGTTGCATAACATGTTACTGTGTTGAATAATTATTTGATCACTGTTGCACGAATAATTTTTGTGTTGCATAATTGATTATGTCATTCATTATAATTATACGTAGATTTCAGTTGCACAGTGAATAAAAATCATTGCACAGATATTGTAATGCATACAATTGCACAGATATGTGTTGAAATTGCACAGATGGTTTTATAATGATATGTTAGATTTTTTGGCACATCATATTCTTCTTGCACATATTTTACTATTATTAATGTTTAATCATATTTTGTTAAATATATGCAACAAAATATACAATAGCTCAAATGTCTTTAGAGACAACATAAAATCCTGATGAATATCTCAATCAACAATAAAAACAGATACGTGCAATAACTATGCAAGCAGAACATTACTGTGCAACATCATTTTAATGTTCTCTTTTATGTTCTGTGCAACTAGGCATAATAAAATCAACCACACAATTATTCCATAATAATAAAAAATTAATTTTAAATTCTTCTAAGAAACTAATACAAACTATCGTGAATGAAGAGAAATGGTAAATGCAGCCGGATATTATGGTGCACACGATTAATTAATAGTAATGTAAATTTACTAGTTTAGCCTTTACCATGTTTAATGCCTATTTATTTAAAGAACGTGTCCAACATCAATTTGAAATCTCAACCCTTGTTATTGTTTAAATCAATGGTTATTATTGGTTCCTAGTTTTCATCTTAAGGAGGGTTTCTATGTTAAACTCACCCTCTATATATATATATATATATATATATATATATATATATATATATATAATATGCGAAAATGATTTTTCGATTTTATACCTGTGCAGATTTTGCCTTGGAATGATGCATTGGAAGCTCTTTGCCACGTGTTACAATCTTGATGCGCTACATATCCAAAATATGTGATCAAGATTAGGTACTACGCATGGTACTACGGGAACCCAACCTCAGCCGTTGATCTTATCTAATCTAACGGTTAGCATTTATTCACGCGCGTGTTCAACGGATTTTTTTGTTCATCAAATCCGTTGAACATGACGTGAATAAATGCTTTTTTTTTGGAGGTTGTGGGATTCGACCCTGCATATGTTCAACAAAAAAATCCATTGAACATGCGCGTGAATAAATGCTAACCGTTAGATTAGATAAGATCAACGGCTGAGATTTGGTCTCTGTTATTTGAATATTTAGTGGTCTTTATTGAACTCTTTTTATAGTTTTAAATAATCATAACTTATCTTTTTAAAAAAACATTTTTTTACGTATAATATAATATCAAATTAAAGTTCTTGTTATAATATTTAATTTGAGATACCTACAGAATATTTTTTAATTTAAAAAATATAAAAAATATAAAGATTTTTTTAATTAAGGATGTTATTGCAAAACAAGCATGTCGGTGAAGTATGCTTTCCATCTTACGTTAGTTACGCTAGTTAATTTTTTTATTGTTTCATTTTCTGTTGATAAGTTGCCAATGGCGTAAAAGGACGGCGAGTGATCTTGCAGTGTGTTTTTAAACATAAAACCATTATAATTAGCTTCCTTCTGAAAATAAATTTATAAAGTTATTTTATTTTATTTTCAAATGCAGCAACAAAATAAACACAAATAATAATATCATAATGGATACAAGTATATAAAACCTGACCAAATCCGTAGCTACGAGCTGAAATACTTAAGCCGTAAAATTATGAATCTACAAACGGGCCTGTTTGGTATGGTTATCTTTCTCTGTTTGTTTAATGAAGTAATGGAAAGTCTATTACTTTCGCATAATTATCTAACTAATTAAGATAAATTGAATAAACTATTGATGTTCTATTTCTAAAGAATAAATAAATATATTTCTAAAACTCATTCTCTCTCCAAATAGTTATTATTGTAAGCATTGAAATATTATATGTGCAGAGAGCAGAAATAAAAGTTCTCCTTCAAATCATGAATAGAATTTGGCTTCTCAATAGCAGCATCAACTTCTCCGATATCATGTTGAGTTAGTTGTACATGATTTTTTAGCGTATGATTTGCATATATATAAAAAAAATTTGGATACAATGATTTGCATATTATCAAACACGAATGTGATTTCATTAATTGCAGCACACTTAAAATGGAAGTGCGGGCTTCCACGTCACAAAAATAGAGAACAAAATAAATACGATAAGAATTCTTTTTATTTGTCTAGAGCCACGACAACAAATTTTTATATATATTGTAGCACTCCGTGTTTTCATTTCTTAGAAATTAATAAAACTCATTTATGTTACACAAATTCTACCACTCGCATATTCTAAATTTATAATAACACATTTGTAAGAAATCCTATTTAAATATTTAATAGAACACTTAAAAGTGTTATACTACGAGAAACGTTTTTATATTATACTTCCCCAGTCTCATTAATAATAGTTCATTACTGTTTGGCACGATTATTAATTAACAAAAAGAATGATTAAATGATAAAAGTGATAGAAAGTTGTGAAACCCACAACTTTTTGCAAGAGAATGTGGTTTTCTTTTTTGAAAATAGATCATTATCAATGGGACAAACGAAAAAGGAAAGTGAGTCATTATTAGTGGGACGAAGGGAGTATATAAAATTGATACCAATTCAATTATCATATTTATAAATAAAAAAATAACTCAATGTATTTGAGATTAATATTGAAAAACATAAAAAAATAAAAAAAATAAAGAAGAATTCACAGCAATAAAATTGATATTATGAAAATGCAAACAAACAATAAGTTAAAAAATGAAAAAAAAAATTGAAAAATAGATTTATTCAAAAAAAGATAAGAGAGGAGATAATTTTTTTTATGAAAATTTAATCTTTAAAATTTTTATATTTTAAATCAAATATTCATATAAAAATATCAAGTTAAAGCTCTTATCGTGATCTTTAATTTGATATGCGTATTAAATATTTTATAATTAGTCGAATTTCACAATTTTTGAAAGAAATAAAACAGAAAAATAAGATGATAAATTGATAACACTCACTTTTCCATGGTCTTTAATGTTCTTATGATGTTAATTTTATAGGGAATTGAGTGTTTGATGATTATTTTATGCTTAAATTGTTTTATCTTGTGAACTATGATATTTGCTCGTACTTTGATGAATTTTACAGAAATATGTAGTTCGGATTTGGACTATTGGTCTTAATGAAAGTTGTAGTTCGTCTCGATACGAGTTCATAGGCGCAAACGATTCGCCAATTCGAGTTCCGACGAGAAAGATATGGCCGAAACAAGAAAGTCGCGCGCAGCAGTGAATAGTGTCCGACGAGAATTTCCGAATTTTCGGGATTTTGCGGGATTTTCGAATTTTCTCAGTTTTTTCGAGTTCTACACTGTATTTATCTCTTGTGCCTATATATAGGTCTTCTTTTGACCTATTTAGGGTTCTCATCAACTTTACTTTTAAGTTCTATAGCTTTTATTTTTCATTGTTTTCCAATTTTTAGAGCTTTGATTGGATTTCTGCAAGGATTGAAGATTGAAGTTCATTCTTTCAGTTTTTTATAATTTAGTTCTTTCAATTGTTGTCTTTTTAATTATGTTTATGTTTTCTTTTACTATGTATGGCTAAGTTTTTAATCTGATTCTAGGGTTTGTAAATAGTTAATTAGATTTATGTGATTAATTTGTTAATACCTATTTGTCTTCCAGTTTATGATTCATAATTCATGGTGTTTAATTTCTTGTGGATTATATTGCCAATAATTTGCATGTGTAGCTATTCGGTTTGAGATCTGACGGAGATAACTGTTTAGCGGACTCAAGAATGTATGATATATATGATTTTAACGTTGAGACCTGACGGAGATAGGTGGATCATATATAGGGAGCTATTGAGAGTTAGTAGATTATCTTGAGACCTGACGGAGATAGATAATTTATTAATTTACGATCTTTGCTGCTCTGACGAGAGTAATTAATTAAATGTGTGATCTTTCATCATAACTGGATTAAACTCGTAAATAGGATTAATTGGTTGATTGTGTGGATTTAGTTAACGACTTTATTACCCTAGGATAAATTGTTTTATCATTTGATTTTTTTACCTGAATTTTATTTGCTATTGTTTGCAATTTAGTTTTGATTAAATCTTCTTCCTATTTCGATTTAGTGGCTCATGGGACGAAGGGAGTATTACTTTTTATAATAATTGCAAAATTATTCAAATAAATTACCAACATTAAAGTAGTTTAGAGAAGCATTTTAACTTGGTCATTTCGGATGTCCTAATTTATAGCTTCAGTGGCAATTTTAATGTTACCAAGCTGAAGTTTTGTTATTATGATGAGAATTGTATGGTTAAAACCTGCTCAACGAAAAAAAAAAATATTCTCTCCGTCCCACGAATCTTGACACGTTTTTCTTTTTAGACCGTCCCACCAATCTTGACACATTTTCAAATAAGATAATACTTATTATCTTATCTCTCATACTTTATCACTTTTATTACCTTCTCTCTTCTACTTTATATCGCTTTTATACTTTATTAATTATATACTGAAAATATTAATTTACAACTCCTTAATTTCTGTGGCGAAACTAAACGTGTCAAGATTCGTGGGACGGAGAGAGTATTAGGTAGACACGTATCGTATAAGGAATTAGTTGACTCTAGCAAAAAACGCTAGCTATTTTACAGCATACGGTGTGTTACGTGACAGTTGTATGCTTATCATAGGGTTGAATGTCTCATCTATTTATAACTAATAATTTGGTTTGTAAAATAAATTTTTATTTATTGTGCATATACAATTTCAATATTGTCCACTGCATGTAACATGATAATGTGATATTCAATGGAAATCACATAATGTGAATGAACAATGAATCAATGATGGATTAAAATTTAAAAAAAAACAAACAGAATTTTATAACGGAGATCTTGCATTGTACGAATGAATTAGTTAGCTTAAACGCGTTTTAAGGTTACATTTAATGGCTAATTGCGATGTCAGGTTCATTATTTGCCTGTTTCCATACTTCTCATTCTCACAGTTGACTGGCATCCACTCATGGATTAAGAGTCAAATTAATGTGGCATTTAATTATTTAATTTACAATATATGGCCTATCTACTGTCACGGAGGTACTGCTTAATATTATGATATTTTTTAATGACGCTAAGGTTTTGCGGATAGTTATAGAATATTCATGAAACCAACGTCATTAGTTCCAGTAGGTCATTTTGGGCCTCAAAATGAAATTGAATTAGGCATTCAAAAACTATATAATGGGCCATAAGTAGGGATACAGGCCCAAACTAAGGAGTGTCCTAAACCTTTCTCTCCATATATAGCCCTTTAAGTTCAAAAATAATAAAAATATTAATAAATATACTTTATAGCCCTTAGCTATATTCTAAATAACAGAAGAAAATAAGAATTCGAAGCCCCTATTAATGTACAGGAAAAAAAAAAGAAGAAGTCCTGTCGTCACTATTTTATTTTGAAAATTTTGTTTGCATTCAATGTGATTGACAATATTCAATCAAGAGAATTCAAAAAATTCTTTGTACAATCTTTTGTGAGTAATCTATTTCTTAGGGGTTTTCATCTTTTTTATTCGCTAACTTTCTCTTTTCGCATTCTAAAGTATAATACTCCCTTAAACTGGATGAATTTATGAAATTTCATATTATGCCCAAATTCTTTCCCCATTACTCTTGCTTTCGTCTATTCAACTCTCTTTCTATTTTTCATTTTCTTTTACTCCTATATTTTTCTCAATTATTATTGTTAAAGACGGGTGTAGAAATGCGGACAGAATAACGACGTGAATGTAGGAACCGAGGCAAGAGTTGGACTCTTTCTCCGTAAGACAAAATTGCCCCGCACAGTACACGGTTCAATGGCAAATGTCCCCAAGATACAACGGTTTTAATGAGTACGAGACCTTGTACTAGGAACTCGAACTTCCAGCGAACTACAGAATACTCGGGACTTGAGTATGAACAAGAAGAGAGAATGAGTAAAATTAATTATCTGAATTAATTTTGGTGTGTCTAATCTCATTCTGCAGGGCTGTATTTATAGGAGAAGGAAGGGTGCTATGAAGAGGTGTCTGTCAGGGGGTGTCTGTTCGAACCAAGCAATGGTCTGAACCATCGCATTGATTCGGTTCAAAGGTTTGCGAACTAACCACCCCCACCTCACCAGTCTGATCCAAACGCTGCCACGTCAGCAACCTCATCCACCCAAATTCTCCACACGGTGCCACCGTTTCATTTATCAAAACTAAAGGCTCCTCAAAACTCCTCGCGACGACGCTCAATGAAAGAGCCAAATTCGCTCCAGAACAGAGCTAAGCTCGCCAGAGCTGATGTCGCTGTGCCAGAGCAGAGAAGTCCGTAGAGCAGACCAGAGGAGTCGAGACGCCAGAGGAGTCGAGACGCCAGAGGAGTCGAGACGCCAGAGGAGTCAAGACGCCAGCGGAGTCGAGGCGTCAGCGGAGTCGAGGCGCCAGAGGAATCGTTTCGCTAAAGGAGACTTGATTCCTCTGCGCCAGACTCCTTATTTCTCCAATTGGCATTTAATTACTCATTCATATTAAGCCATTTATTCCAACAATCCCCCACATGAATGATGATTAATACACAAATGCAAAAAACTAAGTCCCGACGATCCATTATTGCATTAGGATAGGTAGTTGTTAGCTTTGAACCTTCCTTAGTGTAATGCTATCGGATTTACTCGTTGCTCGGTGAACATGATGTCTTGAACCGGTCAACTTTTGTGTAAATCTAGTCAACAACATACACACAATAATAGATCTAATATCTTTCGTTCTCACGTTGTGTCCATTTCGGCCTTGGACCATTTCTTGGATTCATAAGTGTTTTTTGATAATTGAAGCGGCCCCACTTCTTCACTTATATAGGTGATATCCTATAAAGAGTATCCTGTCATACTCCACCTAATAAGGCTATAGGAATCATTAAAAACTTTGAAGGTTCACCCTTTACCACAAACTGCAGGCTTTGCACTTGAGCAGCTATATGAATGAATTTTAAAGTTTCAAGTGCTCAACTTGAACTTCCATAATTTAGTTGTCTCATTGAACCATGTTCTTGGGATCTCCAGTCATCATGGTTGAGTTACCACTATGAAAGTTCTTAACATGTGGATTTTAATCCCATTCCCCTCACTGCGTTATACAATTGATCACGATTAATACCTTTAGTAAACGGATCCGCAATATTGTCTTTTGACTTTACATAGTCAATGCACATTATTCCTGTAGTGATCAATTGTCTAACGGTATTATGTCTTCGACGAATGTGTCGAGATTTACCGTTATACAAACTATTCTTTGCTCTCCCTATGGCAGCCATGCTATCGCAATGTATCATAACAGGAGGCAAAGGTTTTTCCCAATAGGGAATATCTTCTAAGAAGTTTCTTAACCATTCGGCTTCTTCACCGGCTTTGTCTAAAGCAATAAATTCCGATTCCATTGTAGATCGGGCTATACATGTTTGCTTAGAAGATTTCCATGATATTGCTCCTCCACCAATGGTAAATACAAACCCACTCGTGGATTTAGAGTCTTTAGTGTCGGATATCCAATTGGCATCACAATATCCTTCTAAAACTGCGGGATATCTCGAATAATGTATACTATGAGAGATTGTGTGTTTTAAGTATCTCAACACTCTTGTCAACGCGGTCCAGTGATCCTTTCCGGGATTACTTGTAAACCGACTTAATTTACTAATCGAATATGCTATATCTGGCCTTGTACAATTTGACAAGTACATTAGGCTTCCAATAACTCTAGCATATTCTGTTTGTGATACGGGTTCTCCTCGATTTTTGGCTAAGTGTCTACTTAGGTCAACGGGCGTTTTAGCCGGAGGCAGATCAAAAGCTTTGAATTTCTTAAGTACATTCTCAACATAGTGAGATTGTGATAAGACTATTCCCTCGGGTGTTCTAAGGATTTTAATTCCTAGAATCACGTCAGCTAATCCCATATCTTTCATGTCAAAGTTTCTCTTTAACATCTCCTTGGTTTCTACGATTATTTTATTATTGCTACCCATAATTAGCATATCATCAACGTAGACACAAACAATGACAAAATTATTGGATGTTCCTTTAATGTATACACATTTATCACATTCATTGATTTTGAATCCGTTTGCCATCATTGCTTGGTCAAATTTCTCATGCCACTGTTTGGGAGCTTGTTTGAGTCCATACAAAGACTTCACAAGTTTACAAACTTTATTTTCTTGGCCGGGAATCACAAACCCTTCGGGTTGTTCCATATATATCTCATCTTCTAAATCTCTATTTAGAAATGCCGTTTTTACATCCATTTGGTGAATCTCAAGATTATATAATGCGGCTATAGCAAGTAGCATTCTAATGGACGTAATTCGAGTGACTGGAGAGTATGTATCAAAGTAATCATACCCTTCTTTTTGTTTGTAGCCTTTAACTACTAAACGTGCTTTATACTTATCAATAGATCCATCGGCTTTATATTTCTTCTTAAGAATCCACTTGCAACCCAAAGGTTTATTTCCCAAAGGAAGATTAACAATATGCCAAGTGTGATTGGATAAGATTGACTCGATTTCACTATTGATAGCTTCACGCCATAGATCGGCATCAGGACCAGACAATGCTTCCTTGATTGTCTTTGGTTCGTCTTCTAAAGTATAAACTACGAAATCCGGACCAAAGGTTTTCGCAGTCTTTGTTCGCTTTCCGCGTCTTGGTTGCGGTGTTGGTTCACGTGTTGGTCCATTATCCTTAAGCGAAATTTCATCATAAGTTCTCTTTTTCAAACTTATATCATTCTTCTCTTTCTTGGGGAATATATTTTCAAAAAATATGGCATTTCTTGATTCTATAATCATTCCCTCATTCATATCGGGTACTTCCGATTTGTGTACCAAGAATCGGTACGCACTACTATTGTTTGCATATCCAATGAAGATGCAATCAACAGTTTTTGGTCCTATTTTTATTTGTTTGGGTTTAGGTACTTCAACTTTTGCTAAGCACCCCCACACTTTTGTATATTTATAGGATGGCTTCCTTCCTTTCCATAGTTCATATGGAGTTTTATTTTGTTTCTTTTGGGGTAATTTATTCAAGATTTTATTAGCCGAAAGAATAGCTTCCCCCCACATGTTATGTGATAGGCCTGAGCTTATCAACATAGCATTCATCATTTCTTTCAATGTTCTATTCTTTCGTTCTGCAACACCATTTGATTGTGGAGAATAAGGTGCAGTCGTTTGATGAATAATGCCATTTTCACGACAAAATTCTTCAAACGGTGCAACATACTCACCTCCTCGATCACTTCGAATCATTTTAATCTTGGTGTTTAGTTGATTTTCAACTTCATTCTTGTATGTTTTGAAAGCTTCGAATGCTTCGTCTTTGCTTTTCAAAAGATACACATAGCAAAATATTGTGCAATCATCTATAAAAGTTATAAAGTAATTCTTTCCACCTCTTGTTTGCACAAGTTTTAAATCACATAGATCGGTGTGAATCAATTCAAGAGGTTTCGCTGATCTTTCCACTGAATGAAAATGAGATTTTGCCATTTTTGCTTCAACACAAATTTCACATTTTTTGTGTTGATTGAAGGACATCTTTGGCAATAAGTCTAAATTTACTAAACGACGTAGTGTGTTTAGATTTGCATGTCCTAATCTATCATGCCATAAATTAGGAGACTCAACCAAGTAAGTAACTTTTTCCTTTATTTCATTATCACGTACAAGTACAGGGATAGCGTTAAGCTTGAAAAGGCCATTATCAAGGTAGCCTTTTCCTATATAGCGACCATTCTTGGTCATTACAACTTTGCCTGCTTCAAACACTAGTCTAAATCCGGCGTTGCACAAGGCGGATCCTGAGATCAAGTTCTTGCGAATGTCGGGAACGTGCAACACCTTCTGTGTGGTTACCTTGAGTTCCGACGTCATCTTGAGCACAATGGTTCCAACTCCGATGATAGAGGATGCGGCAGAATTGCCCATATACAGTTTTCTGTCGTCGGAGAGAGCTTCATACGAGGAGAACATTGTTTTGTCGGCGCAGACATGCCGGGTAGCACCGGTGTCGATCCACCATCCTCTTGGACTGCCGACCATATTGGCCTCGTTTACGATTGCACACAAGTCAAGTTCGCCTAAGTCGAGGGGCACAGACTTTGTCTCTGTCACGTGGGCTTGATGGTGACCATTGTGCTTGTCTTTCTTTGGTTTGCGATAATCTTTTGCCATGTGACCGGGTTTGCCGCAGTTGAAGCAATCTCCTTTGATCCTCTTTTGACCTTTTGAGTCTGGATTTTTGCCTTTGAACTTGCGTTTCTTCTTGTTGCTAGACTCGGCTAGATTTGCTTTTGCCTCCATGGAAGTTTTGTTCGTCTTGTTTTCGGAGATTCTATGTCCTCTTCGATTCTCAAGCGAACGATCAAGTCTTCAAGTCCCATCTCCTTGCGTTTGTGCTTGAGATAGTTCTTGAAGTCCTTCCAATGTGGTGGTAATTTCTCTATCACCGCAGCCACCTGAAAAGATTCAGACAGTTCCATACCTTCGGCAAGAATGTCGTGCAAGATGAGTTGAAATTCTTGCACTTGCTCCACAACGGTTTTGCTATCAACCATTTTGAAGTCTAGAAAACGACCGACTATAAATTTCTTTAAGCCGGCATCTTCTGCCTTGTACTTCGTCTCCAAGCAGTCCTATAGTTCCTTGGACGTCTTGGCGCTAGAGTAGACATTATAAAGAGTGTTGTCTAGCTCATTCAGTATATAGTTACGACATAGAAAGTCACTATGATGCCATGTATCATATGCGATCCGCAATTGTGAATCAGTATCGTCTTCCCCCACAGTTGGAGGAGATTCATTCACAAAACGAGCCATATTCAAAGTAGTAAGATAAAAAAGCATCTTAGACTGCCCACGTTTAAACTCAGAACCTGCGAATTTTTCCGGCTTTTCGGCAGCAGCAGGTGCTGGAGCATGTGGTACGTTGGTCGGAACTGGTGGAACATTGTTGTTGGGTGGAACATTGTTGTTGGGTGGTGTCGTCATCTTCTACACAGAATTTTGTCTTACGATTGTTAAAGACGGGTGTAGAAATGCGGACAGAATAACGACGTGAATGTAGGAACCGAGGCAAGAGTTTGACTCTTTTTCCGTAAGACAAAATTGCCCCGCACAGTACACACGGTTCGATGGCAAATGTCCCCAAGATACAACGGTTTTGCGAACCAACCACCCCCACCTCACCAGTCTGATCCAAACGCTGCCACGTCAGCAACCTCATCAACCTCATCCACCAAAATTCTCCACGCGGTGCCACCGTTTCATTTATCAAAACTAAAGGCTCCTCAAAACTCCTCGCGACGACGCTCAATGAAAGAGCCAAATTCGCTCCAGAACAGAGCTAAGCTCGCCAGAGCTGATGTCGTTGTGCCAGAGCAGAGAAGTCCGCAGAGCAGACCAGAGGAGTTGAGACGCCAGAGGATTCGAGACGCCAGAGGAGTCGAGACACCAGAGGAATCGAAACGCCAGAGGAGTCGAGACGCCAGAGGAGTCAAGACGCCAGCGGAGTCGAGGCATCAGCGGAGTCGAGGCACCAGAGGAATCGTTTCGCCAAAGGAGACTTGATTCCTCTGCGCCAGACTCCTTATTTCTCCAATTGGCATTTAATTACTCATTCATATTAAGCCATTTATTCCAACAATTATCAGAATAATCAAAGAATCAATTAAATGTGATGGAAAAAGTTATCAAAGAATTGATAATTGGTTCTAAAATTAATTTTCTATCCGATGATGAACAAAATTCCCACAAAATGAATGGATTCAGAGGCCAGGAATCTTACCTGACTGCATTCTCATGTTGTTGTAGCTATTATTTGTTAACTTTTTGATTGGGACTATGAGGACAAAATAATAATTGACAAATAATTTAATATATTTTTTTTAATAAAAAGAGGCTATAGTGAGTAAAATATGGGTTATATATAAAATCACCTCATTGGAATTCTGTGAAGCCCAATTCCTAGATAGTTTTGAGATTTTCAACCCATAAATTATTTCACTGGTATTTGCACCGTGCAATGCACAAAAATCTATAATTGATACCAAATTAATTATCATATTTATAAATATAATAAAAAATACTCCCTATGTCCCCAAAATAAGTTTCTCTTTGGGGACGGCACGAATTTTAAGAAAAAGTGGTAAAATGTATTGATAGTGGAAAAAAAATATATTATAATTAGTATTGGGAGTGTTGAAAAGCTGAAAAAAAAAAATGTTATAATTAGTATTGTAAGGGGTCGTTTGATTTGCAGTTTAGGATTGATTAGGATTAAAATTATCTTGAGAAATTAGTGTGGATTAGTGTGGATTTATATTATTTCATGAGTGTTTGATATCATGGCTACTTAATCCTATATTGTGTTTGATATCCACAGGATTATGTTGGATTATATTATCTAATACCAAAACTATCCTCATATAATTTTAAAAATATCATGTGTGTCCACCATTACTTGGGCATTTGCATTGATATGTAGGGGTGTAATCGAACCGAGCCAAACTGAATAGTGGTGTGCTCAAGTTTGGTTTGTTTAGTATCGAATCAAATCCCGAACTTTACTTACCGAATACTTTGAGGCTCGCGAGCGGCTCACGAGCCTAATCGAGCCTATACGAACTTTCTAAATTTATATTTATATTCAAAATATTGATTATTTTATTTTAAAAATAAATTATTTTATTTAAAATAATAAATATATTAATTATTTTCTTATGACAAATAAAATTAATTAGAGATTTAATACAATTATTATTAATTTTAGTGGATAAATATAAGTTGTATATACTAATAATTTATATTTTTCAAGCTAACGAGCCGAATACTACTAAGCTCAAGTTTGGTTTGTTTATTTATCGAGCTTCTCTAAACGAACTTGAACGAGCTTTTTTCGAGCCGAGCTCCGAATAGTTCGCGAGCGGCTTGGTTTGTTTACACCCCTACTGATATGCGTGAGGAAGGGTAGCAGAATTTTTATCCAACTTCGCAGTATTAAAGTTATCCGAGGGGGGAGGCCGGATTATTAGTATGGGTTATTCCCACAAAATAGCATGTAGAAGTAGGATTAAGTAGGAGTTGACCACATTAATTGAACATGATATCAAACATCACACTAACCTGTATTAATTTAATTTATCCTACCTATAAACCCATATCAAACAGGCCCTAAGTGGTGAAAAAGTGAAAAGTAAGAATAAATAAAGTATTATTAGTGGTGGGGTAGTTGTCCAAAAATGGAAAGAAAGAAAGAGGAACTTATTTGGGAGACGTCCCAAAAAGGAAAAAGATGAACTTATTTCAGGGACGGAGAGAGTGTAATTTTAATATATTTTAGCTAAATATCAAAAAATAATTCATAATAATAAAAATTGATATTATGAAAAATAAAAGAATTAAGAAAATAAAACAATTTAAAAAAAATAATGACATTAAAAATATAAAAATAGATTTATTCAAGAAAAATGAGTGAGGAGAGAGAATTTTGTTAAGTTTTAATCTTTAAATAAATATAACTTTTACATTTTAAATTCAATATTTACATAAATATATATCAAATTAAAGCTCGTGTAGTTTGATATGCATATCAAATTTTTTATAATTAGCCAAATTTCATAATTTTAGCAAAAAGAAAAAGAAAAAAGAAGATAAAGAAAATAAAAAGATAAAATATAATTTACAAATAAACCTTCAACTTTATATAATCACAAAATTGTCATTCAATTTAAAAAAAATATGTCAAATTGAAAATTTCTTTTTTAACATATTATATATTTTGTGAAAAAATATTGTGTGCCCGGTAGATACTCACAGTCACAGATATCGTCTTGGCATGAGAATAGTTTTTTATTTTTTGAAACGTTGGCATGAGAATAGTTATGCAGTAATAAATTGATCCCCGAAATAAAATAGTACTCCCTCCGTCCACGAAATGAGTACCCATATTTCCTTTTTCGTCCGTCCACGAAATGAGTACCCATTTCCCTTTTTGGCAAGTGTACCCCACACATCTCTTTAATTAATACACTCAAAAAGTGGGACCCTTAAACTATTCACACTACACTTCATACATTTCTTAAAACCCGTGCCGTCCACAAATGGGTACTCATTTCGTGGACGGAGGGAGTATTAGTTAACGAATAATTATGGCAAACAACTCAAAATATTTAATAACAAGTCTCTCATCATATTCTTAAACTCAACTGCATAAGACCAAGTCAATTTTGGGTGAAAATGATGCTGCTTCTTTAAAGTATGAGTTCAGAGAAAAGTCGCACAATCAAAGTGATATATAGAGACTTTTAAAAAGTGAGAATTCTCACTATAAACCCCCGATATTTTCCAAACCAAAAAAAGTATCGTTTTCATTTCGTTTATTGGTGACGTGTGCTGTGACGAATCCATATAAATTGTGCTCAATTTCACTTTAATTTTAAATTTGCTAACCTTATCCCTTGGCTATATCATATGGAGTATATAGCTTAATCAGTGCAACCATCAAAGTGAGATAGTCGTAGTCTTTGAATCAGCGAAAAAATTATCTCATCCACGGGAATTTAAGAACGAAACAATCTGAATATATATTTTGGAATGGAATCAGTCGATTTCATTTTGAATAATTTCCTAAATGTAACAATATAGTATCATATTAATAACACCATGGAACATAACATGTTAGTGGAACCCAGAGCATATATGGATAGAGAATCCCCATGATGAGATGGAGTGGTACATTTAAAGTGTTCTTGAGGGTTAGGTGCCTATCAAAAACCAAAAAAAAAAAAAAAAGTGCTTTTGCAAAAGGTGCCGATTCAAAAAGAGAACAATCGTGACTAGATATTCTACTAATACTTTTTAGATGATTTTACATAGTAGTACTTTTTTTTCAGAAAACTAAAGTCACATAAAAATTTCGTTCAACGAAGTTTGAGGCTAGACTCCACATTCACATGGGGAAATCGGTTAAATAAATTTATTCAGTAAAGAAGGCTAAACTATGAACGACTTTGTTAAATATTATACGTACATTAGGTCATTATATTATGCAAGATTGACACTAATATATATAATTGACCAGTATTTTTATTTTTTATCATAAGAACTTTTGTAATGTTATAATTCTTTCAACATGATACGAAATAAGCAAATTCAGATGTATCAAAATTTATCAAATTCAGATGTATATCGTTTTGATTGAAGATTGATTCATTTATTATAATCATAAACACAATTAAAGTGATTATTTGTCCGAATTTTAACGAGTTGCACACATGTTATTTCAAATTGTATAAATAATTAGTAAAGGGCCTTAAGATCAAAATTTCAAAATTTCTATTTAAAAATATAACAAATTTTGTGACATTTATCCATGTAATTAAATTTATAACATATATCTAACATTAATTATCACAAAATATATATTTTTGTTACACATCATTGTCAAAATTTATCTTTACTTTCTCTCTCTCACACACACACACAAATTTTAGAGTAAAATTTTGAAGTAGCCAAAATGAAGCATAAAACACAATTTATGGCCAGACATTGAAAAAACATAAAATTTGGCTATTTTTATTGATTTGGATGTTTTTACCCTTAATGGGGCGGACCGGGTAGGATCAGGCACGCGGGTCGCGTGCCGAGTCGGGTTAGAGCATTGGCACTTATGGCACTATTAGAGCATTGGCAACGCCCTTACTCGAGTGCCTACTCGAGTAGAGCGTTGCACTCGAGTAGGGCGTTGCAAGGGAGAGGGAAGGCGCGTGCAATACGCGCCTTAATTTTTTTTTTTTTAAAAAGAGAAATTCGAATTTTAAATTCGAATTTTGACTGCTTTTTCTCGATATGCGTGCTTTGACCGACCGTTTCCATTTTTTTTTTCTTCTTCTTCTCCTCTTTAAAAAACCCCATCTCCACCATTTTTCTTCACATCTATTCTTCTCCAATTTTCTTCTCCTTCATTTCTCTTGTATAATTCTCTTCCTTCATGGATCCACACAACCCTTTCTATGATCCTAATTGGTGCCCCGATCTCTCCGCCGATTATCACCCCGATATGGGAGGAATCAACTTGGAGGAGACCCCACCCGAGGAGGAACCGGTCAGTGCAGAGCAGAGTGCCTCCAAACTAAAGAAGGGCGGCCGGAGGAAGGAAATGGCCACCAAAATCAAGCACGACAAGGAAGTAAGGATCCGTCATACTTACCTTCCCGAGCATACGGATCTCATCCTCCAAGTTTGGGCAGAGGAGACCAACGACGCCATCCGTGGGACGGATCAGAAGGGGAAGACGTATTGGGGACGGATCCGCGCACGTGTGAACCCCATCATCGGTGTCGACCTTAAGATCCGGCAACTTCAAGGCCACTGGGCCCAAGTGAGCGCGGATGTGCGTCTCTGGGAAGCTATTTGGGTGGAGACGCGCAACAATTGGCCTTCCGATCATTCGGACGATATGCTTCGTGACAAGGCCCAAATCCTCTTCAAGGCTCGAAGCCCACAAAAGGCCGCATTCAATTTTTGGAACGCGTGGAAAGTTCTCCGGAACAATCCCAAGTTCAAGTCGATGTACCTCGTTGGAGACGTGCATGCCTCCAAGAGGACAAAGACTATGGAAGAGGGCGGCTTTACCACCTCGGCGTCGGGCGAGGAGATCTCTTCTTCCCGGCCCGTTGGCAACAAGGCGGCGGCGAAGGCAGCGGCAAAGGGGAAAGGGAAGGCGTCAACATCGCAGATGAGCTCGGAGCCTCCACCCGAAATAGTGGAGAGGTTGGACAGGTCCGACCAGCAGATGAGGGCATTCACCGCCAGTACACGCGGAGGAACGATATCAAGGAGATGGAGCTCGATATGCAGCTCCTGAACGCGGATACGACGCACATGACGGACGCACAAAGGGCATTGCACGCGTCCATGGTCGCCGACGTGCTCAGGCGTCGTGGTCTAGACTAGGATTTTAATTATGTAATTTTAATGATGGTTTTTTATGATGTTTTAGGTGTTTTTAATTTTTATGTAATTTTTTATGATGTTTTAGGTGTTTTTAAATTTTATGTTTAATGGCGTATTTAACTATTAAAAAAATATGTTATTTAAATTATGCAATTAAATTTAAATGAAAAACATAAAAATCAAAACTAATGTTATCAAGTAGGCTATCAAGTAAGCCCATTACGGATGCTCTTAGTGCCATAAGTGCCAACGAAAATCCAAAATAAAACCAAGTAAAATGGTCATTTTGACACTTATGACACTAATAGTGCCATAAGTGTCATACGTGCAACAGAAACAACAGTAATAGAATCAAGAAATCATAAATGGATCATCTAAACCCTAAATCGAACATCAAAACCCTAAATGGATAATCTAAGTCCTAAATGGAACATCTAAACCCTAAATGGAACATATAAATCATACGGGGAAGTGTTTAAAATGGTTCTTTTGGCACTTATGGCACTAATAGTGCCATAAGTGCCAACGGAAATCCAAAATAAAACCAAGTAATAAAATGATGCGTATGGCACTTATCCCGCGAGCGCGCAACTCACCCATAAGCTTCTAGCGGCCGCACAATCATCCAGCGCTGAGTAAAAAGGACAAATTAGGCATACCACCTAATTAATGGCCATATTTTGATATTTTAAGATTATAGGCCAAAAATTGATTTTCAATCTTCATTATGGCCATTTGACTACATTGTTTCAAAATTTTATTATATTATTTTTATTGTTAACAATCAATATATAATTATAAATGTTTTGTCATAAATATATTTTCCCATTTCACAAAAATAATTACATTTTAACATATCACAAAATTAGGTACACTTCAAATATTAATAAACTTTGTAACACGCTTTTATTTTTATGATACACAAAAGTAATTATTAACCTCAAGATATCACACTATTATTTTGTGACATTTATAAATTTCACACAACTTTAAAATACTCAATTCGTCCACGAAAGAACTTCATATCTTTCCTTTTTGGGACGTCCACAAAAGAACTTCCTACCTATTTTTGGACTATACCCCACCACTCATAATCCTCTTACTTTTCACTTTTCACTTTTCACAACTCCCAATATTAATTATAACACATTTTCATCACTCCCAATACACTCAACTACCTTTTATTCACTTTCAATACACTCAATAATACTTTTTTTTTAAAACCCGTGACACTCCCTCCTAGGAAGTTCTTTCATGGACGAAGGGAGTATGTCACTATTATAATATTTTGTTGCAGTGAATATTAGTTTTCACAAAATCTCCTGTACACCCGGATCGTATCCGACCCGAATTTTGACCCGGATCTAACCCAACTGGACTATCCTACCCGAATATCAAGTGTTAGTGTTATTTCGATATAGTGTTAGTATTATTTACATGTACTGTTAGCAGACAGGAGTTCGACCAGTTGATGTTCCATTGGAACATGTTGTATTTATTTATTTTAATCAATATGCGATCTTAATTATAATAATATTTCGAAACTTCATATGAATGTCCTTTTCTGTTCTAGAATGAATTATAATCATTGAAAAATAGGTGAAATAGCAAACATATAAAGACTCGATCAGAATTGAACAGAGAAAATTTCTAAAATTTCCACTTACGGGTTAAAAACTTTAGAAAATTAGATGATACTATAACCAACTCGATCAGAATTCAGAATTCAGAATTCTCTAGTTAGTATTCCGACAAAGTCGCAAGATCTTATCAACAAAGTCTTTCTTGGCGACCTATTTTGACTCTTGTCGACATTCTGTGGAGTTGCATGAGCATGAGTAATGCATTTTTGTTGGTACGCTATCATTTAACCATATTGGTCAACAATTTCTGCTGAAATGGATAAAATCGGAGATTGCCCATAACTTGTTTGTAAATATGAATGGATTAAGATCGCAGAGCATTTCCAATCCCAACTCTTCTTTTTTTTGATCAATAAAAAATTCATTAAAAAACTGGGGTGGTACTAGGAGTACCAAAAACATCAAACAAGTGGTGCAAACTCGTTGGAGCACCACAAAGTAAAAGAAACATTGGACTCGACAACATGGAATATTTTGTTCCAGCTCCAAAGCCTCCCTTTGACCTCATTAACAAGATTGGACACCTCCCAATTCTTGTTCTCAAACCTACTCTCATTCCTATACTTCCAGATCAGCCAAACAGTCCCAATCCAAAGAGCTTTAAGGAAGTTCTTGTTTCTTTTACCTCTTCCTCCTCCAATGAAAGATATGAAATGATCTTCGACTTTTTGTGGTTTAGCCGTTCCAATCCCAACTCTTCTAAAGCGACACTTTCGCTACCTTCTTATCTCCTTCGTATCTATTGATTGATTCTTCACATATTTCGATTTTGATGATTTTACTTTTTTTTGGTTTACTTTTTTATACGTATTTCCTTCTTGAGTTTCTGAAATAGGAAATGTATAGTGTGAGTATGAATCCCCATTAAACACTGTGAATGAATTGGCATTGTTGGTTGAGTTGCAGAGCAGAGGGGCTGGATTTGGACGAAGGTACGGAAGCGAGTGCTATCAGAGTGGGGCCCGTCCTTGTCAGCAGATCTCAAGAATTTATCCATTTAATTGTCCACATATGCTGTCCGGTCACTTCAAGCAATCCTATTTTACAATCTCTTCTTTATGCGAAATATCCTCTTTCCTTCTTTTTGTTTTTGTTTTTTTATTTTATTCATTGTCCATGATATCTTCTTAATACTGGACAGTTATGTTTCGGGTGCTCATCAAACTATGAATTACATATTTTTATTTCTTTAAAAATTGATTTTCTTTCACTTTCAACTTCACTTTCATTTTTGAATTAATTCATACTACTTTTTAGTATTGTTAAAAGTTGTGTTCTCGTATCTTCCATTAGTTATATTGATTTATGACTTGCATATATATTGTAAATTATTTTATTTCGCGATTCAATTTGTTTATGTGGCCGCTCCATATCCTCATATTGCATACAAACACTTTCGCTTCTAGAAAACTCCTAACTTGTAACCAAAACTAGAAACGGTAACAAAAATTAAATTGACCCCTTTCTGTATGTCTAATGTAAGTAAAATCCATTGCAGTTACTTTTATGACATATATACAACATGAGAACTTGTTATCATTCTCACATAATAATAGTGAGAAGAGCACATGCAATTTTGTTTGTTTGCCCATCAATGATCACATGGGAATTAAAGAGACACCCTATTGATTTTTGCTCCACCAACATAAAATATCTAGTTCCCAGAATATTTATGTTGAGAATAAGATTCCAAAGTTAGTCAAAAGAAAAGCATCATGTAAAGTTAGTCAAAAGATAATCAAGGATCCCTTAATTATAGGGATCCTCATGATGTTGTAGGGATCCTCATGATGTTTTAGAATATCAGCTCCCTTCTTAATACTATAAAAGGGGATGATTGTATAAGCAGGAGAAATCAAGAAAAAAAGAAATACAATTACAATCTTTAGCTTCTCTTTATCTTTCTCTATGCATTATGATGATACAATGTTTTAACATGGTATCAGAGCAGGTTTAACCATAGGAACTTAGAAACGAATCATTATCGTTCATAATCCAAAACCAAAACATTCCTAGCCAATTCAAATCAGTTTGTGGAGAAACTCACCGGCGACAGTTTCGATCGCCATTCCAAAAATGAAGAAAGCTTCCAAAACCAGCGGCAGCGGCAAGCCCAACGCCCCTCAGCTGCGCAAGGACCGCAAGTCAGGCTCGGGCCTGCTCGGCTCCCCTAAGAAAGGCGGCCATGGCGGCAAGTTCACGTGGGCAGGCGACGGCTACTCCACGGTCGAGCTGGGCCGCTCCGACATCCACCTCGCCGGCTCCGCTGTAGAGGATTCCGCAAGCGGGTGCGGCGCCACAAGCCCAAGCCCGGCGGGCAGCTTCATCATAAGCTCATGCAGAGCCACCACATACCCCGCCGTGTGCGAGAAATCCCTCTCAACATACGCGGCGACAATAAACAAGAGCCCGAAGCAGCAGGTGATGACGGCGCTGACAGTGAGCGTGGACACGGCCGAATCAACCAAGTCATTCGTGAAGAAGCTCACCAAATTCCGCGGGCTGAAGCCGAGGGTGCGGTCCGCCATCAAGGACTGCTTGGAGGAGATGAACGACGGCGTTGATGGCCGAGAGACCGCCGGATCGGCGGTAGCAGTGGGTAGAGCCGAGAAGTCCGAGAGAGGAGGGGGAGAAAACGCGACCGGCAACCCGGCTAGCGGCGAGGCTGCCGGCGTAGATGGCCGAGATGGCCAAGGAAGCAGCAGCTCGGCGACTGCCGGCGTTAATGGCCGAGGAACCGAGAGATATCAGCAAGGCGGAACCAAGGGAGAGAAAGAGGCGCATGATTTAGGTATAGGGTTTGATGAATATCCATCAAACCCTCCCATTTTTCCCTTCTCTCAATTGCAGTCCCCTATTTTCCGTAAATTACAAAAGAAACCCCATTTTTTTGAGTCTAGTCCCTCAAGTTTATGGAAACCCCAGAATGAACCCCATGTTATTAAAAACAGCCACACAGTTATGCCCAACTCAATTTTTGACCCTAAACCATGTCAAAATTCGAAAATAACCCCTACTGCATGTCAAGTGTCAAATAAACAAGTCAGTAGAAAAACAAATTGGATTTTTGATTGTGGAGCTACAGACACTATGACTTTTGACAAATCAGATATACTTGAGTCATCAAAATCCTTTAGAACTCATGTACAAACTGCTAATGGTGACTTAACTCAAGTAGAAGGGGCCGGAACTATAGAAATCTCCCCAACCTTGCGATTATCCAATTGTCTATATGTTCCGTCCCTATCTCATAAGTTGTTGTCAATTAGTCATGTTACTAAAGAACTCAATTGTACCATGATAATGCATCCTCACTTCTGTTTACTTCAGGATATCAGGACGGGGGAGATTATTGGGCGTGGCACTGAGCGGGATGGATTGTACTATGTGGATGAGATAGCTCAACAAGGCAAGGTGATGCTGGCTCACGGAACTGCTGACCGGGAAGCCTGGCTTTGGCACCGTCGGTTAGGGCATCCATCCATGGGGTATCTTAAGCTTTTATTTCCTAAATTAATAAAAAATGGTGAGAATTTATCTTGTGAAACTTGTGTTTTAGCTAAAAGCCACCGAAAATCTTTTAAGCCTAATGACACACAAGTAAACTCCATATTTTCTCTTGTTCATTCTGATGTTTGGGGTCCTTCACCCGTGGTAGGGGGACAAGGTTTTAAATATTTTCTGTTATTTATTGATGATTGCACTAGGATGACATGGGTATATTTTTTAAAACACAAATCTGAAGTTTTTGAAAAATTTACTCATTTCCATACTATGGTTCAAACTCAGTTTCAGAAAAACATCCAAACCCTTAGAACTGATAATGGAGGGGAATTTGTTAATAATTCCATGAAAATATTTTGTCAAACAAAAGGGATTATTCATCAAACTTCTTGCCCCCACACTCCTGAACAAAACGGAGTTGCCGAAAGAAAAAACCGAATTTTACTTGAAATGACTCGTTCTATGATGATTGAGTCTCATGTTCCCTCCTCGTTTTGGCCCGAGGCCGTGGCAACCTCGGCTTACCTTATTAACCGTCTCCCTACTAGGACTCTTAAACTTCAAACACCATTACAGAAATTGTCTACTCTGGCCTCCATACCTCTTGCCCTTACACTTCAACCACGGGTCTTTGGGTGCTCTGTTTTCGTTCACATTCCTAAACATGAACGCACCAAATTCTCTCCTTGTGCAGTCAAGTGTGTGTTTGTAGGATATGGAGTTAATCAAAAAGGATATAGGTGTTACAATTCCAAAACCCGTCAAATCATCACCACCATGAACTGTGATTTCCTTGAAACTGAGTATTTTTACTATAACCACCTTACCAGTCAGGGGGAGAGTGAGAGTGAGATCGACTTGTTAAGTTGGTTACCAATGCCAGTCCCAGAAGCAGATCCAACAGAAAAGGTTAACCTAGCCACCGAGCTTACTTCATCCACATCTGAGCAATCCAATCCACCGCCGCCCCAAATATCTTCTTCGCCACTGATATCTGAGGTAAGAGATTCTGAACCTATTACTATGATTTCGGGTTCTACTGATCCTGTTTCTCAAGTGGTTGAAGAAGAAGAACAGGAAGTACAGGAGGAGCATACAATGGGTGCAGACAAGGGGAGATATGTGTTACCCCCTAGAAGTACTCGAGGAATTCCTCCTAAACGTTATTCACCAGAAAAGTTTGGGAAGAACTCTCGGTATTCTATTGGGGGTATCGCCAAAGGGAACCTATCCAAAACTGCCGCTGCCTATGAAGTAGCTTTGTATGACGAAGAGATCCCAAAGAATGCGGAACAGGCCTTAAAGATTCCACATTGGAGAGATGCCATGAAGAAAGAAATAAGTGCACTGAATCGAAACCATACATGGGAGAAGTGTAGACTACCAAAGGGGAAGAAAACTGTAGGATGCAAATGGGTCTTCACAATCAAAAGGAGACCGGATGGATCTATTGAGCGTTACAAAGCTCGATTGGTCGCAAAAGGATACACACAGATGTATGGGATCGACTATGAGGAGACCTTCTCACCTGTTGCAAAAATGAACACTGTCAGAGTACTCCTCTCAATTGCTGCTAATAAAGACTGGGATCTTCATCAGTTCGATGTTACAAATGCTTTCCTTCATGGAGAGCTTGAAGAAGATAGGGAAGTCTACATGGAGGTGCCTCAAGGTTTTTCAGGAGATTTTGGAGAAGGTGAAGTTTGCAAGTTGAAGAAAACCTTATATGGGCTCAAGCAGTCTCCCAGAGCTTGGTTTGGAAGATTCACCGCAGCCATGAAGAAGTTTGGGTACCAGCAAAGCAACTCAGATCACACCTTATTCTTAAAGAAACGAGGTGATTTGATCTCTTGTTTGGTCATTTATGTTGATGACATGATCATAACAGGGGATGACACAGAGGAGATTCAAAAGTTGAAAGAAAGCTTGTTCAAAGAGTTCGAAATGAAGGACTTAGGAAAACTAAAATACTTCCTCGGAATTGAAGTTCTCAGATCAAAGAAGGGGATCTTCATCAACCAGAAAAAGTATACTCTAGATCTCCTAGCTGAAACTGGGATGCTAGATTGCAAGCCAGCAGAAACTCCTATTATTATAAATCATGGGCTACAAATTGTGGAAGGAGCTCAGTTAGCCGATCGAGGACAATATCAGCGTCTGGTAGGGAAACTTATCTACCTATCTCATACTCGACCTGACATTGCTTATGCTGTTGGTGTTGTTAGTCAATTCATGCACCAACCACAGGCTGACCACATGGAAGCTGCGCTCAGAATTGTGAGATATTTGAAGAAGACCTTTGACTATGGAGTGCTGTTCAAAAAGACTGGACATCTTGAGATACAAGCTTACACCGATGCTGACTGGGCAGGAAACCCGAATGACAGAAAGTCAACTGCTGGATACTTTGCATCTGTGGGAGGAAATCTAGTCTCATGGAGAAGCAAGAAACAAAAGGTGGTTGCTCTCTCAAGTGCAGAATCAGAATTCAGAGGAATCAAGAGTGGGTTAACCGAAGTCCTTTGGCTAAGAAGATTGTTGATGGAATTAGGCCTTCACCCAACAAAGACGTGCCAAATGTACTGCGACAACAAGGCTGCCATCAGCATATCTGAGAACCCAGTTCAACATGATAGAACTAAACATGTAGAAGTGGATAGGCACTTTATCAAGGAAAAGATTGAGGAAAAGATTGTGGAGCTCCCGTTTGTGAGGTCCGAAGATCAGCTCGCTGATATCTTAACCAAGGCTGTGGACTTCAAAAGTTTTTCAGAAGTTCTTTCCAAGTTGAGTATCGGAAATCCCGTCACTCAACTTGAGGGGGAGTGTTGAGAATAAGATTCCAAAGTTAGTCAAAAGAAAAGCATCATGTAAAGTTAGTCAAAAGATAATCAAGGATCCCTTAATTATAGGGATCCTCATGATGTTGTAGGGATCCTCATGATGTTTTAGAATATCAGCTCCCTTCTTAATACTATAAAAGGGGATGATTGTATAAGCAGGAGAAATCAAGAAAAAAAGAAATACAATTACAATCTTTAGCTTCTCTTTATCTTTCTCTATGCATTATGATGATACAATGTTTTAACAATTTACACAAAATGATTTCTCTTAATGCTTCAAAATCCAATCCGAAGCCAACATAATGAAGACATTTCCAAATGACAAATAACTCTCAATATACACTCATAATGAACACATTCATGTCCCATTGAATTAGCAAGCACACTGAAACAATCACACTTCTCACCAGAAAAAATAGTAGTAACAGAAAGAAAGAAAAAAATTCAGAAAATTACGAAAACTTGCATTTTCTTAAAAACAATGAAAGAAAAGGAAAAGCAACATAAGTCGGAGAACGTGTATAGATTGGATTTGAGAAAAGAAAAGATCAAAAGAGCAGTCACGAGAAACATCAAACATTATGGTATATTCACATTGTGTGAGGACCATTGAAGAAAAGCTGTTACAATCTGGTCCTAAAATCTAATCCAAATACACGCGCGCGCATACGCGTAATGTCTCCATGTTGGCTGTTACCAAACCCCTCCAACTATATTAACGTCTCCCAATTTCCAATCCTCTACCATCACTCCCACCACCACTTGCACCACGTCGTCTTTAATTTCTGTAAGCTTCCATCCCTGCTCTTCAAATCTTTGAGCAAAATGGCTCATGCAGTAACCAATGGATTAAAATCTGGCAATTTCTCGTCTTCTCCTTAATCATCACTCCCTCTTCCTTAATTTATCCAATTTTGTGAAATAAGTGGAGGGCAGAAAAAATGATAAATTTTGGCCGCTACTCAGTTTAGAGTTTCGGGTGTGATACCCAGCCTATTATTTCTTGCTATTTGTATTATGGAGTATTAAGTAATGTTTTCGATTTTGCTCTTCCCTGTTTGCAGAAAGAATTTGGGATTTATTTTACCTAGAGTGAATTTTAAGGAAGGTTTTTGGTTGAAGAAGAAGAAGAAAAAGAAATGGACTGTGCTTTTGAACACCAGATCTTTTCTGAACTGCCTGCAATTGACGAATGCGTGATTAAGCAGGACTCTCAGGAATATGGGTATAGTGATATATACTTAATCTTTCTGCTAAAAGAAAAATATCGATTTAGGCAAAAATTAAATATGATTTTGCGGTTTCAGGTGCTCTCATTACCAGAGGAAGTGTAAGATCGTAGCGCCCTGTTGCAACGAGACATTTGATTGCAGGCACTGCCACAATGATGCCAAGGTGCACTTCGCTTTTGCACTTGTCATTAGATTTGTGTTTGATGATGCTAATGATCATCTAATGATTATGCAGAACTCTATAGAAGTTGATCCACTCGATCGCCATGATATTCCACGTCATGAAGTAAAGAGGGTTAGTTTTTCTTTTTCTTGTTCCCCTGTTTCTTCTGCTCCTGTAAATGTCAAGAAATCTCATCTTCACCAATTTTCTCATCAAATGCTTTATATGTGTCTTTTTCAGATCATCTGCTCAGTGTGTGACACAGAACAAGATGTAAGTTCAAATAGAAAGATAGGCAGTTACTGCACAGCATATTTTTCTGGTTGATCAACTTAATTTCTGATGTTATTCACTTTTCCTTGTTTAATTAATTTGCAGGTCCAACAAATTTGCACTAATTGTGGGGTTTGTATGGGGAAGTACTATTGCTCGATATGCAAATACTTCGATGATGATGTGAGCTTCTTTAATTTAATCCTCGGAGCACTTGCTCTTCTTCTTTTGTGTTATGTCCCTCATCAATTCATTCTTTTTCCTTGTATCAGATTTCAAAGAATCAATATCACTGCGAAAAATGTGGAATATGCAGGTGATTATTCTCTTAAGATATTGGCTTAATATAGAATTCAATAATCTAGAGAGATATTATTGAGAAAGAGAGAGATACTGAAATGGCATGAGGCTTCATCTGTCTTGAGATAGCCAACCATGAATTTTGATTCTTGTCCCTTTCATATGCGTCTAGATTCTCATTATTCATAGGCAACATGTTACCCCAGACATCGCCAAACTCATCCTGCCCCACATTATCCTCTATGTATCGACTCGCTGCAGCTGATAGCTTCTTTTGAGTAAAGTAAAGCCGTCGCCTTTGAATCTAACTTTTCTTCTCTTTTTCTTTTGGACGTCTCTTTTCTTGTTGTAGAACTGGCGGCAAAGACAACTTTTTCCACTGCGATAAGTGTGGTAAGTCTCAGCAGTCACAGAAATAATGAAATTTACTGCTTATTACAGCTACAAAAAATAATACTAACAAGATCACTCGTGTTTGTTTCAGAATGCTGCTATTCAAACATATTGAAGGATTCACATATATGTATAGAGAGAGCGATGCATCACAACTGTCCAATTTGCTTCGAGGTAAATGACAACTGGCCATAAATAAGACTCAAAATGGTATTGGTACATATGGTCCTATATAGCTAACTAACATATGTCTCCAAATTTGTCTACAGTATCTTTTCGACACGCCTAGAGACACTACTGTGCTGCCATGCGGGCACACTATACATCTCGACTGCGTTAAGGAGATGGAACGCCATTTCCAGTAAGAATCCCCCTATCTCACTCGCGTCGTCTCCTGTAAACTGGAACACATAACTAATGATTTCGAGATGCAGGTATTCTTGCCCGGTTTGCTCAAAATCGTACTGTGACATGACCCGCGTCTGGGAAAAGCTGGATCAGGAGGTATTCGACATGCTCTACTTGTGATTTTTAATTAAATTTAACACTCGGATTCCACAGCATATTAAACTGTCTTGTTCTGTTTATCAATCATTCAGATTGCTTCAACACCTATGCCTCAAATGTATCAGAATAAAATGGTGAGTAAAACTGATAACTAAAACAGATTCATCATTGGCTTTTGTTTATGTGCATTGATTGATACTAACTAGAGAAGACCTATATATTAGGTTTGGATCCTCTGCAACGACTGTGGAGAGACATCTGAGGTGAACTTCCATATACTGGCGCACAAATGCACCAACTGCAACTCCTACAACACGAAGCAGACGAGAGGGCGTAGCCGCACACCATGTGCATCGCAACTTGTTTAGATGAATGAATGTAACCCCAAAAAAAATACAAAAAAAATAAAATTGAAATAGATGAAGAGCTACTCTTGGTGGAGAAATAAGGCGGTGGTGTCATCATCAATTCATCATCATCTGTGAGCTGAAGCCGAAGATCGTGCTGTTCCTTTATTCTTTACTCATTACTTCACTACTTAGGAAAGATTGTGTAAATACATCTTCAGCTTAGCCTCTGTCGAAATCTACACATCACCGTGTAAATCTTTAACGTGATTATGAAAATGTGTATTCTTTCTTATATATCAAACATTTTAATTACTTCATGTTCTTGACTAATTAGCTGTAATATTTGAAATCGGAGGACTACACTTAGCATAATACAGCAAGTTCCCAGCTCATCAGAAGACTATAAAACCATTACTATTATATATATTTCAAGCAATCATCGATAAAAGAATAGATTGTAATTCAAATAAAAAATTGGATCAATTGGTAGCTCCTGGCCCGTAAAGGTACAAATCCCTGTTGTTGTGTGCTTGCAAGGGCCTCGCATTTTCCTCCGCGTACTGTCAAATTAAACAAGAACACATAAATATATAAACTCAAATTTACAATCTAATTGTGAATAATTTAAATTTGTATCATCTCTTACATCATGAACGGCTTCTCTCATCAACCGAACTTGATCCCTCGAAACGGTCTTTACCTAAAAGTCGTTAAAATGATAGTAATAATTAGGCACGATATTGAGCTTCCACATTGTAGAATAAGAGGGTGAAATTAAAGGGTATATGAATATGGGTGGTTTTTAAGTTGTATACCTTTTTATTAAGGGTCCAAATAACTCCTTCTGTACAGGGAGGAACGGTGAGTGATCCCAAATATCTGTAAAATCTTTTGCTACCAAATTCTATGTCGTTGGGGTCCACCATTCCCAAAGCACTCTGACCGTCCTTGTTATCACTGATCGACGATATATTTGCCATTAACTGTAAATATTGACATTGAATGGACTGTTTAGCTATTTAAATTAGAAAAACTCAACAAGAAATTAGTTAGTAGTATATGGAGTAGTATTTTTTACTACCTTGGAAAGAAACTGATCAGGTGTTCCAATCTTGTATAAGATTCCGACGACAGCTATCTTATTTTTGACATTTGGATCTGTGTTTAGATGCACCAAGTGCAGCTCCATATCATACCTGTAGATTACCATTAATATTTCAATTTTCTCACACTAAGCAATATTTGATTCATTTGAGTTTTCAAGTGTGTAAGAATATTTACCTTCTGCCGTTGATAGTGTGCTCTGAAGGAGAGTGCCAGTGGGCATACCGGAGAGGGTACTCGGCGCCGTTGATGAATAGTGATCCAGCGCCACCAATCCACTCAATCTGCATCAACAGATCCAACTTTCATTTTTATACAATTTATAAGCTATTAAAATCAAAACAAATACTAAAAATTAACTAAACTGCAATGACTCTTAATAGTATGTGAAGAAGCATATATAGTTATTTTAGCGAGGCAGATATATATGCATAGTGATTAATCTTACTTGTATATCATGACCTCTATTCTTGACAGTTGCATTAGCAAATTTGTAAATTCTGTTTTCCGGCTTGGAAATGATCTTCACTCTTTCATTCGACATATCTATTGGAGATTGCAAAGTGCCATTATTGCATGCCGCCCATTCTTTCTTCATCTTTCCCCATTTTCTTGGACCCTTCTCACTTTTTGCCCCATAATCAAACTCCCTTTCATTCTCTGAAACCCACGACAAGAAAAAAAAAACTCAAAATCAAAATCAAAATTATTTAATAGTTCAAAATTCCAAGAGGAAGATGAAAAGGCAAAAACGTTTACAGGTTAATTTGCATACATACCTACTTCTTGAGCATTGAGGGATTTAGCTCCAAACAAAACAATGCAAGAAATTACTAGGGGAGCAAGAATGTAGAGAGATTTAATTCTAATCTCCATTTTTTTTTTCTCTCTCTCGTTTCTAATTGTATCTTCGTGATATAATATGAAACAACAATTGCTGATAGTATTATGAAGATTTTTGATTTCTTAGAAGCTTGATTAAGGATTAGGTGATGTTGTGTGGGTATATATAACACGAAAAAAAATTGAATTTGGTTGCGCGTCGTGCTGGAGTGGAATTTTCTTGCAGGTTTCTTAAAAGTTGGCCTGTATCATATTCATATAGGTGCGAAGTGTGAACCTCGATTTAAATATACAAATATTATTAAATTGGCAGAGCCAGCTAATTACCAATATCTTTTTTAGGTAAAGAACATGATCAATCATACACGCTGTTTGCTTCACAAAAAAAATGAAGTAATATATTACCGAGAAGTTGGAAATATAACTGAATAAATTTTCTTGTATGAGTTCTTGTACGTAATTTATTGTTTCTTACCTAACATTGCAGTAATTGGACAGAACTATGAATAATGACTGAAAATTTCTGCTAATTCATACCCTGTAGCAATTGAAACTCAGCTTTAACAGTCAAAGAAGATAACAAATTTCTCGGCAAAATACTAGGACAAAATTTGGTAAAGGTCGATCACCAAATCAACTATGCAGTCGTTCCATTAATAGGCAATGTTTCTGGTGAAAAAAAAAATGAAAATCGGTGCATTAATTTCAATAGAATATAGGGATCTTGACACATATAATGAAGTGTTAATGTGTTGCAAAAATGGGTACCTGCATTAATTTCATATTGTATTTACGAATGATTGTCCATGTTTAGGAAATTTGAAAACGTACCAGATTCAATAGAAAATTTGTAATATCACCAAATTTCTTAAAGAACTAATTGACAGGTAATCTAAAAAAATTACGCAAAGACTTGTGTGCGGGTGGCCGCATGGTATGCGGACCACCCGAACACGTGTTTATATATTAAGTTATAGTAATGATTTTCAAACTTATGATGTGGTGTAGTGGTAACAGCCACTACTCTTTCTCCCCAAGGTCAGGATTTCGAATCTTGTAGCCCCCATTTGCGATTTTTGGTTGTTTTTTTTTTTTATAGTTTTATTTCTTTCTTTTTTTTTTCCTTTTTCTGTTTTCTTTATTTTTTTATCTTTATATATATATTATTTTTCTTTACAATATTTTTTTTTCTTTGCAATATTTTTAAATTTTACTATTTTTCTTTTGCATTTTTTAATATATTTTGGTTTTTTTATTCTTTCGGTATTTTCTTTATTTTTCGTTTGTTTTTTATTTTTTGTTTTTCTTTTGTATTTTTTTTATATATTTTTGTGAAAAATGTAATATTTTAAAATATTACATTTCTTCAATAACGTTACATTTCTTCATGTCAATAACTATTTTTTATTATAATAATAATTATTTGATAAAATAACTAAATGTAATGTTTCTAAATAATTACATTTGTTCACGATAATTGTTACTTTTATTTATGAGAATTTGTACTTTAGTTATTTGATCAAATAATTATTTGTGTAAGCAAAAGTAATAGCACTTTTAGGGTTTAGTATTCCCTATTTAGGGTGTAGTATTCAGTGTTTAGAGTTTACAAAATATTGAATGATGATTAATACTTATATTCACAAAAGTATACATTTAAGCATGGAAATGTATATCTTAGATAAAATTAAAGTAAATATTGCCATTTGAATTTATTATTGAATGGCTAGGGTATATTATTGAATATGACTAGGGTTTAGTATTCAAGGTTTAAGGTTTAGTATTCCGTGTTTAGGTTTAAAAAATTTTGAATGATTGTTAATACTAATATTCACATAAGTATACATTTATGCATTAAAATGTATATCTTATATAAAATAAAAGTAAATATTGCCATTTGGGTTTATTATTGAATGATTAGGGTTTAGTATTCAGTGTTTAGGGTTTAGTATTCCCTATTTAGGGTTTAGTATTCAGTGTTTACAAAATATTGAACGATGATTAATACTTATATTCACATAAGTATACATTTAAGCATGTAAATGTATATCTTAGATAAAATTAAAGTAAATATTGTCATTTGGATTTATTATTGAATGACTAGGGTTTATTATTGAATATGACTAAGGTTTAGTATTCAAGGTTTAGGGTTTAGTATTCCCTATTTAGGGTTTAGTATTCCGTGTTTAGGTTTAAAAAATATTGAATGATGGTTAATACTTATGTTCACATAAGTATACATTTAAGCATGTAAATGTATATCTTAGATAAAATAAAAGTATGCATTCAGTGTTTAAGTTTGAAACATTACATTTCTTCACAACAATGTTTATTTTTATTCATACGAATGTTTACTTTTAGTTAGTTACTTAAGTAATAATCTTTGTAAATAAAAGTAATTATTGATGTGAAGAAAAGTAAGCTTTATAACAATAATTACTTTTTAGACAACAATGATTACAATAAATATAATATTTTTGAAACATTATATTTCTCCATATCAATTACTACTTTTTATTATATATATCAATGATTACTTTTAATAAACATAAATAATAATATTATTATTTGATCAAATAATTATTATCGTAAGAAAAAATAATTATTGATATGTATAATGCTTTATATTGAATGAAGGTAAATATTTATATTACCATAAGTATACATTTGTGTAACAAAATGTATATCTTATGCTTATTAAAAGTAAATACTCATATTAGGGTTTAGTGTTTAGGTTTTAGGGTTTAGTTTACAGGGTTTAGAGTTTAATTTATAGGATTTAGGGTGTAAAAATATAATACTTTATATTAAATGAAGATAAATACTTATATTTACAAAAGTATATATTTGTGCGAATAAATGTATATGTTATGCTTATTAAAAGTAGCATTTACTATAAGCAAATGTAATAATTTGGGGTGACGGATCAAATGGGCGCAGGTCAAGGGCGCGGATCCGGGTCAGGGTTGGGGCGCGGGTCGACCCGGCCGCATCCCATGCGGGTGCCCTCACCCAAGTCCAACTCAAAAAATTATCTTTGACTAAAAATCTGAAACATGTTTCTCTGCAGCGGCTCAACAAATAAGATGGCTGGAATTTGAGGCTACAAAACAAGTTGAAGACAGAGATAGTGAAAACAAATTGATTTCAAACAGAAAAAGACGAGAAGGAAACGGTGCGTTTACTCGATTTCGACGGTGGCGGTGGTCGTTAGCTCCCATTTCAATTCCGGTATGTATTTTAGTGGCTGTTTTACGTTATAGAAGTTGACGGTTGTTAGATTAGATAATTACGGACGGCGGCTCTCTCTCTATAGTCTCTAGGAATTCATTTATTTCTTTTTAAATTGGGATATTATGGGGTATTAGGAATTACTATAAATCAAACTCACGATCTCGTTTCTGAAATCAGTAAATCCTATTCTCATAACTAGTGTATAACCCGTCGAAATTCGACGGGTAATTATTTTATATTATTATTTAAATTATATAATATTTTTTTATATAAGCAATTATTTATATATAAATTATTTTTTTTTAATTTGAGGTAATATAATTGAAATTATATTAATTTGAACCATATTTTTTAATTAAGTGTTAATTTTTTATTAGAATAATAAATATTATTTTTATATAAATTTTTATTTGATAATGTTTTGGAAAAGGTCGATATAAGATTGAAGATTTTCATCTGAGCATCATCTCGTCTAAACTATGTAGGATCATATTATCATCTATCGCCTGAAAGACGATATCTAATGTTTGAACACTAAACTTTTGAGCATCATCTCGTGTAGACTTTAAAATACAAAAAATGAGTTTTTATGCGTCAATTTTTTTAACACCACTATTTGAAGCTTCAAAACTCAAAGTTGACTTGTGAGATTATATGATTTGGAGCTTCCAACATCATAACTAACTTGTAAACATCATTTTGTATGGAACTTGAAAAAATCTTGCCCAAAATTTTATGCATTATTAGCTTCAAATATTATAATTGGGTTCCGAGAATCATCTCGTTCGGGGTTTGAAATAACAAATTTAGCTTGTGAGTATCATCTCATTTGAACTTTTAATGACCACAACTAAGTTACAAAAATTATCTCGTGTGCAGCTTTAAAGATCATTATCATCTTAAGCTTGTAGGATCATAACTACTTCTAAACATATACTCCATATTTTCGCCCGTCGAATATGGAACTTGTAAGCATCTAATATCATAACTAACTTGTAAACATCATTTTGTATGAAACTTGAAAAAATCTTGACAAACTTTTATGCATTATTAACTTCAAATATTATAATTGGGTTCCAAGAATCATCTCGTTTAGAGTTTGAAAGAACAAATTTAACTTGTGAGTATCATCATTTAATTGGGTTCCAGGAATCATCTCGCTTGGAGATATTCAAATTGTATTAGTCTCAATAATTCCGTCAATTAAATATAGATTTTTAATTTGGAGTGCAAGAGCTTCTTCTTGTATAAGTTTTATTTTAGTGAAACATTATAAAAAAAATCAATGTGAAATGAGGTGATTTATATGAATTCTTCACTCGATTGAGATTATTATAAATTTAATACATAATTAAAGATTTGTAATGTATTTTAACATCATATCCTCTATTGTTCTTTATCTAAATTCTTCATTTATGCATTACTAATTTCATAATTTATCTATTATTATTATTATTATTGACGAAACTGAAACAAATAAAGTTTTTAGATATGAAAAATATATTTTTCTTCCCTATACAAATAAAATGTACAGATATATTTTATAAAAAATAAAAATAAAAATTTAATTATTTTGATAGACATAAAATAAGATTTTGTTTTAAAGTAATCAGGTTATAGAATTTTTGCCTTATTATTAAAACATGTAAATCAATGACCGAACCCGTTTATAATTTACATACACGTGCATGTCTCAATTCAAACTCAATTTAAAATTGATTTTATTGAAAATTAAGAAGATAAATATTATATATATATATATATATATATATATATATATAGATAAATTCATACAATATATTGCAACATATACATATAATATATACACTTTTGAGAAATATAAAATTAATAACAAATATACATCTAATCACTAACATTCAATTAAAATCATTTATTGTATATAAATTATAATTTTTTTCTTCACAGACATGTAAATCTAATTTTTATCGAGATAAAATAAATAATAGTAAAATTTATTAATTTAGATTATATGTAAGTTATTATTATTATTATTATTATTATTATTATTATTATTATTATTATTATTATTATTATTATTATTATATATATATATATATACACATTTATTATTAATTATATTTATTAAGATTAATGGATCTTTAGATAGAATGTAATAGTTATTAATTAATAAATGATAAAGATTATATATGGTAAGTTTTGAAATGGTGAGATTCTAGATATGCCACATAGGTTAAGGCTTAATCCTATTATATAATAGATAGATGAATGTGGGTGCAAATAAACTCTGTCATTAATTATCTTCGTTGCACAGTAAAGAATTATTCGATTACTTTTCTTATAATAATTTAAGATATAAATAATAACGCGCACACACAGATTTATGATAGTATAATTTGTGACATCAGCAATGGCGTTTATATTTGTGGAAGGTTACGATTTACGAATAAGAAAGGAGAAAGAGAGGGACATTGAATAAAAGACAATAACATTTGAATTTCTTTTGAACATTAATCAGGATTACCCCACCTGGCGACCATATATATCTTTGTTCCATTCGTCATTTTCTGTAATTATTAAGAATAAATTAATTGCTGAAACGGCATGCAATATTTGTCTTAAAGATGAGGTCATGGCGGGGCACACACGCAGTAGTTAGATGTTAGTATGTTACAATGTATGGAACATTAACTATTGAGAGTTGATGTTTATAAATCAATAATAATTTAATTAATTATTTTTACTCGCTATCGTATATGATTTTTTTTACATCATCACATGTGATTTGCAAAATCCGTCAAGTTGAAATAAGGAGAAAAAGTAATCTAAACACACATGGCCAAATTTGATAGTGATGAAAGATAGGGAGTCCAATTTTGACTATTCCAAACAATAAACGCCAAGGTGTCGGGAGGTGAGTTCGTAATTCATGACGTTTTATTGCTATTTCTTGAACTCGGGTAAAAAATTATTTCATGTAACATTAGATATATCCTTCTCGCCTATTTAATTAGGCATGTATTTCTTTTTCAAACGTCTCACTTGAATCGGCATATTTTTTAAGCGATTTTTATACTAATCATATAAAATAATGAAAATTAATAATTGGCTCTTAAACATAATCAAATTTACGATTTTACTCTATATTTGATATCTCCCAAATTAAATTAAATTTGTTATAAATTAACAACTTCATTTAAGTAAATATCAAATAATAAACACATATAATTTTCAATCGTAATCTAAAAATATTTATAGCCCCCTATCATAATATGATAAAGAAATACGTTTATATGCATATATAAATCATGTAAAAAACTGTATAGCCCTCAACTCAAAATTCTAAGAACCACATAAACAGAAGTACTGATTAATTAAGTTTAGAGTTTCAATTATCATCTTTTAAAACTTACATGGACATTATGTCAAACATCTCATCAGCAAGCCTCTTCAAGCTCTCATCAAATGCGGCAAAACTCGCTTGTTCTTCGCTCGCAAAATCGAATCATCTTTTAAAACTTACATGGGAATTATGTCAAAAATCTCGTCACAAGCCTCTTCAAGCTCTCATCAAACGAGACAAAACTCGCTTTTTCTTCATTCGCAAAATAGATTATGATTCAGGTAATTGAAAGTGTTAATAGGCAAAAATGCCCTTTTCTTATAAACACTTGTAAAAATGCCCTTTTTCATAAGTGAAAAAGGGCATTTTTACAAGTGTTTATAAGAAAAGGGCATTTTTGCAAATGCCTCGAATTGAAATTAAACTATGCGATCGTTGTTTCTGTTGGAAAAATTCTTTGTTTTGAAGATGACAAAATCCAATGATAACAAAACCCCGATGATAGCCAAACTAGCTGACGGACCTTGAAGTTTTCCAACTAGAGTGCAGTATGCTGAAATCTAAGTTCATGATAAAAGACTTAAAGAAATACTATGAAGAAGTTAAAGGTTTCTAGAAGACCCAACTGAAGAGATCATGCCAACTCGAGAAGTAGATTATGCTGAAGATGGAGTCGCAACTGAAGAAGAAGTTCCAACAGAATTGAAGATCAAGATGAACCAACTGACAAGAAGATCTAAAACTAAGAAGACTCGGCAAAATCAGAAGACTTGGGGAATGTGCAAATCCAGCTAAGTAAAAAGGGAAGTTGGTGACCAGGCATTACAGCTGACTTTCAGTCCACAATCAGTGGATCTCACACTGATCATCCGTACCTGATAAACTGCAAAAGGAAATCGAAAGTCGCAGAGTTTGCCGTACAAAGTTGTAGGACTCGACAGCAATATCTCAGATGTAGTCCAACGAGAAATTTTCAACGGATATCAAATCAAAATTGAAGAAGGGTTGTTTCTCCAACGGCTATATTCAGTTCCCGTCAATAAACACAATAAAAGATCAAGATACACATGAGTTTTTAACTTTGGACACTGATGTATTCGTCCTTAAAACCTTCATGGTTATTTTCAAACAACAACAATAACAACAACGATCCAAAGAGGAATTTGTTCTTCATAGTTTGCACTCGTGAATAAATCAACAATTCCTCGACTAGACAATTCTTCACTGTAAACATCCTTAGCCTAAATCCGAACACACTAGATATACCCAATTGTTCTTCATTGTAATAGTGTGTTCACTAAGTTGGAGACCCCCTCTAAACCTCCTACCTGTTGTAAAATATAGGTGTTGAAGTTAGGAGAAGTCCGACAATTAAGCTACGTGTGAGTAGTCTGAAAACTGGTGGAGTAACGGGTGCTACTGGGAAATAGAAGACAGAAGCAATCCACATAAATTGTCATTTACGATCACGGCCGCATAACCAGTGGATCAACTTAATGTAATTAGCTGATCGGTTGACTTGCAACCATAAAATAAAAAATCTTAAAGTGAGTGGATTCCCCTGTTCAACAAGGCCGTGGACGTAGGAGCAATTGGCTCCGAACCACGATAAATCTTTGTGTGCTTTACTTTATGCTTTACACTTGTGTTATCTTTCATTTTGTTAAAGCGTTGCATACAATGCATTCTGTATGAAGTCAACAAAGAAGTAGTCAACACAAACTTTACCTCGTTTCCTAAAAAAAAGCTGACTGAGTCTTCTTGCTATCTAAAAGAGATTTCATAAAGCGAGTTTTCACAAACCACCACATTCCACATGAACATCAATACTTGTCCAATTGATCAGTTGAACTGTTGTCAGTAGAATTGTTAACTGATCACTTAGTGTGAACAAGATTATTTAGACCTCAGTTAGACTACCTGTTAGCTTATTGGGATCAACATAGATGACTCATTATCAACTGGACATGTTCCTAGACACAACTTTGACCAAGAAGCAAAAAAGTTGTAATTGGTGTATCCCCCACACCAATACTCACTTGCTCGGGACGAACAATGTCCTTCAAGATTTCTCTTTTATCCTTCTTGAGCCCTAATACCTTATCTCTCTCGTCTGCATCTTTAATTTCAGAGTTCGTAGACAAAACAATTTTAGAACCTGATAAAGAAACGCAAAATGCATTTGGTTTTGCAGTATCTATTTTGTTGGAGCAAATTGCTTACTGTATTTTGATTTTTGCAGTGTGGTTGGAGAAGCATGAAATTAAATTCTGCTACATATTAGAATATTACACAATCATAACCGAATTGTTGCCTCGTTTTCAAGCTTCTTCAAGTTCCCATCAAACACTACAAGAATTAGGATGATAGACTACACGACGTTATAGACGACACATTGCGTAAAACTATCGTCCATATGTCAATAGACGACGGATTATAAAATAACATCGTCTATGACCGAGATTTCAGACGACGCAACACCTAAATCGTTGTCTATTATGTACATAGATGACGGTTTAACTAATGCGCGTTGTCTATAAAATACGACCATAGACGACGCGCCACCAAAAGTATAGACGACAGTTTTGGTGGCGCGTCGTCTATGGTAGCATTATATAGACAACACACATCAGTTACCGTCGTCTATGAGATTAGTAGAAGACGTGTAATCCTATGTCGTCTATAAGGTTATTAGACGACATACTTCTCCACGTCTTGTATTGTAATTCTAATTTTTCAAGCTCCCTAGAGTTATACTTCTCTCTCCCGCCGCCTAAATCTGTCTCCATCCTCCCAATCTGTAGCTGTAGTACCCCATGTACTACACCACTCTCGTCCTTCGCCGTCGACTCCGTGATTCCCACCACGAATCGACGATCGGAAACCACCGCGAGAAGCAGTCCATTTTCTCTTCACCACCGAGCTCAACTGTGCCGTAAACGTGTGCGAGAGTGAAGAAGGACAGCCCTAGCTACCTTCCCTCGACCTCACACCACGGTCGCACCGCCCACCGTCGCCTGACCCCCTCGTCGCTCGACTGCCGTGCCTGGCCGCGACCTCCGCCCACCTCGCCACCAGCTAATTCTATACCGACGTCGCCATTCCATTTTTTGAATTTTTTTTAGAATTTGTTGTGGGGAAGAACAAAGGCAGAAGGCATGCTCTGTTTTTTGTTTTCGTGAATTATTATCAGACAATGAGACAATTAGGTTGCTTGGTAGAACTAGAGGATTTGTAAGTGAGGGTAGCGGTAGAGAGAAATTGGTTGTTGATGGCTTATGTACATACAATCTTATGTCAATTGCTGCAAATGCTATGTCGCACACTATGCAAATGGTCTAATCATCTTATTCACAATCTTTATTTAGCACTCATCCCCTCTCTCTTGCCCTTGTATGCATTCTCTCTCTCAGTAAACCTAGCTTGCTATTGGCGTTGCTAAATTATGATTGGTGATTGCGTTTGCTGTTGATTGACAGGTTTCGTTTGGCCAGACAGCCTTTTTTCCCGGCCGAATGACTAACCCTAATAAATTTTTGGTAATTATTTCCCCCAATTAGGAAATCTTAATTCTTATATTGCTTTTGGATGTGTGTTATTTGATTTGATATATTGTGTTTACTTCGAAATATGATGGATGATTATCTGCATGTTGTGGCAATCGCTTAATCGGATATGAAAGTAGTTGAGGTAGTTCCTAGCTTCGAAGAAATTTTTTAGTGTTAATGAAGATTAGTAATTATTGTAGTTTGAGTTTCAGATATTCGAGTGTGAATGCAGGCCCTTTTAGGGGAAGGCTACCATGCTGAGAGATCAGCCAAACAAACAATCGAGATTTTGAAAAGACAAGGCAAAGCTCTAGAGACTCAAATTGAATCTCTGAACGCTGTAATGGAGGACTTGAAGCTTGAGGCTTCATTCTTTGATAATACAGCTCATGAATCAGCGGTAAGCTAGTTGATTCTTTAAGAAATCGTCTTCTTGTTTTAGATCAAGTCGCTCTCTTATCGTATGTTTTTTTTTCTAATTTGTGTTTAATGCTGCTGAAAGCTTTTTATTTGTGATTAAATGAGTTTGCTATCTATTGACATAACGCCGCGCCTGACTCCCTGTGAGATTCACCCAACCATTTTACTCCACTAATAAGCCTGAGGTATGAGCTCATCTTCCCCCAAGCCTCAAGTTGCAATTTCTCAATGGATTTAAACTAAGGTACGTGCTGATTTTTCATGTCTTCACCATTTTGGTTGTGTGTGTGTGTTTTTTTTTTAGTATAATTAATTAAACCTTGTTAATAAATTCTATTTACTTAAACGATCATTGATTTTTCTGAGCATCTACAACATGTATGGTTGTTCTTGATCTTTTATGATACTTGTTTTTGTTTGTTAATTAACCAAATTAGAGATTAAATCACAGGAAAAACAAGTTGTGAAATTTCATTATTTGTCTGCATGTTTAATTTAATGATTTGTGTAACACCCCAATTTTCATAACTTTTCGATTTAAAATTTAAGAAGTGCTAAAGGTGGAAAATTAAAATTTCTTAAATTTCAAAAAGTTTAAAACTAATTTAAAAATCATCTTGCCAAAACTAAAGTTATAACATGATATAAAACGATAAACTAAAATGTATAAGTTCAACTTAAATTTTTATGGAAGTACATAATCTCTAGTCATTCTCGACTTCCATGGCCACCTCGACTCTAGAACTGCAAAACTGAAAAGATAAGGGGTGAGCATATTAAAAATATACTCAGTGAGGAAACATGCACATATTCACATACACTTAAACATGCAAATAATTCACATTGTCATACACATAAACTGAAAATCTGATGGGCGAACTGAAAGCCCCTGAACATGTATTTCAACATGGCTGAATTTCTGAACATGTATTTCTACATGGCTGAACATGTATTTAAACATGGCTGATATTCTGAACATGTATTTTTACATGGCTGAACATGTATTTCAACATGGCTAATATTCTGAACATGTATTTTTACATGGCTGACCATATATTTCAACATGGCTAATATTCTGAACATGTATTTTTACATGGCTGAGCAAGTATAATCAAACATGAAAATAAGAGCATATAAAAACATATATGAATATAACCACAAGCATATAATCCATCATCTTAATATGGCTTTGGAAAACTTTACGAATCATTAGTGCTCAAAATAAAAACTCCTCTATGCGAACAAACAACAAAAGAAAATGAATAAAAAAAACAAATGTGATTCCTTCCCCAAGTCTACGCCTGCGCCCTTATTTCTACTAGTTTTTGAGGAGTTGTAATAATCATGACTCTTATTTTGAGTATATCCTTTAATGGGACAAACAAAACCAATTAGAAAGATAGGGTTTAGAAGTTTTAATGTGAATAGGATTATAGGAAACATAAATAAAATTTCGTAAATATTTATCACCCATAAAAAAATAGATTAGTTGACTCTAAAGCAAATTAAACTAGTTAGATTGATTCCAAACTCGTTCCCCCATATAAAATAAATTTGATGTTTGTTAATTAAATTAATATCACTAATTTACACATACCTTAGAATTAGCATCAAACTTTACACAAAACTTATGCTAACAAAGCAAACTAATTAATATCACTAATCTGCCCATATTTTAGATAAGTATATATATATATATATATATATAGGGGGCCGCTCCAATGAGACCCCCTAATTTTAGTGAGATCTAGGGCACGATCTGATGCATTTATTTTATCAATCCTATGGCTGATATTGTATCTGGAGGGTGATTTTTTTTCGCAGGGTTCGAATCCTGGAGGGAGCAGAATATTTTAAATTTTGTCATTCATCAGTATATACTGCATTGTTCATCAGTATATACGGCCCTGTTCATCAGTACATATGTCTTATTCATTACAAATTTTTTAAATTTTATTTTTCATCAATATATACATCTTGTTCATTAGATATACGTTTTGTTCATTAGTATTATATGTCTTATTCATTGTACTCATGTTACACGAAAAATAGGGGGTCTCACTGGAGCGCGCCCCTATATATATAATATATATATATATATATATAGGGAGAGGTTCAAATAAGAACCACTAATAAAATAAGAACAGAGAACCATTTTAAGTCATTCGATCATCAAGATCTACGGTGGATGCATCATCTTGGTGGATGGATGCAGATGCTGGGTTCGAATCCTGAAGGGAGCAAAAAAATTATTTTTTTTGGATGCATTAAATTTAATAGCGGATGCATTAATTTGTATAGCAGATGCAGTAATTTTATTGGTTCTTATGTTCTCACGATAATTGTGGTTCTCACTATAACCGCACCCTATATATATATTTATACAAAAAGCTCACGCATAAAAAAAATGTCTGATCAAAACCTTAAATGACATTCTAAGTATAAAGTTGTAGTTTGTGTTAATTAATATCCTAAATTGAATACAAAGATCCTAATAATAATTGTTATCAACTAACAAATCCTTTAGCTGTTGGAAACAATATTTAAAACATGTAAGGAACAAAAGACATATATATATATATATATATATATATATATATATATATATATATATAGGGGTGGACTACCGTGAGAGCACATCTTAAAATAAGAAATAAGAGCAATTTTTAATGTATGAATTTTATGTAGAACACGTATGAATTCACGGTATAAAGGTATGAATTATGAAAAATAATTTTTTGCTACCTTTAGGATTCGAACTCAGGACCATAAATCCATCCAACAGGATTACGAATCAACCGTAGATCTTGATGATCTAAGGGCTGAAAATGATTCTTATTTTATATCTTAAGAGATGCTCTTATTTTAGCCCTTCCCTATATATATATATATAGGGGAGGGCTAGAATAAAAACACTCTTAAGTGTATAAAATATAAATGATTTTCAGCCCTTAGATCATCTAGATCTACGGTTGATTCGTAACCATGTTGGATGAATTTGTGGTCCTGAGTTCGAATCCCAAAGGTAACAAAAATTTATTTTTCGCAATTCGTAACCATGTTGGATGAATTCGTAACCCTATTGGATAAAATTCGTACATTAAAAAACGTTTATATTTTATACGCTTACGAGTTTTTTTATTCTAGCCGACCCCTATATATATATATATATATATATATATATATATATATATATATATATATATATACTAGAAAACATAATTATCACTATGTTACAATTATTAACTACTTGTGACAATTAAAAGTCAAATTAATCCCCTAAGAATATACGCTTAAAGCATATCTACACGTATATTATGATTATCACGAGAATTTTTATTATTATATCAAGGTCTATAAAAAAATATAGACTTTATAAATATAAAAGAAAATGTATGTAAAATACTAATTTGGCTTCTATGATAATCTAAATATTTGGGGTGTTACAATTTGTTTGATGCTATGATGCACAAATTCTTCAAAAATTAGCATGTACGACGAATCGGATTCTTTTAGGGTGCGATTCTCTCGGATTCGCACCCGATTCGCCACGTGGCGTATCTTTTAAAACAATTTATAAAAATAAACCGGATTCGCAAATTTCATAGGCGAAATTCACGTATCTCATGCGCGAAAGGCCTACATAAGGTTATTTTGATAATTTTATTTTCTGTTATGACTTATATATTGGACTAATAATATTTGAATCGTTATATTGTTGCTCAATTAACTTATATAATTAAAAATGCTTAACTTTTGGGTAAAATAAAATGTAGATTACATATAATTAATTTAAGAAAATTTAAATTGTATATATTTTATAAGCATTCTATATCATAAAATTTTAATAATTAGATGTATCCTTGCCAAATCGCACCCTATAATTTTTAAAAACTCGTATCCCCGTACTCATATCGTATCACTCCCGCATCCGCACCTCCGTACCTATGCAACATAGGTTTGATGATGTTAATAAAAAGTTTGACGTGAGATGAAGATGAGCAGAAGAAGACTCTCAGAAGAAGAAATCAATGAGATGAGTTTAAGGTTGAAATAATTAAGAATTATGTATTTATGAAAAGATTGATAATTTTGGTTTGTAATTGATGGTGTCGGGTGCATAGATATATAGAGTATTGCATAATGTATTACAAGAGTAAAAAGGAGAGCATGGAGTTTATTGCTAGTGAGGCCAACATTGAGCTTGTGTTTACTAAAACGAGTAGGGTTTGATTTAATTTGGTGAAATTAATTAATGTGATGTTGTAAGATGAGTGTTTGATGTTGTAATTTGGTGAATCACAATAATGCCTTGATGCAGCAGGAGGAGAGCATTAAGAATAGGCTGTGGAAGGCGGTTGGAGCAGAGCAGCTCAAAGGTCCGAGTAGAGTCCAGAGTTGAGTTTTTGGTCTTTGTTTTGGTTTTCGTTGGATTTGAGCAGGGATTGTTGGGGAACGATGGTTAGGCCGGAGTTTCGGAAACTTTCTCTTCCGCTCTTTCCTTCTTTTTTTTCGTCTTGTCGACAAGTACTCTTTTTTCCATTTTACGGTTTTCTTTTCCGTTTTAATGAGGCTCAACCCTTAGTCTGCTTTCTTGTGCTTTCAAAGATTTTTTTAGGTTTTTTTCTTTTTCTTTTTATATATAAAATCGCAATTTAATAATGAGTGTTTGATGAGATGGTGTTGCAGTTTCGGAGGAGATTCCTTAATTCATCTTTAACTGAACTTGAAATGGGAAAGCAGATTCCTTAAGCTATATGCAAATTAAACTACAATTTTTCCTTAATATATACGTAGGATTAGTTCATCTGCTTCTATTACATTATTTATGTGATAATATGAAAAATTGATGTTGATTTATATATACGATGTTGATTTTTGTTTGCCTGCAGTGTCCTTGTACGTAAAAGAACAAATATTCTTCTGATTTACAGATTTTGGTGAGCATTTTATGTATTCTTTTGATTTATTATTGTTTATCATTTAGAATCTTGATTTGGAAAAAATCAGTTCTCTGCACACAAGTTATTGGCTTACATATAAACACAAATATAAGTTAGTTCTCTGCACACAAGTTATTGGCAACTGAGAAAGGCTAGACATTTTCAAACTCTTCAATCTATATATACATACAATTTAACATTCAATCTATATATATATATATATATATATATATACACACACATTTTTAAAGACCAACAAATTCTCTTCATGATTGATTGAGATTCTCTGAAGAATTAGGTACCTAGCGCTTATCATTTGTCGAAAAGAAAGAATCTAGAGGACATCATAAGCTAGTGTTGCATGTTATACGCGTTATACATCCATGGTGCCAGCATAAAATCTTGAGGCAAGATTTTCATATGTACTTCTTGACTATATCTACACAAAATGGAATAACTGAATAAACTTTTGATTCAAAAAGGGTACGATTTTGGCTGTTTCTTTGCCTTCATTGTTTTAGCTTGACACGCCCATAAGGTGCAGAGCTGTGTTAATATATTTTCTGATGGATTGTTAGAATGAGAATATGAAAGGTCTAGATCCATCTACACTGTGTTGTTGATGTTATACAATGCCAATGATAGATACCTCACACCCGCAAAATTGAGAAATTTGATGTCAGTATTGCTTTTGTTTTGTATCTTAGTTGGTAACATGTGGATTGTATTTATGTTGCATTGTGTTTTAAGAGTAATCACAGCTCTCAATCGTAATAGTGTGGTGATATAACTATTTTTTCAGGCAATGTTGTGAAGGCGCTAGGCAGCAGATCTGGGTGGGGGGTCGGTGCAGATGGCTTATGCTCTCTCTGAATCTGCTGCTTGGGAAGAGACTCGGCTTGGAGAGCAAGCAGGTCAAATTTTGGTTCTTGGGCAGGTGTAACGGTTCTGTGCTGCCATTAATGAGCAACTCCAGTTCGGATCTCTCGGTTGGAAGAAATAGATTTTGTGGTTAATTTGAATTCTTTGGATCATGGGATTCCTTTAGGAGTTGATTATGGCAATAGGATGTCAAATTCTTTTCCTGTTTTGCCACCGAATGTGGTGAAACATGATTAAACCGAGACGGATTTTATCGGAAAGTTACGATGAAACTATGGATTATACCTAGTGTTGCTTGAAGATCGTGAGAGAAAAATAGAGTTGAGAGCTCGAGAGAAAACTGCTGTTGTATTGCAAGAGTGAAGATAACGTAGTCGTACAAGGAGCACGTGAACAACTATTTATAGATTACACGTAAAGGGTAAAATGGTACATTCATTGCTGGAGCATGCGCCTTGCGTGGTCAAGGGCATAATAGTAAAATCGCCCTCCCGCGGGAAATCTTCCCGCGTTCCTGGTGATTCCTCTGGCAAAAACCGTTCCTCTGGCGAGAGCGTCTTCTCTGGCGTAGGTCGTTCCTTTGATGAGGTCCATTCCTCTGACTTCTCCGCAAGAGCCCGTTTCCCTGGTAAAGTTCGTTTCTCGGGCGAAGGTGGTTCCTCTGACAAAGGTGATTCCTCTGGCATAGTCCATTTCTCTGATGTATCCGTTCCACTGGTGAGGCCCGTTTCTCTGATAAAGCCTGCTCCTCTGATTTATATCATTTCTCTGCTCTGCACATATTACTCCTCATCAACTACTCCCCCCTCTGGTCTGACTAGTTTGCTCTGGAGCAGAGTAACCTAGTCAGAGTAATCACCCGCGTGGCTGACGTCACCCGCATTAACTGCCCGTCCCTTCACAGTGTACTTTCCCGTATTTCGAGGTTACTTTTTACTCTTTGCGTCTTTTCATTTTCCCGTAGAAATTCTTGGCCGTTGATTATTTCCCTGAGGCCACGTGTCATTCATCCCGTGAGTTGGTAGTTGCCCGCGTACATTTTACTTAGTCGATTCGAATTTTTATTTTTCACTATTCATCTTCTTCAACTCTTCCGAATCCCTTCGTCTGTGATTTCCGGCGATTTCCCGTTCCTGACTCCGGCGTATTTCTCACAATCCTCCCGTTCCAGTCTTGCCTTTAGGTAAATCGCGCACCCTCCCTTCCCGGTATCTGTTTTTAGTATAAGTTGTCGTTTGCTGTGTTGGTGCTCTAATTGAGCGTGAAAACCCTAGGACTTTTTAGATTTTCTCGATAATGGCTTCCTCATCCGCCCTTATTGCCCAGCCTAACTTTTCTCCTTCCCCTTCTCCTTCTCCCGTAGCTTCACCGGTTGACTCTCCCCCCCCCTTCGAACCCTGGCTCACCTCACGATTCCCCGGTCCCGATTGAGCCTCAATCCTCCACTCCCAAATCCCCCAAAACTATTCCTCCATCCTGCCTGGGTGTGGCGGTGATGCAGAAGATGTATAATAGATGTAAGTGTCCGGGAGGCATGTCTTTCGAATCCTATTCCAAGGCCTCAGCGCCTTTTACTAACCTTAATGCGACCAGAATCCCCCTCTTCGAGGCACAAGTGGATGCCGGCCTTAGGCTTCCGCCCCCTCCTCTCCTTTTACAGGTTTGCAACCATTCTGCATCCCCTTCTTTCAAGTAGCTCCCTCCGCTCTTCGGAGGCTGTTCGCGTTCCACATTATTTGCACAGCCCATGGTGTCCAGGACACCGCCAAGTTGTTTATCCAGACCCAGACCATTAGATGGCAGGGTTACCCCTTGTACAACTTTGCCGCTCGCAAGACTTACCCTACCTCCTTCCTCAACTCCCTCAACTCTCATGACAAGGGGTTCATTTCCCGTTACTGCTATGTGAAAACTAACCAGGGCTCCTGGCATCAGTATGGTGCCAAAGAGTTGCTGTGGCATGAGTCCCGAACCACGTACAAGCCTCCTGCTCCCAAAAATCCCTCCGACTTTGATCTGAATGTGCTCAACTTCCTTAACTCCCTCAATGAAGATGCTCCCTTCCCCTGTAAGAAGCTAACCGAGGATAACTCGGCCCTAGCTGCCACCGGCCTGTTTCCCTTGTATCTTCCTGGATCTATAGGTAAAATAGGTTTTAGCATATGTGTGAAATTTACATATTACCTGGCCTTTGTTGATAGTCTTATTGATTTGCAGGGATGTCGTGGAGGAACAAATGCAGATCTGAACTCTCCGCCGACCGTCCCTCTGGCGAGGGGGGACAGGGCTCTGGGCAGCCCGTGGATCCCGGGGTAGATGTCTCCGGACTGATACCCACCATGCCCACAGAGACCACTCCCCAACAACATTTCCCTCCGGGCAAAGGGAAGGACATGGACGTGCTACTCACCTTCAGCCCGGAGGGTTAGAGAGCAAAAGGCTCTGGTTCAGGCCAGGGTGGAGGGCAATCCACCATTCCGGTGGTGGATGTTGAGGATGTCGAGGATGATATACCCCTCTCCCGATCACTCCGCAACATTCCCACGCCAGAGTTCCGCTCAGTCCAAAAGAAAAGGAAGGCTGCCACGGAAGCCCTTGCGGAGAAGTGTCGCAAGGCACGCCTCGAAAAAGGTAGCAAGTTCGTGGACCCAGAGGTTGGGTCGGCAGGTGAAACGGAGGCAGCAGGCTCCGTGGATGTGGAGGGAAGGCATGTTGGATTGGTTTAAAATGAAAGGGATTTTTGCCCATGTTTTGCATAAGTGGTGACCTTTAGCTATTAAGGCGTTCAGGTCTTGAACAAGCCACCAATCACTCCTGCTGTGTACTTTGTTGAATTCCTGCTCTTTTTTAGAGGGGTGAGAGTTTTAAAGGCTTAGGGGGTGGTTGTGAGTCGAGAGGGTGAGAAAACGTGTGGTGAAATTATCATATGTAATTTTAGTGGTGTGGTTTCTCGATTTGGAGTTCCACTAATCTTGTGTTGTGAATTGTGCTTTTTTATTCTATTCTTGCTCTACCATTGGATGGGAACTGATTTCCACAATTGGTTCAGAGCCTGTTGAGGTCTCTTGATATTCCAAGTATGCTCTGTGGTTGCAGCATTGTCTGATCTTCCACATCAGAAAGGATTTCTTGAGAAAGATCCGGGCGGGGTGTCTCTTGCGAGACGGCTGTTCATTTTGGTGGAGAAGCGGTACGTCAAGTCAACTTCAAGTCCAAATGAAGTTCGACGTGGAGAAATTCGATGGAATAATAAATTTTGGCTTGTGGCAAGTGCAAGTCAAGGATGTGCTGATACAATCTGGGTTACACAAGGCCCTGAAAGGAAGTCCGGGTGCAGTCAAAAAGCCCGGTGCAGATGATGACGCAAACAAGAAGTCCGGTATGAGTGATGAAGATTGGGAGGATCTGGATCTGAAGGCGGCAAGCACAATTCGTCTCTGCTTGGCCAAGAATGTACTTGCAAATGTACATGGGATTTCGAGTGCGAAGGAGCTTTGGGAAAAGCTGGAAGCTCTGTACCAAGCAAAAGGCATCTCGAATCGGTTGTATTTGAAGGAACAATTTCATACCTTACGGATGGATGAAGGTGTGAAGATTTCAGATCACTTGAGTATTCTCAATGGCATTATCTCTGAACTGGAGAGTATTGGAGCGAAAATTGAAGATGAGGATAAGGCGTTGAGACTCATCTTGTCTCTTCCACGTTCCTATGAACACATGAAGCCAATATTAGTTTATGGGAAGGAAACTTTGGTCTTTGCTGAAGTCACGGGCAAACTTCTTTTGGAAGAAAGAAGGCTGATGAGTGAAGGACGGCCTTCATCGGAAAATTCAGCAATGGTGGCCTTTAGCAGAGGGAGGAAGAAAGACTCCAAGGGCGTTGTTTGTTGGAGGTGCGGAAAACCCGGCCATACGAAGCGAAACTGTCCAGGTGGAGCTCGTCAAGGTGGAGCGGATTCGGCAGAAAGCTCCGAACAAGCAGCTAACATCGTGTTTGATGATGTCCTTTGAGGACATGAATATCCTTATGGCATGTCCAATGGCCATGATAGAGGATGTGACGATGTTAGTTGGACCACATGTGCATGGTTTTTTGGCATAAATCCAGGTGTGTGGTGAAAAGTATGTCGATGGCTGATGACTTCTAGGAGGGCCAAAAGCTAGAAGGTTGCACCAAAAAAATTTCAGCAAGGTTTTTTCGACATGTGCCGAAGTAAAATTCTTAGAATGGTTTATTCTAAGTGTTCTACTCATTTGGTGGAGTAGGTTTATTCTCTTTTGAGGATGATGGTTCTTTGTGATAAGAATCATGATTGTCGGTGAAGACAATGGCGTTTTTTCTTTCATTTTTAACAAGGTGGAGATTGTTGGAATTGTGTTAAAAATGAAAGTGGGGATTTTTGTCCCACATTGGTTTTGCTATCAAAGTAGGTGGAGACCTTTAGGCTATTTAAGGAGTTCCAAGGTCTTTGATACAATTGCACCAATCACTACCTTTAGTCTTGTGATTACTTCTAGTTTGAAATTCCTTGCTCTTTGTTTTAGAGGGGTGAGAGGTTTTCAAAGGCTTGTAAGAGTGTAGTGGTTGTGAGTCGAGAGGGTGAGAAATACTGTGTGATTGTAGAAATTTATCATATAGTAATTTTTCAGTGTGTCGTGGTTTTTTCTCCGGATTTGGAGTTTCCACGTTAAATTCTTGTGTTGTTAAATTGTGTCTTTTTTTATTCTTATTTCTTGCTTCTACCAAGTTTGGATGGGGAACTGATTTCCCAACAAGGCACTGGCCTTGCCTGCCGAGGAATCAAAGGCCCCGGTTCCCAAACCAATCTCGTCCCTAAAGGGGTGCGATTTTGTCCGCACTCTGCACTCCCACATCCATCCCAAGGATAGGGAGACCGCGCAGAAGATGACGAAGTCTGCGTTGGCTAACTCACTCAGCCGCTTGGTGCTTCAGGTACCCTGCATTATCTAACATGTTTAAACGATATTATTACTAACCTCTTAATTTTTTTACCCTGACATTTTGATTTCTCTGCCCTGACATTTTGATTTCTCTGCCCTGACATTTTCTCCCCTTTTCTCTGCAGCTGGAGTCCCAGGTCGGGGAGGTGATCCACTGCATCGATGACTACGGTGCACTGGAGAAAGATCTAGAAGCGGAGAAGCAACAGACGGCAAAGCGTGACGACGAGGTTGCCGGTACCGTGGAACGGCTCAGCAAGGCCGAGGCAGATGTGGCCGAGCTGCAGGCCAAACTGGACCAGGCCGAGGTTGAAAAAGCCTCTCTAGCCTCTGAGCTGCAGAGGGTTAAAAAAGAAGGTCACGACAGCATCCTCCGCCTCAGGGCGAAATATGATGAAGAATATAAGGATGCCAAGCGTGGCTGGAGGAAGGCCTGCACGGATGCTCAGAACCGTGGCTATGTCATGGGGGCTCGGGACCAGCGTTTGGAGTATTTCTTGTCTCCCCAAGGCCAGCATTTCTTGGGCATGATGCTGGAGGGTACCTTGGCGGCCTTCAAGCAGACTCCAGACTATCCGGAAGGCTTCGGGTCCATCTTCGCCTACGTGATAAAAAAGATCGCTACGAAGGCGTTGGAGATGGCGGGGGTGGCCCCGGAGCAGATTGCTGCCCTGAACCTGCCAGCCTTGATGGAGAACATCAGGGATGAGGACTTGAACGAGTTGCTGGGGATCACTGCTGATTCCCCAAAGAAGCCGGAGTGGTGGTATCCGGTTCTGGAGAAGGCCCTCCCCTACTTTGCTTTTGGGGTCAGTTCTTCATCGGTGCCTGCTGCTTCGGTGTACACGCCCGCTTTCTGCGCTTCCCTGGTGAGCTTCGTGAACCGGCTGAGAGGTCCGGCTGCCAGCAACACCCGGAGATTTTCACAATATAGCCTGGAATCTCCTCTGCCCTCCGGTTTCAAGGCCTCAGCCTTCGAGGATCCTGCTTCTTCTCCCGCCGCGGTGGATCAGCTTTTTGCCATGTACAAAGATGAAACAGCCTATGTGCAAGAAGCTTTGAAGCTGCTGGATGTGGAAGCCCGTCTCCCCAAGGTGAAGGACACTGGCACGCTGCCGGTGTTGGAGGCGGGAGGATCCTCTAGCCAGGCCCCTGCAGCTGTAGTCTCTGCCCCGGTTTCCTCTGTCCCTGCTCCGGACTCCTCCGTTCCTCCCTCTTGATGGCCCTGCTGTCCCCTCTGACTTAATCTAGATTGTGTAACTTTTAGCTTGTAAATGTTTAGTACATATTTTCATCTTGATGTATAATTCCGCCGTTCTGGCCCTATTAATGAAATTTCTTCATCACTTGACTCGCTTTCCTTCATGCTTTATGTTGTTCTGTTATTCGCTGGTATTGAGCTTGCATTCCCGGACCTTCGGCTATGATGTATGTTTTTGTGAAGTAGGATAAGATTTTCATTTTTTGTCGAAGTGTTCGTGATTCCTCTGAGTAGCTTCCCTGACTGTGCCTTTTGTTTGATGCTTCTGAATGATTCCTCTGAGTGTTTCTTCTGATTTCTCTGCCGGTAACGTCTTTGGTTCGTCCCTCTGCGATTGCCCTGAGCATTTCTCTGATCTCCTTCTTTGAGGGTTTCTCTGACTCCTGCTTTGAGGATTTCTCTGACTCTTTCTTTGAAGATTTCTCTGACTCCTTCTGGGCCATCCCTTCGCCGCTTCCCTTGTTGTTTCCCCTCGCTGCGTCCCTTCATTGTTTCCCTTTGCTGCTTCCCCTGCTGTTTCCCCTCGCTGCTTTCCTTCATTGTTTCCCTTTTTTGCCCCGATGAGTGTGTAAGCATCTGTACGTGGCATGCTTTCGATGCCCTTTGGTCGCCCCAGACCTCGCCCACTCTTCCCCCGCCGATGGGGAATTTCATCTTTAGATGGAACATGGAGATTACTGCTCTGAACGCCGTCAAGGCGGGACGACCGAGTATCACATTGTAGGATGGTTTTGGCATATCCACAACCAAGAAGCGCACCATCCTAGTTTTGCTGCTAGCAGCTGCACTGCCGAGAATTAACGGCAATTCCACGAACCTAAAGGCATGACCATTTCTCCCCCGAATCCGAATAAAGGGGCGTTCGTTGGTTCAATATGGACTTCGACTCCCATGTTTTGGAGGCACTCCAGATATAAGATATTCACTACGCTGCCCGAGTCTACAAAGATACGGTGAACAATGCAGTCGGCTATGTCTGCCATGATAACCAGCGCGTCGTCATGTGGATACATGAGCGTCCGCAGATCCTCTGCCCTGAAGCTGATGACCGGTTCCTTTGCTGCACCCGTGACTTCCATCACCTGCTTAGGGTAGTACCCTGATTTTACTGCCCGCACAACTTGTTTCTTGGCCCTGTTAGACGTGGGCGTCCCATTGTCTCCACAAATCATGTGGACCTCCCTTCTGTACGGAAATGGGGGTTCCCGTGCTTGTACCGCTCCTCTCCTGTTATCGCGGTTATCCTCTTGCCTACGGTCTCGATTGTTCTCTTGCTCTTGTCATTGTTCATTCCTCTGTTCTGGCCTCTGATCTCGGCCCTCATTCCCTCTGGCAATAAATTGATCCAGATTACCCGCGCGCACCAAAAACTCCAGCTGGTGCTTGAGATGTCCGCAATGCTTGGTATGGTGCCCATAGGCATTGTGGTATACACACAATTTATTGTTGGGTCCTTGCTGTGGCTGCCCATCTCTGTAAGTCCCAAGCGCCCTGAAAAACGGTTGATTCTTGATCAAATGGAAGATCTCCTCCTGTGGTTTATTCAAGGGGGTATACTCGTCGAAACGAATGACTTCATTCACGGTGCGCTGTTGGCGGGGTGGTCCCTCTGCCTGGGGGGGAGGCACCCTCGGGGGTAATCCTCTTAAAGGGGCCCTATCCTGGTGTCGCTGCCTCTCTGGTGCTTCCTCGGCTCTTTTAGCCTTATGTTTGTCATTTTCAGCCTTCCTTGCCATCCTGGCATCCTCCAACTGTAAATACCCCGGTAGTCTAGACATGATGTCGTCGAAGTCCCTGGCCGGTCTGATTTGCAGCTCATCAAAGAAGAGCCCCGGCTTGAGCCCTCTGACGTAGGCACAATTCTTGATCTGGGATTCTGCCTCTGGCACCTCTAGAGCGGCGAGATTGAACCTGACAGTATACTCCCGCAATGTCTCATTCTGGTCTTGTTTGATATCCATTAGGGAAAGAGCTGACTTCCCTACTCTTCGCGAGCTCGCGAACTGCCTCAGAAAACTGCACTTGTAATTCCTCAAACGAACGGATGGAATTTGGGGCAAGCGTTCTAAACCACAACTGGGCGGGGCCAGTCAGCGTGGTGGAGAATATACGGCACTTGATGCCCTCAGTATACATGTGTAGAGTAACCAGTCCCTCGAACCGGTTGAGGTGTACCTCCGGGTCAGTGGTACCATCGTAGTCCAAAGAAATGGGTTTGTAGCTTCGCGGCAGAGTATCCGCTAGGATGTCATCGGAGAACGAACTGCGATTGTTGATGGGGTGGAACCTTGATGTCTTAGCCCTCTTGTCCTCCTTATATCTCCCATGTTCCCTCCTTTCCTTCGGCGCGTCATGGGCATGACGCTTGTGAACCCTATGGTCACGCTTCCCAGAGGAGTACTCCAACTCCCGTCCCTCTGACCGCCTGGTCTGTAATGATTTCTCTGACCGGTGGGATTTCTCGGACCGGTATGATTTCTCTGCCCTGTGGGACTTCTCTGACCTCTGCGCCCTGTCGTCCCTCTGGGACTTCTCCCTTAGTGAGTTCTCCAGGTCCTCGAGCTGGTGTTTCAGTTGCGACACTTGGTTTTTCAGTCGTGCATTCTCCCTCGGCCTTTCCTCCTCGAACACGGGCGAGATGGATTGGCTATCAGACTCATCAACCCCCTCCCGTCTAACAACGCTATTAAGCCTGACTCGGCTCCCCTCTGGCCTTTTCTCCAATTCCCTCTCAGCAGGGACCTTCTATACTTTCCCAGGCATCACAGCCTGTTTGTTGGCTATCGGGTTGTGCACCTCCAGAGCAGCGGGAGGTGGAGCTTCAGTGCCCTGTGGGTTGAGCCCTCCCAGCAGGGGAGTTGTGACGGGGATAGTGGACAACATGGGAGTTCCCAAAGCCTGGCTCATGGTAGCGTAGTTGAGCAGGGCCATCATTTGCTCTGCCAGTCCAAAGTTTAGCGATCCACCACCAGATGTGGGGACCAAGCTTGGCATGTCGGAACCCGGTGTCACCAGAGCAGATCTCTGGATGTTGGCGTTCTGTCCTGTCAGCGGGGTGGCTGAGATGGCGTGAAAACCCGGCGGCGTGGTGAAGGTGGTGCTACCCTGCATGCCGTTGAACAACGAGGTCGGCACCTCAGTAGCGTGAGCAGCGGAGTTGAGCCCAACAGCGTCAAACTCCATTTCCAGAGTGCGGTGAGCGTCTGAAGAACCCATGGTACCTACACATAAACAATGTGAGAAAAATCCTGATAAAAAATGAAACGATCCACCTCTTGTGACCAAAATTCCCGAGATAAGAAATCCAGAGCACCGGCGCGAAGGCCGTTATAAATTCCCCCTCGAGATATCACTATACTCTGGGAAATGAACCCAGGGCATAGACCGAATTAACGGAGGACAAACGACAGAGATTTTCCCTTTGAAATCATATCAGGATCCAAATTAAGAAATCCAAAGACAGACATAGACAAAGCAACCACCAAGAGATTTGTTAGCGAAACACGTTAGGTGCGGTAGAAAATGAAGAAATACGAAAATCACGATTCATAATTATCACGATTATGGATAGAAAATCCATAAATCAACGACAAAAACCCCAAAAACGTGAAAACAGAGCGTCAACCAACAATTCACTGGTGCAATTCGTTAGATCCGTAAGGAAAACACAAATTAAACTAAGATCTCAAAGACACAGAAAGCGCAGATCTCAAAGGCTCGCAGGTAGATCAGCCCGGAAAACACGATTATGGACTCGAATTCACTTGGGTAACCAGATTATCAGCTCGATCGGTGCCTGCGCACGCAAATCTGACCGTAATTACGGATCTGCATGCGCCGACGAACAAAACTCATGTCCTAGCCCATTTTTCCCACAGACGGCGCCAGATGGTGAAACATGATTAAACCGAGACGGATTTTATCGGAAAGTTAGGATTAAACTATGGATTATACCTAGTGTTGCTTGAAGATCATGAGAGAAAAATAGAGTTGAGAGCTCGAGAGAAAACTTCTGTTGTATTGCAAGAGTGAAGATAACGTAGTCGTACAAGGAGCACATGAACAACTATTTATAGATTACACGTAAAGGGCTAAAATGGTACATTCATTGCTGGAGCATGCGCCTTGCGTGGTCAAGGGCATAATAGTAAAATCGCCCTCCCGCGGGAAATCTTCCCGCGTTCCTGGTGATTCCTCTGGCAAAAACCGTTCCTCTGGCGAGAGCGTCTTCTCTGGCGTAGGTCGTTCCTTTGATGAGGTCCATTCCTCTGACTTCTCCGCGAGAGCCCGTTTCCCTGGTAAAGTTCGTTTCTCGGGCGATGTTCGCTATTTTATTTAACACGCCGCAAGTGTACGAGTGCAATTGTGTACAGTAGCAAGCAAGGTCGAATCCACAGAGACTGATTAGAACCAATGCCTATCTTCGATTATTATTCCTCTATCTGGAAAATCGAAGTTGAGAGTTTTGTTTTTAAAACAGAATAAATAAATAAATGACAGGAAATAAAATAAATCAAGCTGCGAAAATACGGAGAAACAGATAAGAGAAGAATTCCCAAGGTAAAGGTTTCAACAGATTCTCCTAACTAACATGTTCAATTCAATTAATAAAATGATTCCTAAGGCAATCTCAAAACTAGTCTATACCCACTCCCGTGGCATACAAACCGTTGATTACATGCAAGGCTACCGTCCCCGGATCGCACTTCTAACATGTAACTCCTAAAAGTCCCTAGGATTAACGCCCTCACAGTTATCAATTCCCTTTAGAATTAAAATAAATATGTTCTATGTTCTTAGTTCAGGTAATAATTATCATCTCTCGATCTCAAATTAAAACCTATGATTATGCTAAATTGGTGGCCAATCAATAAAGCAAACAATTAAAACAAGAACATAGAAAGGAATAACAATCCAATTAATTGAATCAAACAGTCAGAAATTCAAACCATGTTTACTCCCTAAACCCTGGGAAAAAGGGATTCTAGCCACACATAGACATATGAACTAGAATACAATTCTCAATAAAACAAATAAACATCCACAAGAAAAACCGTAGTAGAATTGAGAATCTTCAGTTCTTGCTCTCGCTCCGTTCTCCGTCTCTCTCAGGAAAAGTAAAAATATGATAAAAAATAATAAAAGGTTGCAGAGAATAAGTTCTTGGGGAGTATTTATATGCCCTAGGTCTTGTAGCTCTCAAAAATACCCAAAATCACTAAAAAAACGAATTTTGGGCGGAAATACGGCGACTCGCGCGGCCACGTCGCGCGGCCGCATGGATAGCCCGCGTGACGAAACAGAACTCCTGACAGTTTTGCACAACGATTTTGTTTTGGCTCGTTCTCCCTCGTCCGAACTCCGATTTATGATCCGTTTGCGCTCACAAACTCCTATCGAGACGAACTACAACTTGTATTTTAGCCAATTCTTCCAAATTCTGCTTCATTATTTCTGAAAATTCGTTCAAACACAAGCAAGTAACAAGTTCTTGACCATAAACGAATATAAGCTCAAATAGACCATCAAACACACAAAATCCTCACAACTAAGCATAAAAAATGACACACCAAGAGGTAAAAATGCATGTTTATCAGGCGAAGGTGGTTCCTCTGACAAAGGTGATTCCTCTGGCATAGTCTATTTCTCTGATGTATCCGTTCCACTGGTGAGGCCCGTTTCTCTGATAAAGCCTGCTCCTCTGATTTATATCATTTCTCTGCTCTGCACATATTACTCCTCATCAGAATGGGCCTCAAGTAACCTCATTTATTTGTTGTGACTCACATTTAGGATGATAAAGAATATTTGAAATTAATGAATGACTTTCTTATTATTCATGTATATGTTTTAAGTTATTTATTCTGAATTTTTGATTTAATAAAATATTTATTTGAAAAAATAGGAAATTTAAATATAATTGCAAAACTAAAATAAAAAATTGAAAATTTGCATTAACAGACGCATGTGTGTCGTCTATTAGCGCATAGACGACATGCATGCGTCTGTCGTCTATTAGCGCCCCCTAATAGACTACAGCTACATTTATGACAAATGATTTTCTAATAGGTGACACGTTTTATCTGTCATCTATTAGTATTTTTCTTGTAGTGAAACGAGGCAACTCGCTTGTTCTAGCTTTATTTTTTTATCAGTTAACAAAGCAATCAAAAGATGATAATTGAAACTCTGAAATTAATTAGTAATTATGCGTGTTTATTATTTTAAATTTAATTAAATAAAAATGTTAATTTATTACAAATTATTAATTTGAAGATTATGAAATATAGGATAAAATAATAATTTTTTTAATTATTATTTTAAATCAGAAGTTATAAAGAGAAAAGTAGTGGGTTTATGGGCTATTAATGGAAGGGTGATTCTATTCATAGCCTTCATTTTACTCTTTATAGCCCCTTATTTAATAAAATTAATAAAAATACTATCTTACCCTTATAAATTTCCAAATAAATTTTTAATAAGCAAAAATCTACCGCAAAGTTAAATACAAATGCATTATGCAATATAGCCCCCAAACGTGAAGAAAATGAAAATTCAAAAACTTCTCGGCACATTGGCTATGGTGGTATGATCTGTATAGTTAATTCCCTTTGAATAGAACTTTTTGGGAAAGTCAAGAAAGTAGCATTTCAGTTCACGATCAGTTGATAAAAGAAATAAAATAATAAAATAAAATTCATAAAAATAACTACTACTCCTTCCGTCCCACTAGAATTGGCACACTTGCCTTTTTTGTTTGTCCCACTAGAATTGACACTTTCCTAAAATAGTATGTGGTCCCTACTTTCTCTACTCACATAAAATAAGTGGACCCTACCTACTTTACACTCTTAACCATTTATTCTTAATCTCCGTGCCCAACTCAAAAGTGCCAAGTCTAGTGAGACGGAGGAAGTATAATTTTAATAATTAATAACCCTTCATCTGAATACATGGCAGAGATCCAGCCAACGGCCCCACCGAGTAGCACCGGAGCGAGTTGAATTCAGAATATGAGTAGATGAAATCGCCATTGTCGCCCCTCTGGTAACGATGAACAACAACAGCATGCTAAGTTCAACCAAACAAAGATTTGGCGCAGCATCGGTCAAAAAAATTTGCTTGGGCAGGGGTTTTCCAATGTGTATAATAGATATATATTCATATTAATTGGAGTGGACAATTCTTGGGAAGAAACTTAGGCATCTACATCTAATTTTTCTTTTTCTTCATAGTTTATGGGTTGTATGATAGTATTTGATAATTTCTCAAATTTGGAATTATTTTTGTTTCACCAGATTCCCGAGGCTATATTACCGATGAAATTTGATAAAAGGATTATTAATATTTGAAATGTTTATTCAAGGGTAAGATAGTATTTTTAATATTATTTTTATTATTTGATTAAATAAGGGGCTATGATGAGTAAAATGAGGGACTATAAATAGAACCACCCTTAATGGAATCATCCCGATGAGCTATTAAAAGTATTTTGACCCAATAGACTTGCCCAATTTCGAATTGGGTTGGACCATAAATTTTTGGACTTGAAAAATTGTTGGGCCATATAATTAAGTTTCAGACAGGATTGAAGTATAAAAACTTGCGGCCCAATTGTTTTTTTAAAGTTGGTCTGACTCAATTTTTGTGTCTCAGGCTCTTGGTTACTATATGACGAATTTCGTTTTTTCAGATATATATATATATATATATATATATATATATATAGGGTGTGGTTCTAGAGAGAACTACATTATTTGTGAGAACGGGAGAACCATCAAATCTAATGCATCCACTGTAAAAATTAATGCATTTGCTGTTAAAATTAATGCACTAAAAAAATTTAAAAAAAATGCTCCCTTCAGGATTCGAACCCAGGATCTGCATTCATCCAACAAGATGATGCATCCACCGTAGATCTTGATGATCGAATGGCTGAAAATGGTTCTCCGGTCTTCTTTTATTTATGGTTCTTTCTTCAACCTCTCCCTATATATATATATATATATATATATATATATATATAATGAATTAAAGAGAAAAATGTCATTTTAGGATGCAAATGAGATCCTATCCCACAATTTACAGTGTGTCCCATTGTGTCTCACTCGTAATTTATTATATTTTTTTTTCAATATTAGTTTATTATATTCTAATGTGATTTCAATTGATTAATTCAAAATTAGGATATATAATTTTTTTAAATTTTAATTTTTTAACAACTAATTATAAATTAGCGAAATTAAGAATGAAACAAAGTAAATTGTGGGATGGAAGATCTCATTTTACTATATTGATGAGGAGTAAAATATGCACTTTCCTAAGATCATGACACGTAACTTATTTAGATGGACCCGAGTATCACGGAAAGCCAAACCAGACCAGATCAAACCAAACCAGATCAAGGCGAGCTCAAGATAACCTTGTCCTGGGAACGCCAGAGAAGAAGTCTCCAGACAAACCTGCCAGAGTAGGAGCTACAAGAGAAGTGGATCCAGACCAAGCTAGAGGAGAAGCCACCAGAGAAGCGGTTTCTGACCAAGCCAGAGAAGCGGTTACAGAGCTGGTGTTAGAGACAATATTCCAACAAAAAATTCGACACCTTTTTAGGATATATCAGTCTAGGTTCAGGTAGTTAGTGCGCGGAACGCGTGTATTAGTGTAGAATTACGGTAATACCCTTCTTATAACCTCTATAAATAGTTCATCCTCATAATAATATACACACGATATTCCACATACTCAAGTTTTTGATATTTCTCTCTTAGCTATGAGAATTCAGGTGAATCCAAGAGATCTTCCATCATAGAATCATCTAGGCTTAATCTTGAACTCATCAACAGGCCCCGTATGTGGGAAACTGAGTCTAAGACGTGAGGAAATAATGAGCGATTTCGTTTTTCCGAAATACTCGTCGAAGTTTTCCATCTTCGAGGTAGTATTCCGGATCAGAAGGCGAATAGGATTGAAAAAAAAACTTGTACAAACTAAGTGATCTATGACATAATGGAGAAATTGAGCCACTCATGGATAGAAATCGCTAGTGCGGTGTTTAAATATCGTTTTTGCTCCGAAATTATGTGTTCTCGTTGTGATAATCGTTTTGTCTGCGTATTTTCTGGGTGGTAATGAAATATATGCGGTGATTTGAGGGATATGCTTGTTTTATGGAAAAATGAACATCGATCTAAAGATTGCTAATATATGTGAAGTGGTATATAGGCTGGAAAACCTTCCTCGTGCGAAAGGATCATTTGATGATCTAGGTCTGGAATGATACAACGCCACATACCCTGGTGCTTATGTTTAAACCTAAAAATAATGGAGCAAATCGAGATGTCCTTATGTTTAAAAGCATTATTTGGCCTCTTCAGAGTTAACGCATAAATTTTGGAAAGAAATTTCTCAAGAAGATAGAAATCTGGTTTTTATGTTCTTTTTCCTCTTTTCCCCAGTCGATAAAACGTTCATCTCATGATCTGTCAGACGTGATTCACGTTTGAGCGTTTTCATGATTTTATGTGATGGATACACTTACAATCTGTTTTGATATATCAGGAAACGAAGAATGCTACCATCTCAAGGAACCTTAATGAGGATTTCAGAAAGGAAGCTTGCAATACCAATCCCAATCTGACAGGAAGTGATAAGAGAGCTCACTCTGTTGAGTCAACGCCACTAAGGGCAACAGAGCCAATACACTCTACTCCGATGCAGGTTAACACAGGGTTGTCGTTAGCAGGATCTTTCTCGTCGGGACAAGGTTTAATTAATGTCACTATGCCAGAGCAACTGCTATCGCTACTCAACAAATGTTGGGGGTCCCGTTTACCCCGATTACTCCTGGGGCTTTACAAACATCATGGTTGCAGCCTCAATATACAGGAAGTCTGGGAACTGCCCCGCAACCAGCTAGGGAAGGACATAATCTGAACAGCTCTGACATTCCGAGGCGTTTTAGGCAAATGGGGCCCTTGTTCCCAAGGGACATGGACAACATCAAGGATGTGGAGGATACTTCGAGTAAAACCTCTCACAGAGTAGAGCACCAGACCAAGAAACCATCTCTTGAAGATCTAGAGCTGCTGAAAGAAAAAGTTCATCTCATGCAAAAATATATTCAAGAGTTAGAAGCGGTGATAGGAGGAAACGAGCGTCAAGCTGAAATCGCCAGAGGAGTGAAGGAAAACGGCAAGAGCAAAGCTACTGGTTCCAGGAAAATGGAAATTTTCTTATGGTGGACCACGACAAAGAGAGGAGGAGGAAGACATTCAGGAGGAAGGAGATGAGTGGATCCACTCCTCCCATCCTAGTGAGAGTAGAGCAAACATTTCCCGATCACGGTGTGGAGATCGACAGAAGAACAAGCGAGCGACAGGAAGTCGAGCTTACATTCCACGCCTCCAGTCTAGCCCTTTTTAAACCAATTAACATGGAATATGATGGTTGAGAATCCAAAGGTGCACATGGCCAGATTTGAAACTATGGTAATGCTCCACCAATATTCTGAGGGAATCAAATGTCGTATCTTCTCTACCACGCTAATAGGTCTGGCCCAACAATGGTTCCGAACACTCGATCCGGGATCTATTTATTCTTTTGAGGAGTTTCATGATCTTTTCATGTGTCAGTTCGCTATCTCGAAGCGGACAATGAAAACAGCAATGTCTCTGATGGAAATAAAGCAAGAACCAACTGAAACACAGAAGGAGTACACGACAAGGTTCACTATGGCTTCCCTGGCGGTGCCCAGAGCTGAATCACAGATCAAAGGTTATGCCTTCGTTACAGGACTAAAACAGTGCACATTCTTTGAGGAATTACAGATTCACCCACCCTCTAATTTCGATGAGATAATGGCTAAGTTGCCCGGATATATTCAATTGGAGAAAGTCAAAGCTGCCCGCAGAGCTGAATATGAACGTAACAGGCCTAAAAGACCAGAGGTCAGAGTAGAGCAGACTGAGACCAGACATTACGATCGATCCAATCAAACGACATTCAGGGGACTACCTCTCAGGTTCCCTTTCAGAGCTAAGGAGGCTCAAGCACCACAACAAGCGGTGAACGCCGTGAATTAATTCACTGATTTTACCCCTTTAAATACTCCGTAAGAGAAGATCTTCGACATAGTCAAAGGGGAGCCATAGTTTCGTGCACCCCAAGGATATGAAAGAGGACAGCCCAAGCCGGGGCCTAACAACCTACTATGTCTCTATCATAATGCTTATGGTCACCCAACACAATATTGCCATAACCTCAAACAACAGATAGAAATATTAATAAGGCAGGGGAGATTGGATCGATTTGTGAAACAGACACCTCCACCCATAGAAAAGGGTAAACAGGAAGGGCAACGCCAAGGGGGAGAACGTGGGAACAGAACTGAAAATCCCCCGCCAGAGGAAATGAGAATAGTACATATGATCATAGGGGAAGAGGATGGCCCCACATCCAACCGAGCGAAAAAATAGATTATCAGAGCTGCTAAGGCAGGCCTGTACTCCTCACAGGTGATGTCCATACGTTATGATTACAAGGAGCCGTATATATCTTTTGGACCTGCTGATCTGAGAAATATTGTACATCCACATAGTGATGCCATAGTATTTTCGGCAGAGGTAGCCAATTGCACAGTACATCGGAAGCGCAGTCAATATTATATACAAGGAATGCTTGGTGGCTATGGCTTTAAACACAACTCTAAAGCTAGCGAGAGCTTCCCTTTATAGATTCACGAGGGAATCAATTACCCATGTGGGATCGATAGAATTACCCATGATGTGGGGGCAAGCAGAAGCATCTAGAACTCAGATCTTACGTTTTCTCGTGATTGACTTTCCAAAACCATGTTATAACATAATCGTGGGGCGTCCCGCTCTGAACATTTTCCAAGCTGTAATTTCAATGTATCATCTGAAGATGAAATTTTCTTTGGAAGGGGGGAGAGTGGGAGAAGTATGTGGGAACCAGATTGTATCTAAGGAGTGCCATATTCGTAGCCTGACGTCCCAAGCTTCACGAAAGCGACCACGAGAAGAGATGAAATACTCGGGAGCAAACCTTACCAGAAATTTTAATGCCAGATCGGGAAATTCAGCAAAACGAGCAGAGACAGAGGAGGTCAAAAGAAATCAAGATAAGCAGCCTATGATAGTAACCAATTACCACTGTATGCTAGTGGAATTATTTACAGGGAAGACGGGTTTCACCACCAAAGTGGGTACAGAGATGGAACCAACTCTGGGGAGATAAGTAATAAAATGCTTATGGCGAAACGCAAATGTATTCGCTTTTTCCACTGCAGATCTGAAGGGGATCGACCGGACATTGGAAGAACACCGTTTAAACGTAGATCCAGCCACCAAACCCATAATACAAAAGACACGACACTTCGGGCCAGAGAAGGATGCGGCCATCCGGGAACAGATACAACCTCTGTTGAAGGCGGGGCACATAGCGGAGGTCCAATATCCAGTATGGTTGTCCAATGCAGTGATGGTTGAGAAAAAGGAAAAAAACATGGCGTATGTGTGTAGATTACAGAGATTTGAATGTGGCTTGCCCAAAAGACTGTTATCACCTACCTCGGATAGATCAACTAGTGGACTCCACCGCTGGTTGTGAATTACTCTCCATGATGGATGCCTACCAGGGATACCATCAAATTAGTATGCACCCAGACGATATAGCTAAAACCGCATTTGTCGTCTGTGCTGGTGTGTTTGGATGGGTCAGAATGCCTTGTGGTCTCAAGAATGCGGGGGTAACATATCAGCGCATGATGGACAATATTTTTGCGGGACAAATTGGACGTATTATGTTAGTTTACGTGGATGACATGATGGTCTAGAGCAGAATAGCGGCCTCACACCCACATAATTTGGATGAAGTCTTCGATGTAATACGCAGAAACAAGTTAATGTTACACCCCAACAAGTTCACGTTCGAGGTCAAAACAGGAAAATTCTTGGGATATCAGGTCACACCTCAGGGGATTGAAGTGAATAAGGATAAAACACATGCCATCATGAATATGACGCCGCCGCGGAACATCAGGGAAGTCCAGACTCTGAATGGAAGGATCACAACTCTGGGGAGATTCATTTCTCGTTCAGCATATCGGAGTCTCCATTTTTTCAAATCTTGAGAAAATGATCTAAATTCGAATGGACAACTAATTGCCAAAACGCTGTTGAGAAGTTGAAAACGTATTTATCAGAGATGCCCATCCTCACAAAATCAGCACCCAGAGAAGTACTTTACCTATATATCGCGGTCGGAGTAGAATCCTTAAGTTCAGTGCTGATCAGGGAAGAGAGGGATCATCAGAGATCAATATACTTTGTCGGTAAGCTAATATAGGGACCAGAGCTCAATTACTCTGAAATCAAGTAAGCAGCACTGGCAGTGCTGGTCACTGCTCGAAAATTAAGACCCTATTTCTTGGCACATAAAATTATTATGCGCACTTCTCTACCTTTTAAAAAAGTCTTGGGAAGAGCAGATCTATTAGGACGAATGATGAAATAGGTCAGTGAGCTTAGCGAATACGATGTGGATTTCGAGCCACGCACAGCCATCAAAGCACAAGCTCTGGTGGATTTCATTCAAGAGACCACCAGAACTGAGGAAGTGAAACCCTGGGTGGCTTATGTAGATGGGTCAGTAACAAAAGAAGGTTGTGGGGTAGGGATCTATATTCTATCTCTCGTGGAGGATGATTCCCTCACAAAAAGCTCATAGGATTAACACCCTCACAAATATCAATTCCCTTTAGAATTAAAATAAATGTGTTCTATGTTCTTAGTTCAGGTAATAATTATCATCTCCCGATCTCAAATTAAAACCTATGATTATGCTAAATTGGTGGCCAATCAATAAAGCAAACAAGTATAACAAGAACATAGAAAGGAATAACAATCTCAATTAATTGAATCAAATAGTCAGAAATTCAAATCATGTCTACTCCCTAAACCCTGGGAAAAAGGGATTCTAGCCACACATAGACATATGACTAAAAATCAATATCTCAAATACACAAATAAACATTCAACAATGAAACCGTAGTAGAATTCGAGAGTCTTCAGTTCTTGCTCCAATGGTGTTCTCCGTCTTCTCAAAGCTCTCCAAAAGATGTAAAAGATGATAAAGATGATAAAAAGTCTGCAGAGAATAAGTTCTTGGGGAGTATTTATATGCCCTAGGTCTTGTAGCTCTCAAAAATACCCAAAATCGCTAAAAAAAACGAATTTTGGGCGGAAATACGGCGACTCGCGCGGCCACGTCGCGCGGCCGCATGGCTGGCCCGCGTGACGAAACAGAACTTCTGACAGCTTTGCGCAGCGATTTTGTTTTGGCTCGTTCTCTCTCGTCCGAACTCCGATTTATGATCCGTTTGCTCTAACGAACTCTTCTTGAGACGAACTACAACTTGTATTTCAGCCAATTCTTCCAAATTCTGCTTCATTATTTCTGAAAATTCATTCAAACACAAGCAAGTAACAAGTTCTTGACCATAAACGAATATAAGCTCAAATAGACCATCAAACACACAAAATCCTCACAACTAAGCATCAAAAAATGACACACCAAGAGGTAAAAATGCATGTTTATCAACCCCCCAAACTTGAACTATTGTCCGTCCTCGGACAATACAAAGATGAACCAAGAATGAATCAACAAGAGCGCAGAGAAAAGTGGATAACATTGTGGCTTCAGATTTGTTAACAAAAATACCAACATGCATTTGTATCTCCTATCATCAAGATATCACACTCATGACAAACTCAAATTATGGTCTCAATGAATTGCAATCCTCACCAAAAGATAAAGAATTTAAGAACTCTCAACTCTTAAGTGTATCAATCAAGATCATGGACGTGTATACGCTCAGTTCAAGCAAGACAAGTGCTCAACCATAGGCTTGTCGATCGTCTCACCTCTCCACCACTACACGTGTGCTTCTATAACCAAGATCAAAAAGGTCTTTATTGAAGGTTGTAACGTAGGCTCTTTGGTAGGGTAGGATATATTTGGCTAAGTGACTAAAAGATAATTCTCAATGTAGCACAATCACCAACCTTATAACATTCTAACTCAACAATCATCCACCTATCACAAAAACCAAATTTCCAATACAAAATCCATCACAACACAATAATTAATTCTCATGATATTATGACTTTCTAAATCATCCTATGTACCCATTTTTTTTCAATTCTTTTCTCTTTTTTCTTTTCTTTTTTTTTCTCTTTCTTTTCCTCTTTTTTTTTTTTCTTTTTTTTTCAACGACTTGTAGGGTACTAGGATTTTGTCAATCAAGATCAAAGTACATAATCCATAAACACATATCTCCACAAACCAACTACCCCATAACAACAATCTCCAAGCTCCCACCCACGGCTAAACCAAATAAAATGGAAAATAAAAGGCTCAAAGGGGCGAACTAGGATCATATATAGTAATAGGACAAAGATGGGATATATAGGCTAGCAAAGACGGCCTTCTATCATCTCAAAGTTATTAAGCACACTATGTGACCTCGAGGGAGAAACCAAGACAAGTTCTAGTGAGAAACATGCATGCTCGAACAATCACTCAAGAATAAGAAATAAAACTGTAAAATAATGACAGTCAAGGCTCAAATCCTCACAGCTTATTTCATTGATTGCAAACACATAGAGACCATGCTTATCATTCATCACTCATGCTCAATCTCAACAATATCAACACAAACGCATGCAATTTCACAAGTTTTACACAGAAATCATCATGAGCCAGTTATCCAACCAATTTCTACACTACTCACATCATCATCAAGGTAACATCACAGAGAAACTACCAAAGCAATACTAAAACAAACTCAACGACAAAACAAAAACAACCAAAATAAAAAGTGCACCCACAAAGACACATCCCCCTAAACTTATTCACCACCAAGGAGAATAAGTTTGAAAAGGATTTGTGGTGCACGAAAACAAAAAACAAACAAAAAGGAACAAACTAACCAGAAATTGGGTTGCCTCCCAATAAGCGCTATTTTTAATTTCGTTAGCTCGACGATCCAGTAGGTATAGGTGGCGGCCACTTTTCATCAAATTTGAGTACATCATCTGTTGCAAACCAATGATAAGGTGGTTTTCCAACCTTCAAAATTTCTTGAAAACTATGGCCATCCTGTGAACAATCAAAAGTACTACCACACTCCAAAAAGTGTTCATCAGATGAATCAAAATTAAAATCAAAAGATGGAGTTAGATAAAAGCTAAAGAGACAAGCCTTCAATGATTTCCCTTGGTCGATGCAAGTGTCGACTACATTTAGGACATTGCGCTCTTCAACACTTTTAAAATTTTCATCCTTCAAGCTCATCTCAACTTTCAGAACTTCTTGCTCTTCTTCCATTGCTTGAGGCTCTTCATATGATGTACTCCCTCCGTCCACGAAAAAGTGCCCCATTTGGGTGCTGGCACGGGTTTTAAGAAAGCTGAAAAAGGTGGTGTAAAGGTGGTGTAAAAGACTAAAAGGGTAGTGTTAATGTATTATGGTTACTTTTACTAATCTTGCACTAACTATTTGGCATTATTTTATTATGTGAAAATTCAGAAAATAAATATATAAATAAAATGGAAAATAAATAAACTGGAAATAAATAAATAAATAAATAAATAAGTAAATAAACTGGAAATAAATAAACTGGAAAATAAATAAACTGAAAATTCAAAAATAAATAAATAAATAAACTTGAAATTCAGAAAATAAATAAATAAATAAACTGAAAATTCAGAAAATAAATATATAAAAAAATGGAAAATAAATAAACTGGAAATAAATAAATAAACTGAAAATTCAGGAAAAAAATAAATAAACTGGAAATAAATAAAATGGAAATAAATAAACTAAAAATTCGAAAATAAATAAATAAATAAACTGAAAATTGAGAAAATAAATAAATAAACTGGAAATAAATAAATAAATAAGTAAATAAACTGGAAAATAAATAAACTGAAAATTCAGAAAATAAATAAATAAATAAACTGGAAAATAAATAAACTGGAAATAAATAAATAAATAAGTAAGTAAATAAACTGGAAATAAATAAACTGGAAAATTCAAAAATAAATAAATAAATAAACTTGAAATTCAGAAAATAAATATATAAATAAAATAGAAAATAAATAAACTGGAAATAAATAAATAAATAAATTAACTGAAAATTCAGAAAATAAATAAATAAACTGGAAATAAATAAATAAATAAATAAATAAACTGGAAATAAATAAACTGAAAATTCAAAAATAAATAAATAAATAAACTTGAAATTCAGAAAATAAATAAATAAATAAACTGAAAATTCAGAAAATAAATATATAAATAAAATGGAAAATAAATAAACTGGAAATAAATAAATAAATAAATAAATAAACTGAAAATTCAGAAAATAAATAAATAAACTGGAAATAAATAAATAAATAAATAAACTGGAAATAAATAAACTAAAAATTCAAAAATAAATAAATAAATAAACTTGAAATTCAGAAAATAAATAAATAAATAAACTGAAAATTAAGAAAATAAATAAATAAACTGAAAATTAAGAAAATAAATAAATAAATGGGATTGTGGGTTAATTGCATAGATTAAATAAAAGTGTGGATTTATTAATGACATAAGTTGTAAATAAATTGAAAAGTAAAGGGTATAAATGTACAAAAAGGTAAACAGGGCACTTTTTCGTGGACAAAAAAAATGGGTAAGTAGGGCACTTTTTCGTGGACAGAGAGAGTATCACTTTCGAGCTCAATGGTCATACACTGCTCTTTTGGATTCACCACGGTATTGCTTGAGAATTGGCCCGACTGATCTAGATTGCTAATAGCAGTGACTATTTGAGCCATCTGAGTCTCAAACACCTTCATCTGAGTCCCTAAAGCAGCAGTGGTAGACTCAAGCTTCTCCATCCTCTCATCCGACTTGGAGATAAATTTCATCAGCAGCTCTTCCAAATTAGGCTTCTTCTCCTCGTTGATGACTCCATTGGTGACAGAAAAGCCTGGTGGAGCCTGAAGCGCGTTATTCGGGCACCCTCCATGATAGAACTGTTGCCAACCCTGATTGGTTCCCTGTTGTACTCTTTGAAATCCACCCAGCTGAAAATTCCTGAAATTCCAATTGCTGACAAAATTTGCCTCTTCCATCATCATCGGATTTTTCACAGCTGACTCCATCTTAGCAATACTCAAAGCATTTATCTTGGAAGACAATGCAGCGATTTGAGTGGCTAACAAAGTAACTGAATCAGAATTTGTGGTGGCAGCAACATTCTCCAAATATACCCTCTTGGCTGGCCATTGATAGCATGTAGTGCCCACGCTATCAAAAATCTCCATCGCTGCTCATGCACTACCTGGAAAAACTCCAGAACCAAAAAATAAGAACCAAAAGAAAAATAGAGAAAATAAATAAAAATAACAAAAAAAAAATCCAGATTAGTATCAAATAATCAACAGATAGTACTGATAAAAATCAATCCCCGGCAACGGCGCCAAAAACTTGTTCGCTTATTTATTTAACACGCCGCAAGTGTACGGGTGCAATTGTGTACAGTAGCAAGCAAGGTCGTATTCCACAGAGACTGAATTTACCAATTCATATCCTAAATTATTCTACTCTATCTGTACAAACGAAATTAAGAGTTTTTGTTGTAAAGAACAAAATAAATAAACAGCAGGAAAGAAAATAAATCAAGCTGTGAAAATACGGAGAAACAGATAAGAGAAGATTTCCCAAGGCAAAGGTTTCAACAGATTCTCCTAACTAACATGTTCAATTCAATTAATAAGACGATTCCTAAGGCAATCTCTAAGCTAGTCCATACCCACTCCCGTGGCATACAAACCGTTGATTACATGCAAGGCTACCGTCCCCGGATCGCACTTCTAACATGCAACTCCTAAAAGCTCATAGGATTAACACCCTCACAAATATCAATTCCCTTTAGAATTAAAATAAATGTGTTCTATGTTCTTAGTTCAGGTAATAATTATCATCTCCCGATCTCAAATTAAAACCTATGATTATGCTAAATTGGTGGCCAATCAATAAAGCAAACAAGTATAACAAGAACATAGAAAGGAATAACAATATCAATTAATTGAATCAAATAGTCAGAAATTCAAATCATGTCTACTCCCTAAACCCTGGGAAAAAGGGATTCTAGCCACACATAGACATATGACTAAAAATCAATATCTCAAATACACAAATAAACATTCAACAATGAAACCGTAGTAGAATTCAAGAGTCTTCAGTTCTTGCTCCAATGGTGTTCTCCGTCTTCTCAAAGCTCTCCAAAAGATGTAAAAGATGATAAAAGATGATAAAAGGTCTGCAGAGAATAAGTTCTTGGGGAGTATTTATATGCCCTAGGTCTTGTAGCTCTCAAAAATACCCAAAATCGCTAAAAAAAACGAATTTTGGGCGGAAATACGGCGACTCGCGCGGCCACGTCGTGCGGCCGCATGGCTGGCCCGCGTGACGAAACAGAACTTCTGACAGCTTTGCGCAGCGATTGTGTTTTGGCTCGTTCTCTCTTGTCCGAACTCCGATTTATGATCCGTTTGCGCTCACGAACTCCTCTTGAGACGAACTACAACTTGTATTTCAGCCAATTCTTCCAAATTCGGCTTCATTATTTCTGAAAATTCATTCAAACACAAGCAAGTAACAAGTTATTGACCATAAACGAATATAAGCTCAAATAGACCATCAAACACACAAAATCCTCACAACTAAGCATCAAAAAATGACACACCAAGAGGTAAAAATGCATGTTTATCAAGGATGATTTGCAATTTTCCATACAATACGAGCGGAGTTTATCTATTTATGAGGCCGAGTATGAGGCCATGGTCAGAGCACTGATATTTTTATCGGAGTTAGGTGCAGAAAAGGTGCTAGTAAAGTTTGATTCCCAAGTTGTGGTACAGCAACTGTTGGGAGAATACGATGTCAGGGAGGACAAGATGGTGATCTACTACACTAAAGCTAAAAAATTAATGATGAAATTCCAGGAATGTCGATTAGAAAAAATCCCCAGAGAGCAGAATAACAGAGCTGACTTGTTAGCTCAGATGGCCAGTGTGGTAGAACAGGGATGGCATGACAAGGTCACACTCTTATATGAGCCCCATCATGAGGAAGAATCACAAGTATTAACTCTGGAAATGCGCAATGATTGGCTAACTCCTATCATCCATTTTTTAAAGGGTTAAGGTGCAGATAGGCCCCTCAAGTGAAGGCCCTTAGAGCATTTCAGTCCTCTTACTAACTGTGTGTGCATATTGGCCCTCGAACTCAAAAAAATGGTGCAGATCGCCCCCTCTGACTTAACACCGATATGGGCCGTTAGTCAGAGGGGGCGATCTGCACCGTTTTTTTGGACTTCAGGGGCTAATCTGCACCTTTTCCCTTTTTGGAGTTCGGGGGCTAATCTACACACCGTTCATTAAAAAAAATCACATCTCATCTTCTCCAACCAACTTTTCCGGCGTCAATCGCCGTCAGATGAGGAAAATCATGAAATCAAGTTCCCAAGCCCCAAATCGGGGATTCCAAATCGGCGTCATTGCTTTCGAAAATCACATAATCGAAATGGAAACTCGAATTCTCCCTCGAACGTCACCGCTCCCCAATTGCAGAATTACCCCCAACGAATCGAACTTCGCCTCGCCGTAGACGGTGATCGAGATCGAGATCATGTTGGCCATGGTCTCTGATTTGAAGACGTCCTTCTTCAACAGCACGCCGATAGTGTAGATGGCGACGGGCATCGTCGGCCTTTATCACCGGATTTCGCCGGATTTGAGAGAAAGAGGCGACTCCTTATCGAGAAAAGCTAGGCGACTCCTCATCGAGAAAAGCCAGGCGGCGGGTTCACCGAATATTGCGGCGGCGATTTCCGACGGAATGGGAGAATTATGGCTCGTCCTTGACGCTAAGCATGTGCAGTCGAGCGAGCTCCGAGGTTTAGGGCCCAAGAGAGAAAGAAATGGGCGGTGCCCTCTGCCGGCCTCGCCGGAGCTTGAATCAGCGACAACGACTGATCAAATTTTGAGCGAGAGAGATGAATTAATTAAAAAGTTAAAAGGTGCAGATTAGCCCCTGAACTCCGAAAAAACGGTGCAGATCGCCCCCTTGACTAACGGCCCATAACGGTGTTAAGTCAGAGGGGTCGATCTGCACTGTTTTTTTGAGTTCGGGGGCCAATTTGCACACACAGTTAGTAAGGGGACTGAAACGCTCTAAGGGCCTCCACTTGAGGGGCCTATCTGCACCTTAACCCTTTTTTAAAAACTGGTAAAAGGCTAAACCTAGAAATATCTCAACGTTGTCTGTATAATTGATACTGCTTACTCAACGACCAGCTGTACAAGCGATCATTCGCCCATCCCTTATTAAAATGCATATCTCCCGAATAGGCACAATATGCATTGGAAGAGGTCCGCCAAGGATGTTGCGGAAACCATGCAGGATATAAAGAACTTATGAGAAAAATCGTCAGAGGTGGCTTCTATTCGCTAGAAATGTGAGAGGATGCACAGAACTTTGTCAAGAGGTGCCCCACCTGCCAGAAGCATGCACCAAGGATCAATGTCCCGGGAGAAACCATGGGCGTTATGTACGCCACTTGCCCATTCGACAAGTGGTGCATCAACATCGTTGGCAAGCTCCCCGCTGCCCTGGGAGGAAAATGTTTCCTCATAGTAGCCGTGGACTATTTTTCTAAGTGGGTAGAGGCAGAGGCAATAACGAAAGTTGACGATTGCACCATTCAAAGATTCTTATGGCGAAATATCTGTTGTCGATACGGATCCCCGCGTGTACTTGTCTCGAACAATGGACTCCAATTCACCAGTAAGAGGATTGAGGAATTTTGTCACCAATTGGACATTATGCAATGATTCGTGTCTGTGGCCCATCCGTAGGCCAATGGCCAAGTAGAACTTACCAATCGTACAATTTGTGACGGTCTGAAGAAGAAGTTGGAGAGGAGTAAAGGGAGATGGGCAGAGGAGCTTGATGGAATCTTATGGGCTCACAGAACCAGCCCTAAAATAGCTACAGGTGAAGCGTCGTTCACTTTGGTGTACGGGTCCAACGCAGTTATACCAGCAGAGGTTAAGCTCACATCACACTGAATACTTCATTATTACCCCATCCAGAATGACAAGCTGCTACGATTAGATCTGGATCTTATTGACTTACATAGAGATATGGATGTGCTCAGAGCTGCTAAATACAAAAGCATCATCAAGGCTGGATTTGACAAAAATGTAACAGTGCGAAAATTTGAGAAGGGCGATCTGGTTCTGGAAAGGGCGAATGCATTAAAGAATACAAGTAAATTTGAGGCCACATGGGAGGGACCGTTTGTGGTAACAGAGGTATTGGGAGGAGGCGCATATCATTTATCGGATAGCGATGGTCGACCACTCACACGCCCATGGAACATCAATACGTTGAAAAAAATTTATGTGTAATCACCAAAGGAACATCCATGTAGACCACATACTCTTTTTCCCCACTGGGGTTTTAACGAGGTTTGGGGCCAAGGTATCCGTAATAAAATGATACTCTTGGTTTTAGGATAACACACATATCTCCTTTATCTTCCCGCTCTGTTTTTTCTTTTTCTTCTCCCTCTTTCACGCATGAAAGTGATCAAATAAAATTACAAAAGTAGAGCAAAATGTTAAGAACCAGAGCAAACAGCTATGCAAGCACCTATGGTTGCCGGAGCAAAAGAGCCAGAGCAAAATGCTAAGAACCAGAGCAAACAGCTATGCAGGCACCTATGGTTGCTGAAGCAAAAGAGCCAGAGCAAAATGCTAAGAATAGAGCAAACAGCTATGCAGACACCTCTAGTTGCCAGAGCAAAATGAACAAGACTAAACGGCTAAAAATCATAGCAGAACACAATACCCCAGAGTAAAATGCTAAAAATCAGAGCATAACACAATGCACCAGAGCAAAAAATTATAAGCCAGCGCATCAAATGCGAGCAGAGCATTCAGCATACGATGAAAACTAATACAATCGTGCTTTACTTCTAAAGTACGCGCACGATACTGGGGGGAGGGGGGGACTAGGGGTGGATACCCCTCCCTATCTTTCATGTCCTATTTTTTAAAGATTAAAAATCCATACATGGCTAAGTACTAGAGCAGAAGACCATAACAACCAGAGCAAAAAATGAGATATATTCAGAACATATGCCTTAGTAAATCAGAGTATGGGTGTTTGCATTTTTTTTTTGCCTTTATTGGATTGATACTATTACAAAAACTATTCTTTCAGGATAACAAATTAAAAGCAGAGAACAAATATACGCTCATTGTAAAGCCAGAGCAGGAAAAGAAAAACATGACAGAAAATGAGTCAGTTGGAAAAGCAAGAGTGCAAACATAGTCGATATAAATAATAAGTCAAGATTTATAAGAACTATCAAACCATAGATCAAACTTTGAAAGGTGATAATTATAAAACCAAAACAAACACACAAGTCATGAATACATAATTAGCATGGAGTGTTAGTTGGAGCAGAGGAACTAGCTACGTCAGGACCAGAAGGAGCGGATGAGGGATCAACACGGAGAATCTCCAAGTCATTTTGGTCATCAACACCAGAATAAGCAGTAATAGTAGGAATCATGCTCTGAACAATCTGCCGAGAAACTGCGGTCTCGTCTTGGTAAAAGGCCATAAATTGTTGGAGCAGAGCTTCTTTGGAAGCAGATACCCCAGCAGCATCAGCAAAGGAAGGTCGGGGATGACTCATTCCATACTCCTCGAATCAGCCGAGGACCTGCATTTAGACTATGCCCCTTCAACTTGTCCACAAACTCCTGCAAAGTATGAAGAAATGGAGATTGATATAAGCGATCGGAGGGGAGAGGATCATCGCAAATCCCGAAGGCAAACTGCTCAGCCGCTTTATCCAACACCTGATACCACCAAATTGGAGAATGAGGAAGAGAAGCATCGATACCCAGAATAGCAAATATTTCATCATCACTGATGGCACCCATCAGAGCTTCAAGATCTAGGCTTTCAATCTGTTCAGAGCTGGCCCCTACCATCTTCGTTGCTTTTTGCCCAATCACAGCAATAATATGGGCGATAAGAGGATCAAACCAACGAAGAAACTCAGGAGTGAAACGAAAAGCTTTGAGGGTCCCTCGAACAGGATCTTGAGAAACTGGCGACCGTGAGGAGAGAGGAGAAACTCCAATCTTTGGTCTCAGACTCCGAAAAGAAAGCCCTCCATGTAGGCAGAATCGCGAGCTGTTTTCTAGCACTGTTTCACTTCATTCTATTGCTGGGAGTAAGTAGCCTTGAAACGAACCACCTGTTCATGTCCCTCTTTCTTGGCCCTGGTCAGCTCAGACTCAAGTGAGCCTTTTCCACCTCCATCTCTGCCAAACGAGCTCTTAGCCTTGACAGCTCGGTGTCAGTAGTGCTTTACTTTTCAGTGATCGCAGTGAGCTCTTTTTCCCGTTGCTCCAAAGTTGCACAGGCCTCTTTCAGATCATACTCCAACCTATCATAATCCTCTACGCGATGTATGCCCTCATCCAGACGCGACTCACCCTACAAAGAGAAATTTAAATAAAAAGAAAAGGGAAAAGAAAAGGAAAGAAACAAAGAAGGAAAAGTCCTCACCACTAACCAAAATTTACTTAAACCTTCAGCCAAAGTCTTGCCTTTTAATTTTTGCACAGCAACACGGTCATCAGGATGAATGCGATCACGCATACGCTCCCGAAATTCTTATCCCTTTAGATGAGAAACAGGTTTAGGGACAGGAGCCGAACCAGTAAAAGGAAGAGCCAAAGTCTCTGGCACATCACCAATTGGAACATCATCGTCTTCATCCACCAAAGCATGGTCCCTGATGGTGGTTTTCTTCAGAGATTCCCGACGCTGTTTCTCAGCCAGTTCAACCAATTTTTCCTTGTTTTCTCTTCTCTTCTTCCGGTTAAGATCGACATCTTTCTCAGAAGGACGTGCAGGGCCTGTACTCAATGGGGGGCGCGCATCCAACTCTATTATCTCAATTCCTCTATTTGGTAGCTGAGATGAGAAAATGAACGATATAGGATCAGAAGCAAACTGGGACACAGAGTCTGGGACGAGAGGGATCAGATTGGAAGTGGCTGGATCAAAGGGAGGCCTTCTCGGTTCAGGGCTGAATAAAGCAGAGGTGCCGGCAGCCCCTTGATCAGCGCTGGAAGTAAGACCCTCCCCCTCTGCACAATTAGAGAGGGTCTAGGAAGTATCTCGATCCTAAGAGATAGAGGCCTATGCGCCATCCTAAAGCCTCTTCACAGGTTTCAGGATCACTCTGCAATCATCCCGCCAAGACATATCTGTAGGCATGACCAAAAAAAGGAAGATGTTAGGGCAACAATGAACAGGCAAAAGGCACTCATAAATACCACGATAACAAGCAAAATTACCTATGTTAGCAACGGGAAAAAGTTCGAATAGCCCCGTAGCAGCCAGGGCTGAATTGTTATCTGTAAGTTTCTTGCATTGAAAAACTCTATTTTCTTGACTAAGATTTAACCTATCTATGATGGACAAGTCATAAGAAGAAGAGCGTTTAGGGGGCTGGAGAACATATAAGCGTCTAACAGGGTGCCAGATAATGTCACCCAGTTGATAATAAGTACACCAGTTGCCCTCCACCGTAGAAACCCAACAATATTTGGGCAAAAACCACTTATCATTCGAATTCAAACTGGAAAGAAAGCGAATGGGATAATTCTTATGGCTCGAAAAGCTGTAATGGGTATTGGATTTTTTCAAAATTTGAGTTTGAAAGAAGAGTTTGGCAGTGTCCTGAACACCATGATAACTAAGTAAAATATGAAAAGCAAAAGCCCGACGTAAGGCAGAAGGGGCAATTTGATAGAAAGGGATACCAAAATAATTACTGATATCCTTTATGAAGACCGACAGAGGAAAGCGGAGGCCCGCATCTACTTGGCTTTTCCAAAGTATGATGGTAATTTTTGAAAGATCGCCGAAGAAATCCCTCGGTTTACTAGGAAGATGAAAACGAAGATTAGGAGGATTCCTTAATTCAGTTTCTAATTTTCGTATTTGTTCGATAGTCATTACAGAATCAGGAACAATTGCAGACGTCATAACTTATAAACTTTAGTGCCTAACCAGTTATACCTAGAACAACAAATTTTAAATAAAGGAAAAGGGGAAATCGAAGGTTCAAGACGATACCTAAATAAAAAAATTAGGTAAAATGCGCAAAGAGAAAGCACCTAAGAAGAATTGCAGGCGGACGATGATGGACCAGCAACAATGATAATCTTGAGAGAGGATGAAGACAGAAAAATGGAAAGGCGGTAAGATGTGAAGAAAATTTTAAATCCCGAAGTAATTATGATACGAGAATTTGAACAGTATGGATTACCTGCGGATGTGAGAGAAAATAATCCAACGGTTCAAGTTTTTTCTCCAGAGACGAAGAGTTCTCTTATCAAAACCAAGAAATATAGTAGCCTGGAAAATTGGAAAAGTTGCCATCCTGACAGTGAATTAAATGCGCTCCAGGCCAGAGGGGGTCCATGGTCAAACTCTGGAAAAGATCGTTTGACCATACCAGGGGGAGTAGCTAGTAACTTTAAAAGCAGTTCTGACATATGGTCGAACTCTGGAAAGATCGTTTGACCATACCAGGGGGGAGTAGCTAGTAGCTTTAAAAGCAGTTCTGACATATGGTTAAACTCTGGAAAAGATCGTTTGACCATACTAGGGGGAGTAGCTAGTAGCTTTAAAAGCAGTTCTGACATATGGTCAAACTCTGGAAAATATCATTTGACCATACCAGCGGGTAGAGCTGGCAAAAATTGACCCGGCCCGACGGGCCGGCCTGGCCCGCTCGTGTTTTGGGCTGGTTGGGCTGTACAAAATGTAGGCCCGAAAAAATCCGGGCCTAAAAAGCCCGTCGGGCTAATCGGGCCCGGGGCTAAAAAGCCCATGGTTTTCGGGCTAAAAAGCCCGCCCGGTTAATTTTAATATTTTATTTTTATTAATTACTATTATTTTATTTTTACTTAAGTTTTTATTTTAAAGTGGAAGAGTTTCAATATATATATAGGTGTATTATCCATTTTAGTTGGAAGAGAAAGAAAATTATCTTCTCTTTTCAATATCTCTTATTTTAATTAATGTTTAGAGTAGTTGTACCATTCCATAGAAAAGAAAAGAAAAAAAACTTAAAATATATATATGCATAAATATATATATGTATATGTTAGAATTGTTGGGACCAATTATTAGGAAACATAAAATGAAAATAGTAAAATAATGCAAATTGTTGGGAATAATTTCTAGTTATACAAAAGAAATGTTGTAATTAATGTGATATGAGTTGTTGATTGTAGTAGACTAATGTGATTTTATATTTCTATATTGTTTATAATTATTATTTAGATTTATCTTAGTTTATTTAATTTTGTGTAAAAATAAAAATAGAATTTAGTGAAAAAAAAAAATCATTGGGCGGGTTTGGCCCGACCGCCCGATAGCCCGGTCGAGGCTGGGCTGGGCTGGGCTTGAAAATTGGCAGCCCGGTCGAATTCGGGCCGGCCGGCCCGACCCAGTCAATCTCAAAAGCCCGTTGGGCCGGGCCGGCCCGGCCCGCCCGTTTTGCCAGCTCTACCAGCGGGGAGTAGCTGATGAGGAGTAAAATATGCACTTCCCTAAGTTCATGACGTGTAGTTTATTTAGATGGACCCGAGTATCACGGAAAGCCAAACCAGACTAGATCAAACCAAACCAGATCAAGGCAAGCTTTAGATAACCTTGTCCAGGGAACGCCAAAGAAGAAGTCTCCATACAAGCCTGCCAGAGAAGTGAATCCAGACCAAGCTAGAGGAGAAGCCACCAGAGAAGCGATTTCTGACCAAGCCAGATAAGTGGTTACAGAGCTGGTGTTAGAGACAATATTCCGATAAAGAATCTGACACCTTTTTAGGATATATCCGTCTAGGTTCAGGTAGTTAGTGCGCGGAACGTGTGTATTAGGGCTGGCAAATCGTGCGGGTCTAATCGTTATCGGGTAGACCTGATATCGATCCGACCTGATTAGGCCAAACCCGAACCTGACACGATTTACCTAAAGCCGAACCCGATAACAACACGATTCAAAGCGTATTGACACGACACGATCTGATTAAAACCTGATAACAACACGAATTTGGAGCTGATCTGATAACAACCTGATCTGATTTGCCCAAGTTCATTATCGGTTAAACTAAACTAAAGTGTAGAAAGAAATCATGAATAAAAAATTAAAAATAAATATTTAATAAAAATTTAATTCTATCGGGTTACCCGAACCCGACATGAAATTATCGGGTCCTTATCAGGTCAACCCGATAAGGACCCGGACCTTATCGAGCGTGTCACTAACCCATTAATTTCATGCGGTTTCGTATTGTTCTTTTGTGTCGTGTTGAAAATTGCCAGCCCTAGCGTGTATTAGTGTAGAATTATGGTAATACCCTTCTTGTAACCTCTATAAATAGTTCATCCTCATAATAATATACACACGATATTCCACATACTCAAGTTTCTGATATTTCTCTCTTAGCTATGGGAATTCAGCTGAATACAAGAGATCTTCCATCGTAGAATCATCTAGGCTTAATCTTGAACTCATCATATATGATGGAAACTCACGAGGTCACGCCTCACTGCTTCCCAAGGGCCAAGGCTATCACTAAAAATTATAATACTCCCTCCATCCACAAAAAGTATGTCACTTTTGTCATTTTTGATGTCCATCAAATAAAATATGACACTTTCCTTTTTTGAACATGGATCTACATATATTCCTTATCTTTTATCTTTACAAATATTCTTTATTTACAAAAAAAAAACTATCATCAATTCAATCTCAACCACTCATTTCAAAAAAATGATGGATCATTTTTCTATTATATAAAAATCACCGTGAATTTTATTAGATTTGTGCCCACCCAAAATGTTAAACTATTAGTAGACGGAGGGAGTATTCTTCTCGTGTCTTAAGTTCATTATCATTTCTTTCTTTAGTTTTGCTTTATTTCCTTTTTCTATTCTTAGTAGCGTCTAACCCGTCGAAATTCGACGGGAATTATTTTAATATCATCATTTATAATTATTTTTATTACTATAACATATGAAATAGTTCATATATATAAATTATTTCTTTAATTAATTTGATATGATCAAATTAAATTAGTAATACAATATTTGAAATAATAATAATCTTAATCACTTTCGCCAATTGAGTGTAGGTTGTGATAATAGAAATATATTTTTATATAAATATTCATTTGATGAAGTTTATAAAAAGTTGATGTGGGATTGAATATTTTAGAAGAAAAAAATATGTAAATTTGAAGTATGATATAATGTGTCGCATTTACTGTTAATCATATATCGATAATATTTACTCTCTCCGTCCCTCAAACATTTTCCTTTTTTTTCTATTTTGGTTCGTCCCCAAAACATCTTCTTAACCTATTTTTTAAAATAATTTCACTAATTATTATTCTTACAATTTCACTTTTTGTGGGACTCGTTCTCCGCTTTCACTAACTATCACTCTTACAATTTCACTTTTTGTGGAACCTATTCTTCACTTATCAAATGCATAACTAACTTTTATTAAAACCTGTGTCATTAAATGAATTGACATTTGAATTGATTGCTTTTCGTGGATTAATTTATTGGTATACTTTATTTAAGTTTTAGTCACACTTGGAACAATCTCAATTAAGTGGGTATAAGGATTCCTATTCTGGATACCATCATTTTATTAAGTTAAAATTTTCAAGTGAATGAGAATTGAGAAAAATTAGAATGAAGTGATTATACGATGCCACGTCGGATAAGATTTATTTTGCTATAATATATGTAGGATTTATAATTAAATAGATATGTTGGATTTATCTAATAGTTTTATACAATTATTTAATAGTACAAATTTTATCTAATAGTTTTATACGATTATTTAATAGTATAGAATTTATCTATAAATTTATATGATTATTTAATAATTTTTAAATGTAAAAATTGATTAGAAATGTATAAATAAATAAGAATGAATGAGAATTGAGGAAAATTAGAATGAAGTGATTATACGATGTCATGTAGGATATGATTTATTTTGCTATAATGTAAAAATTGATTAGAAATATATAAATAAATAAGAATGAATTAGAATTGAGAAAAATTAGAATGAAGTGATTATACGATGCCACGTAGGATAAGATTTATTTTGCTATAATATATATAAATTTATAGACAAATAAGAATGAATGAGAATTGAGGAAAATTAAAATGAAGTGATTATATTATGCTACGTAGGATATGATTTATTTTGCTATAATGTAAAAATTGATTAGAAATATATAAATAAATAAGAATGAATGAGAATTGAAGAAAATTAGAATGGAGTGATAATAATTAAAATCAAGAGAAAGAGATAAAGATGATAGGTTGAAGTAAATAAAATAAGAGCTCAAACGTGGCTGCATGAGGCCGAAATTAGATATATATGATTGGCATATAATTAATGCGTAAGAAATTAGATATAGAAATTTGTTGATGATAGGTTCGAAATTAGATTTATTGAAATTTGTTGATTAAAAATTTAGAAAAAATAAGAATGAATGATAATTGGGGAAAATTAGAATAGAGTGATTCTATTACGCCACGTCACGTAGGATAGAGCTTATTTTACTTTTATATATATAATATATAATATATATATATAGATAGATTGCCCACCCACTTTGCTCTAATTTGCGTATCTATCTCTAGGATCTTTTGAGAAAAGTACTCTAACAAATCACTCTTTTCACCCCTAAAAACCCTAAAAAAATGTCTTAACACTTTTCTTAAAAAATGATAACTTTCTTTAATCTTGAATTTCCATTAGTGCCTTCCATCAATTGGCCAATATTTTCGGTTCCATATTTTAACATTTGCACGAATCATAGGGTTCAAAACACCCTTTTCATATTTTCCTAACCTCTCCACCTTCCTAGCGTCTATCATCACTCATCATTTCTACTCTGTGACTGAACCCACACACTCTCTCTCACACACACATACCATAATGTGGTTTAATATTTGCCCGAATATCAATTTTCAATATTTTCTTAGAAAAATCTATGTTGCAAAGCGTTAGTGGTGATGATGAGCGGTGAAGATTTTGCCATGATTTGGGATTTTAGGATATTGTATTTGTAGTTTGATCAAGTGCTTTTGGGATGGGACAGAGTCATCTTCATAATTAAGCCATCGCAAATAATTTTTTATTCGCCTTCCATCCAATCTAAACACAGACGTCGGAAATATATTATTCATTATAATTATTGGAACAGTTTGACACTGATGCATCTATATATTGCACAACATACAGTATATTATTATTAGTAGCACAAACAAAATTACATGGAACATCAGTCGGCGATTGTTGATGGCCATGAAAATGATCATCGTCCTAGTTGTATTACTGTCGGGGCATGTCTGCCTTGCCACTGCCACCAATAGGAAAATGATGCATACCACAATCGAAGCGGCGCCTCAGCCGGCGCCGGCCGATTATACAGTCGCTGTCTCGGCCGTGGCCGCTGCCCCCGACGAGGAGGAGATGAAAAATCACCACACGATTCCGAGGGGCTCCTGGGATAGTAGCCGAGATGAAGACGTCGATGGATCCCCTGCAACTGACAACGGCGCCTGATATTATATATGTCAACACCAGTTCCTCTACTATAACTATTAGGCTGCGTATTTTGTAAATTAAATTAACGAGTGACTTATAAAAGAAACTTAGATTTGTGTACTAGCTCAAGCAGCTTTCATTATATAGGTTGTCTTCATCTTAATTTTTCATTTTATTTTTTGGAAATTATGTTGTTCGAATCCCCTTGTCTGCTTTGTTGGTTTTATGAATCCAATGTAAAATAGTTGCGAGATAAGCGCACCGCTTGATAGACTTTATTAGGGCTCGAGTCGAGCCGAATATTAGTGGGCTTGAGCTCGGCTCGTTTAAATATTCAGGTGTTCGAATTCGGCTCGAACTCGATTGATATTTTTATCTTATTGTTCGAGCTCGACTCGTCACCCAGTTACCGAGCTCGAGCTTGGTTTGAATTTGGCTAATGTGACTCGATAATATCGAATTCGAGCTTGAGCTAGAACTCGCCTCGTTAAATGTTCATATGCATGATGTTCAAGGTCGAATTCGTTAAAAATTTAGGGAAAACTTTTAAATTAATATGTTACTTGAGCTCAAGCTCGAGTTCGTCTCGTTTAAGGCTCGTGTACTAACTCGAATGAAGGTTCGTGAACAGGCTTGCAAACATGTTCGCGGACAATCGAATCCGAATATGTTCGCGAGCGTAACGAGTCGAGCTCGATAAAATTATCGAGTTCGAGCTCAGCTCGTATAATATCAAATTGAGCTCCGAACGAACTTTTCTCGAATCGAATAGCTTGCGAGTAGCTCTATTCATTTACAGCCCTAAACTTAATAACCCATTCCAAAATTAGGAGCTAATCATATATATTTTCATCCTCAAATTTTTACATTTTTCAAAAATATAATGTTAATTTTAATTTTTATTAAATAACCTTCAATTTGCAGTATTTTTTAAAAAATATTTCGTTGTATAAAATTTAACAACAGAATGATGAGTCACCTCGTCGAATGTTTAGATGGAACGATATTATTTTGTAATTGGGTGAAGTCAGAGATGGATCCACAGCTCTTGATATGGGGGCACGTGCCCCCACAACATTAATTGTTCCTTTATTAATTATATATATATATATATATATATATATACTTCAAACCATGTACTCATGGTTGCCAATCCAAAGCTCAGACCATGTAACCAATCCAAACCCCAAATCATGTATTTTATTGTTGCCAATCCAAACCCCAAACCATGTAACCTCACGGGAGCTTAGACTTTTATGTAATATCCCTTCTCTTTCAATAAGCTTATCCCATTTTTTTAACATAATTATTAAGGAGGGTTAAATTAGTGTAGTAAAAATGTGTAAAGGTGTGGAGTCACATTATTTGAAGTGTAAAATCATTACCAAAAATAAAAACAAGACAATCCTATTGAGACAACCCAAAAACAAAAATTAATATGACAAGATTAATGGGACGGAGGTAGTAAATTTTTTGGTACGTATTTTATATATATAGTTATTTTGTGCCCCCATAACAAAAAAATTCTGGATCCATCCCTGGGTGAAGTGGTAAAAGAATTTCACCTAAGAAGCCGATAAGATGAATCAACATTCCGGCGTTGAGTTTCATATAGCGAAATATTTTCTGAAAAAGGTTAAAAGGTGAGGTTTTCAATAGAAAACAAAATTTAATTTTTTTTTATGGAAAACTCTAAATAATAGGGCACAAAATATGATTAATTTTAAAATTAATTAAAAAAAATCCTCTTTCGTTGCTCTAGTCTAGTTAGATCTGCATTAGGCTATTTGAACAAGTACTAAGAGCACCCGCAACACCTTCCTCGAGTGGCTCCTTGAGGAAGGCGTTGCCTTCGAGTAGGTGCGTTGCGGGGGGGAGGTACTCGAGCAATACTCGAGTCTTCGAGTATGCTCGAAGGGGGGGAGAGGGAAGGCGCGTGCAATGCACGCGCCCTAATTAAAAAAAAATGAAAAATTGATAAATTCGAATTTAGGTAATTTTTAAATTTTTATGTAATTTTTTTTTATGTTTTAGGTGTTTTTAAATTTTATGTTTAATGGCGTATTTAACTAATGTTATTACAAAAATATGTTATTTAAATTATGCAATAAAATTTAAATGAAAAACATAAAATTAAAACTAATGTTATCAAGCAGGCTATCAAGGAACCCCAATGCAGCACTACCTACTCAATAACACAACCACTATCAAGTAGGCTATCAAGGAACCCCATTGTGGATGCTCTAAGATTTGCAGGAAGATTCTCTTTATGTTTAAAGTCAGGAAAAAGCTTAGTGACCCATTAGTGAAGCCCACCTCTTTAAAAGCCCATTTCGTGAGATTTGAGATTGAAGGAAGTCAAAGGGCCAATCGGAACTTCACTTCGATTAAATTGCACTGCCTAATTCAAATTTTATATTTCCATTTACTTTATATGCTATGAACGCAAACGATAAATAAGTACGAAAATTGGAAATTTTAGAGTAAAACCTCCAAACTATGTGAAATTCTATTTGCTCGTACAAAAATCTCCCATACCACATTTCACCTATTCACCATAAAGAATTTTATTTAAGACTATCTTATAAATGTGATAGTGCCTATAATATGATCTAAATATCAATAAAATTACAGATATCTTAGCGAATATAATTTGCATCTAAATATGAATCCTGACACAAAATGATCTAATATAAATTTATGTGTTTAATTCCTAACCTTTGGAAATTTAGACTTTGCGATCTGAAATGCTAATATATACACAATACACTAATTACTTTGAATTTTTCATTGGAAGTAATCCTTGATATTATTTCATGTAAAAATTGTTAAAATGAGAAGCAAATTTGGCTACAAATCTCACGTTGTCGTTGAGTAGGTAACTAATATATATATATATATATATATATATATATATATATATATATATAGGGGTGGGTTAGAATGAAAACACTCTTAAGTGTATAAAATATAAACGTTTCTTAATGTACGAATTTTATGTAGAACACATATGAATTTATCCAACAGAGTTACGAATTGGGAAAAATAAATTTTTGCTACCTTTGGGATTTGAACTCAGGACCACGAATTCATCCAACATGGTTAAGAATCAACCGTAGATCTTGATGATCTAAGGGCAGAAAATCATTTATATTTTATACATTTAACAGTGTTTTTATTCTAGTCCTCCCCATATATATATATATATATATATATATATATATATATATATATCATGCTTTAAACTTTATTAGTAATTATTTGACATTTATCCGAGTTAATCCAAACTGCATGAGGAATTATTTACATGTATATGTATATCATGCTTTAAACTTAAAATATATATATATATATATATATAGGGAAGGGCTAAAATAAAAGCATTTCTTAACATATAAAATAAGAATCATTTTCAGCCCTTAGATCATCAAGATCTACGGTTGATTCGTAATCCTGTTGGATGGATTTATGGTCCTGAGTTCGAATCCCAAAGGTAGCAAAAATTTATTTTTTCACAATTCATACCTTTATACAGCGAATTCATACGTGTTGTACATAAAATTCATACATTAAAAATTCATATATATATATATATATATATAGGGGTGAGCTACCGTGAGAACACATCTTAAAATAAGAAATAAGAGCAATTTTTAATGTATGAATTTTATGTACAACACGTATGAATTATATATAGGGGTGGGCTACCGTGAGAGCACATCTTAAAATAAGAAATAAGAGCAATTTTTAATGTATGAATTTTATGTAAAACACGTATGAATTCGCTATATAAAGGTATATGAATTGTGAAAAATAAATTTTTGCTACCTTTGGGATTCGAACTCAGGACCATAAATTTAGCCCTTATATATATATATATATATATATATATATATATATAGGGAAGAGTTCAACAAGAACATAAATATTTGCAAAGTCTAGAGTCATAATCTCGTTCGTTAGATCGATTTTAACCAAGGGCTGAGATTAAAAGCTAATATTAGTATCCCTTAAATTACTCACATCCCTCTCTCCTCTCTCCTCTCTCCTCTCTCTCTCTTCCGTCACTTTTTCCCTCTCTCCTCTCTCCTCTCTCTCTTTCTCCCGTCCCTTTTTCCCTCTCTCTCTCGTCTCTCACACAGAACACACACACACACACATAGAGAACACACACAAAAGGTGGCGCGGCGATCGGCCGGCGGCTCTGACGCGCCGCCGCTACCTGATCGGATTCTTCTCAACCCTAGGCGCGGGGATCTCCTTCGCCGTCTATCTGCCGGTGATGGAGGTGATCTACCGCGAGGTGCGGTGCTACGCGATGGTGGTGGAGATGCAGCTGCTGATGGGGCTCTCGGCCACGGCGTTCGCCACGGCGGGGATGGCGGCGGACGGCGGGTTCACGGACTTGTAATTCGAGAGCGCGGCGGGGATTCGATCGCGGTGCAGCGGCGTATTGGTGGACGATTTGGGGGGCCGCTGTAGCGTGGCAGATGTTGTTCCTGGGGACCGCGGGGATGGTGTTCCTGACGACGTCGCTGACGGGCGGGGTGTGCACGACGGCGCTGCTGGCGGTGAACGTGGCCGGAGGGGTGGTGGTGTACGGCGACGAGTTCGACGGCGTGAAGGCACCACCTCCTTCCTCGGCGCCGCCCAAGTTCAGCCCACAAGTTCAGAGCCACCGCCGCCCTCAAGTTCAGAGCCACCGACGCCTTCGAACCCCCTCAAGTTCAGCCACCGCCGCCCAAGTTCAGCCACTGCCGCCTTCGAACGCCCTCAAGTTCAGCCACCACTGCCGCCTTCGAACGCCCCAAGTTCAGCCACCACCGCCGCCTTCTAAACTCCGGCCGCCGCCCCCTTCTCCGTGCATTTAACATTCGCCGGAGAAGAGGAATGGGGCGGCAGATTTTGTAAATAATTTTATTGAACTTATACGTATAATTCTGTGAACTTTTGAATTTGTGGTATTGAACTTCTGAACTTGTGTTGAACTTGTCTTGAATGGTGTTGAAGTTTTCTGGTGTTTAATGGGGGAAAATCGTGAGAGAGAAAGAGGTAGATGGGAGAGTAGGATTGAACTTGCAGATATAGTTTTATGAACTTGCAAATACAGTTTTACGAACTTTCAGATATAGTTTCATGAACTTAATTATGTATTTTGATTTTAAGAGAGAGAGAGAGAGAGAGAGAGAGGGGACGAGAGAGAGAGAGAGAGGAGAGAGGTGAGGGGTGACGGGAGATAGAGAGAGGAGAGAGAAGGGAGTAAATTAAGGTATATTATGAATCTTACCAATTTTAATTATATTAACTTCTAATCTCAGCCTTTGATCAAGATTGATCTGACGAACCAGATTGCGACTTCATTCTCCATCTAATATTGTGTTTCCGCAGAATGCAACCATATATATATATATATATATATATATATATATATATAGGGGAGGGCTAAAATAAAAACACTTCTTAAAATATAAAATATAAACAATTTTCAGCCCTTAGATCATCAAGATCTACGGTTGATTCGTAACCCTTTTGGATGAATTCGTGGTCCTGGGTTCGAATCCCAAAGGTAGCAAAAATTTATTTTTCACAATTCGTAACCCAGTTGGATGAATTCGTAACCTTGTTGGATAAAATTTGTACATTAAAAAACGTTTATATTTATATTTTAAGAAGTGTTTTCACTGTAGCCCTATATATATATATATATATATATATATATATATATTAAGTTTAAAGCATGATATACATATACATATAAATAATTCCTCATGCAGCTTGGATGAACTCGGATAAATGTCAAATAAAGTTTAAAGCATGATATATATATATATATATATATATATAAGGGAGGGCTAAAGTAAAAACACTTCTTAAAATATAAAATATAAAATATAAACAATTTTTAGCCCTTAGAACATCAAGATCTACGGTTGATTCGTAACCCTGTTGGATGAATTCGTGGTCCTGAGTTCGAATTCCAAAGGTAGCAAAAATTTATTTTTCACAATTCGTAACCTTGTTGGATGAATTCATACGTGTTCTACATAAAATTCGTACATTGAAAAATATTTTTATTTTTATTTTAAGAAGTGTTTTCACGGTAACTCTTTACCTATATATATATAGGTAAAAGTTCTATTGAGAAAGACAAATATTTAAAGAAGTGAGAAACAATCTCATCAATTGATCATGATCCATCAAACGGTTAGGGCTGGGAATCGGGTCAGGATCGGGTACCCGACCTCGAATAAGGTCCGAAAACGATACCCGACCCCAAACTCGATTTGTAAATCGGGTACCCTAATACCCGACTTGGGTACCCGAGTCGGGTATTCGGGTACCCTAAATTACCCGGTCAAACTGCCAATTTCCAAAGTCAAACTGTAAATTCGGGTAAATCGGATAATAGGGTACCCGAATTACCCGATTTGACTTAATAGGGTATTCGGGTACCCTAATACCCGAATTAAAAAAAATCGAAAAGTATAGAAAAATTCAGTTTTTCTAATAAATTCGATGCACAAAACCAAGCACACCCTCTATATATTTTAGGCTAAATTAACAAAACCAAAGAAGTTTGTTAATAGAAATTTTTACCAAGAATAGGAAATCGTCAAATCGAAATTCTAACAAGTCCTCTCTAACCACATTGACATCAATGACAAGGAAATGAATTCGAAATCTATATATAAAACAAAAAACAAAAAAAAAGGAAAAAGAAGAAGAAGCTCACCTGTCGTCGGAGCTCGGAGGTGACACGGCTGCTGCGGGGAGACAAGCTCGGAGGCGAACGACGGGGCGACTGCTGACTGGGCGAGGGTCGCAGTGGGAGTCGCGGCCTTGTGGGACTGGGGAGGCTGGGACGACTAGCTCTTAAATGTGAACGACGGCGACGCCGGGCAGGCGAGGGGCGCCGCCTCCCACGCCGGAGACGGGAACGATTTCTGGAGACTGGAGTGGGCCGGCCGCGCGGGAATGCAGAGTTAGGGCTGGGACGATTTGGGGAGGGAGGAAATCAAATCAAAACAAACGGGAACAGAGGGGTGAGGTACTGAGGTTTAGACTTTAGTTTTAATTTTAATTTTTAAGTTTCATACTTAATTTAATTAAATAATTTAAAATTTATTAATTAAAATATCGGGTATTTCGGATTTACCCGATACCCGATCGAGTATACCCGATACCCGATTATTTCACACCCTAATACCCGATCCCGAATTATTCGGGTATAGGGTACCCGATACCTAATTTTTTCGGGTTGGGTAATCGGGTACCCGATACCCGATACCCGATCCCAAACTTGCCAGCCCTACAAACGGTGCAGAATTAAGAATAAGTCTTGTGTCCAGATTTGGATGAACATATTAATAATTGTGATGAACATGTCAATAATTTTTTATGAACGAACGTATTTGTTGAAAAAATGTATTTGTTTAAAATTTTGCACTCCAGGATTCGATCCCCAAACGTCCTCAAACGTTCAATAAAATTATTACTATGTTCATAAAAAATTATTAACATGTTCAACGTTCCTAACTTTCAGAAAAAAAAAATTAATTTCTCTATAAAACCTAACCCTATATATATATATATATATATATATATATATATAGGGTTCAACTCTATAGAAAAGGCCCCTAAGATAGTAAATTAAGAAGTAATCTAGTCCATTAAATTAATAGAATTCGACGGATCAGATTTTGATCACAAAGATCACTTCATTAAATAATTATATGTCTGGAATATTAATTTCAGATTCGTCAGGGCTATCTACGTAATTTTTATTTCATCTGATTAAGGAAATCTAATCAAATCCCACAATTTTCTCTATTCCTTTTGAAGATGGCGATAACATTTGTAATTACCTTTGAATAGTTCCATTGGATTTCATGTTATGTGTTATGATATTCTTTGTATTTTTTCTGTGGTTGTATTCATATTTTCGATTAATGGACTGAAATATATAAATATCTTTGTTGCAGATTTGGCTATCGATCTGGATACAACAATTATTGAACTTATATCACAAGTTTGATGAACATGGAGAACAAAAAGTGTTTATAATGAATACTCGGTCCATACAATCCATTGAACTTAAGTTCAATGGATTTAAGATGAATATAAAGATGGATATAAAAAAAAGTTGAGTTAAAGGGAGGGATTTGAATTTGTGTTGTTAATGCATAACAATTTGGCTGTAAGTTCATTAAAATATATAAAAAGTTCATCCAAATTGTGATATTCCAATGCAGGGAAATGTTATGTTCATATACTTATCTATTATGTTCGAAACAATATACAATCGTGTTCAATAAAAATCAAATGACATTCATTGCATAATTCTAAGAAACGTATTTAAAAAATGATAATGAAAATTAAAACAAGAAAGAAAACAAACAATTCAATTACCTTGACCGGACCATGAAAAATAATGCTAATGAAAATATTATAATAATGCTATTAGTTGTTTGGTGTGAATTTAAGTAGCAACAATCTATAAAGAATATTAAATAAATTCTAATAGGGAATAACATTAAATAAAACCGTGAGATTCCTTATTTATTGGGTGAAGACAGTTACAATATAATTAAATTTACTCTATTATCCCTTACGTATAATTTGTAGGCTTTATGATAGTAAACAAAATATTTAATCTCATCCGTTGATTAGACAAAAATCAAGGCTTCATATTTCTTCTCTTTTTTCTCTTACATTTAGGCCTTCTTCATTGAACCTTGGCCTATATATATATATATATATAGGGAAGAGCTACCGTGAAAACACTTTTTAAAATAAAAATAAAAACGTTTTTCAATGTACGAAGTTTATGTAGAACACGTATGAATTCATCCAACATAGTTACGAATTGTGAAAAGTAAATTTTTGTTACCTTTGGGATTCGAACTCAGGACCACTAATTCATCCAACAGGGTTACGAATCAACCGTAGATCTTGATGATCTAAGGGCTGGAAATTATTTATATTTTATATTTTATATTTTATATTTTATATTTTATATTTTATATTTTATATTTTATATTTTATATTTTATATTTTATATTTTATATTTTATATTTTATGAAGTGTTTTTATTTTAGTCATCCCCTATATATATATATATATATATATATATAATTTCTCATGCTACTTTAAATTTTGATTAAGTCGGATAAATGTCAAATACTCCCTCCATCCCAATATTCATGATTCATATTCCTTTTTGAGTCGTCCCACGTTACTTGGCTCGTTTCCTTTTTTTAGGTGTAATTAGGGTACAATTAGTAATGAAATTAAGTGTAGTATTTAAACTTATAAACTACCCCTAAATTACACGCCCACCCCACCGATTCTGTCACTCTCTCTCTTTGGTCTCGTGTCTCATTAGCGCCGCCATTCACTCTCCGTTCTTCACTCTGCCGTCGTCCTTGCGTTCATCCTGCCGCCCTTAATCGCCGTGATGGAACCTTCCTTCGGTTGGAAGGAGTATCTAAGCGACGAGGTCATTCCCAATTTCAAAGATTCTCTCACCTTCTTCGGTGAACCATCGCCGGTGTACTACCATTTCTCCATGTCGCAGACGATGACGACGGGCCCCCAAGAGTTGTGGCTCGGTGCATCTGAGATCGAAGAACCTAGAGAGCTTAGGGCAGATTGGATCTACAGGCCGCCCTTGCCCCGCAAGGATGAAAAGGTCGAAACCCCATATCTCTCTCAATTACTGAATCATTTGAAATTGTTCAAGATACTGACCTCATGTGTTATGAATCATAGGGAACCCTTTTTCTGAGCGAGCAAAACCCTAGATCTATGGCCAAATCGAAGGAATCGGAAGGGTAATCGGACGATTGGTGGCTCACTGCATCCGAAGCCCACCATCATTTGCTCGCCATACTACTTTCCCCCTTATTTTGGGTGAGATCTTCCATGTGTTTCCTCGTGTGGATGTTTATATAGAACTGTATAATTATTGGATTTAGTGATTTTGTGGCTGCATGCAAGAGTACTAAGGTTTGATGGTTCATTTGGGTTCTGAAATGATATAAAAATGCTCATATGTTAAATTTTGTTACACCTATGATTTAAATGAGATGTATGAGTATGAAATGTGTGTTGTTGGTGATTTGTGGTCTAGTGTGCTGCTATTGTTGGTGGTGATTTGTGGTCTCGTGTCCTGCTGTTGTGGTCTGATTATGTTCATGGGATGATGCCTTTGCAAGGTAGAGTAGTGTTGGTGGCGGCCCAAGAACTTGTGCAAAAAACAAAAGCTTCACTTGTGCAAAAATAAAAGCATTCATTCACACTACACTGCCATACACTGGTCAGTTTACAAAAAATGATTTCAAGCACTATAACTTGTTGCCTTTTCAACTATTTATGTAGGCATTTTCAAAATACAAAAAATCACACTGCATTTGCACTATTCAAGAAACATTAAGGCATTGAATTGTGCTTCAATGCCTTCAATTGTTTCTTAATGAATACCAATGCGATTCTCTAGGTCTACCATGCCATTCACTTCACCTTTCTCCCTTAGATAAGCTATGCATTCTTTCACCATTTCAATGGGAACTTCCAAACATAGAGGAAGTATGTCCTGTCTGAGCATTGACCCTTTCTTCATATGGGGGAGTTTGCAGCAATTCTGCTCCTTCACCTTCATAATCTCTAGCATGCAACCTTGCAAGCTTAGGAAAATAAAATTTAATTTCATTGGTGCAAGTTCATTAAAGGAAGATACCACTGCATTTACTAGAGAATCAACATTGAAGCAAACACTCTCTGTTTGCAGGCTTTGAATAGCCCTGAACCACCCAAGGTCATTGATATTAGTGTCAGGGGAGTTTGGAGGTTGATGTCAAAACCATCTCCTGCTGCACACTCTCTAAACTCTATGTCATCATTTTTTATGTGTGGCCTAGCATTATCTTATTGAATGAAGATAATCTTGCTTGCAAATGAAGGCCACTTGGCTTTAATGGCTGGAACAATTTGTTCCATTAATTAATCAACATTAATTATTCAGTCACTACTTGAAAAACATAATAAATATTCTGTCACAATATTGGAAATACTGTACAACAACATTCAAGAGCTAAATCTTAAAAAAAAAATTGAGACTACACTAGAACATCTATTAGTTCACCACCTATCATTGTAGACTTACAATACATACATAATTCTTGCCCTAGTCATACCTTATTGATGAGGCACTCTTTGATTACTTGTTTTGTCATGCTCTGGATTGGCTTTTGCTCAAGTGTCTCTGCTTCCCTATTCTTGCTTGACCTTTGCGCTGGTACCATTTTTGTGAAAGGGAAGATGCCCATCTTCCCATCAAATAGCACACTCCCATCTTCACCAAATAATGGTCGACACACTGCACACATGAACATTACCTTTGTTATGAACTTTTACTCTTGCAAGTTCTATGTGGCTCAGCCTCTGTTGGAGTTAAATAAAATCTGTGAGAAGATTTGGTGATGTAGAACCACTTCTCATTGATATGGATAGTGTTTTGTATGCTTTTGAACTGCAATTTCTCTAGCAGCCTGTCATACTCGATTGCCTCTAAACAAAACCTCAACCTTAACAGCTTATTTGGGGCTGTAAGGTCAAGTTTTATAGCACTTGTATGAGTCTTGATCAGCCCCTGATTTATCCACCTCCCTACGGTACTCTTGCTGTAGTTTATGCCACTAGTCAATCTTCCTATGGTTGATCTTTTAGTTAATTCCAGGCTTGCAATTAACTCTAGATCAATTTCAACTCTTCTTCTCCTTGTTCTACATATTTTCCTACTTTGTAAACTTATAAACTGACCTTGCTGTTGTTTTTGCTTTGCCTCAGCCCAAAGACGACAAACGGTTCGCCGAGAGACGTCGAACTTGAGTTCGACAACCTTCATTTTACCTCGTGGTGGCTTGCCATTCTTGTTGTCAACGATCAAGAACTGAATTAGTGCAGCTCTTTCCTCACTTGTCAAGTCTTTTCTTCTCATTTTCTATTTTTTGGATGTAATAGTAGAATGATTTAAGAATGTAGAATGACTCTCTTTTATAGAGAATAGCTATTGTGCATTTTGTAGAGGGAAACAAACTTGGTGTAATTCGAAAAATTTGGTTGAAATGAAAATTTTGGTTTCCAGGGAAATTTTAAGTTCTGGCGCCTTTTTTGCATTCTGTTCCAGTCGCCACTTTTTTAATTTCTGTTCCAGGTTCATTTTTGGCATTTTAAGTTTTTGTCATTTAATTTATTTTATAATGCACTTTGTTAAAAAAGAGTGTTAAGGAATAAAATAGTTGGAATAAATACTACTTTTACAACTACTTTAACTCTCCTAAATACTCGTGCCCAAAAGTTTTGAGCCATGAATATTGGGACGGAGGGAATAACAACTAGTAGAGTCCATTGTGTTGTCGTAGTGCTACAAGACTATGAGCTTTATAAATCATCTTGGTTGGGGGCGATGAGGATTAATACATCCATAGCCATGGAGATCACCGCCGGATGAAGGAGGCGCCGCCATGAGAGAAGTGAGAAATGAGAAAGAGACAACTTAGGGTTTCATGGTGCGGGGAGAGAGAGAGAGAGAGAGAGAGAGAGAGGATAAGTGGGCCTAATCCAATTAATTGTAAAATTTAATGATTAATATTTTCTATTTTTTTCCTAATCTTTTATATATAAAGAAATGATTTAAAATAATTGGAACAAAGAAGGGAGTATAAAAGATGGTATTGCTATTAGGGTTGTCTAATTGGTTATCGGGTTTTGGATAATCTATTAATCGAACCGAAATTTTCGGGTTCGGGGATCCAATAACCAAAAGTTTTTATTATTGGATCGGTTTCAGTTATCACTTTTAAAAAAAAATTCAGCTATCGGTTAACCCGATAACCGATTCGGGTTAACCGAATAATCGAAAATTATTTAATTAATTATTTTTTGTTTATATATATATATATATATTATATTTTTAATTATTAATTAAAAAGAAATAAGTTTTTATCTAAAATAAAATTATGTTATATTTAAAGTACAAAGATGAGTTTTAGTTAAGTGGATAAGTTGCTTTGTGTATTTTGTGAAGACTATGGTTCAAATCCTCTAATTAGCAAATTATTGTGAGTTTTAATTTTTTTTAATGGGTATTCGGATAACCGAACACCTAAAACGGTAATACCCGAGTCGGGTATTCGGATACCCTAAATTACCCGAGTCGACTCAGTTTCCCGTTTCCAATTTCCAGTTTCCATCGAAGAAATCAAAACTCACAACGAAATTCCACCAAAATTCAACCCCCACCGTCGATTTGTAGCAACTTTCAAATCTGTACAGAATTTCATTTTTTTTGCTCAATTCTCAAACCAAGACAAAAAAAAAGCATATATGTTTATTTAAAAAAAAAATAAGAGGAAGAAGAAGAAGCAGCAGCGCCTGTTGGAGCTCGGAGGCGGTGCGGCTGGCTGCTGCGGGGCGAAGTCGTAGGCGGCGGCGGAACGACGGGAACGACTGGCGAGGGTCGAGGGTATCGGAAACGGCTGGGCGACTGAGCAAGGGTCTCGGATCTGGGGGCGATTGGCGAGGGTCGCGACGTCGAGGAGACGGGAACGGCGGGCGGGCGAGGGGCGCTGGGTGGGAGGCCGGAGATTCTCTGGAACAGCAGGGCGGGAGGCGGAGACGGAGACTCTGGAATTTGGCGAATAGGGAATTTGGGCGAATTTGGGAAAGGAAGGGAAATAGGGAATTTGGTGGAATTTGGGCGAATATGGGCGAACTGGCGAAGGGAATTAGGGAAATAGGGAATTTAAAATACATTTAATTAAATATTCGGGTATTTCGGATATACCCGATACCCGATTTTTTTAGACCCTAAATACCCGATCCCGAACCCGACCCCTAATTTTTCGGGTATAGGGTACCCGATACCCGATTTTTTCGGGTCGGGTATCGGGTACCCGATTACCCGATCCCGAAATTCCCAGCCCTCACTGAGGACCACCATCTAAAATCTTCTCTAAGACCCGATGCATTGGAGATGCTCTTAAAATGTGATATGTATAAACTATATTTAGAGAAATACTAATAATCAGTTATGCAGTGCTCGAGGAGGCAACAGAACCTGACAAATTAGAAGGAAAAGAAATAATTGCAATTTCATTTTCAGATGAAAAAGGGGACACGCAGCGAGTATAAAGGTCAAGCATATGGACCTACTCTCGAAGCATAGTCAAAAAATCCAAACTGAGGCTCCCACCCCACTATTTTTTTAATTCAAATTTATTGAAAAAGGTAAACTGGAGTGGAATTATCTGAGCTTTGATCGAGGGCGTTGAAAAACGCAGCGGATAGAAAGAGATGGCCGTCGATTCAAAGTTAGCCGGACCACTACCCCCAAGCTGCAAAAGCCTGTTTAACACTCAATAGTCAATGCTATCAAGAAAAATTCAAAAAACCAACATTTTCTAAAACTTCAGCTCAAACATATATTATATATATATATACATCTAAAATATGGTTGGGAATGAATTTTGGAAGCCTAATGTTGCCTTTCCATTTGTAAAATGACGGAATTACTATTTTATATTTATTATAGTACTAATTAATTAGGTACTGTGCCGTTGGTGTAGATATTTGCTTTACACGTATCATGTTAATTACACACCTTTTCTGATTTGGGCCCAATTGTAAGTAGTTAAAGGCTTAAAGCCTTAAAGAAGTAGAGAGGAAAAGGCAGGCTCAGGCTCACACACACTTTGGGAGGCGTAGGAGAAGAGAATATGCATGCATGCAGCTTTCAAAAACATCTAGCCAGGATCTAAATTATTTTAGTCCAATAAAATTAATTATTTGCTTTTTAGACCAAAGTAACCTTGCGACATATATCTAACTTGATTCCACCCAATTATGTAAATCTTACGCTTTTAATGGAATGCAAATCGCTGTTAGCTAAATACTCATATACAAATACAACATATTCTCAAATATATAGAATGAACGGAAAAAACAAGTAACAGCATACGGGTTATGTTAGTTAATTTTTTTTTTCTAAAATAAATCGCTCCTCTACAAGCTCCTAGATTCGTATATTGTTATTAACATCAATTTTTGTCTTGTCATTGTAGATATTAGTAGTTTATTTTATTTACCATCTTCTCATCTTGATTAGTTATTCACTTAGAGAGAGAGAGAGAGAGAGTTATATTAAAAAATAAAAAATAAAAAATAAAGAAATAAATAAATAAAGGAAAAAACAAAATACATAACCAACTGAATAAAAGTAAGGATATTTACACTTTAGATAATAAAGTGGCAAAAAAGAGCTACTCCCTCCGTCCCACTCCAATAGGCTCGGTTTCCATTTTGGGATATCCCACTTCAATAGGCTCATTTTCCATTTTAAGTAAAAAAAAAGTGTACTTAATTGGTGTGGACCACACCACTTTTCTACTAAAAAGTAAGTTTTCTTAATCTCCGTGCCCAAAAGAAATGAGTCTATTGGAGTGGGACGGAGAGAGTATAATTCTATATATATAGAAGAGTAGCTAAAATAATATTGTTGTTATCAAAGGTGGCTAGAGCCTAGAAAGACCCACTTATACAAGAAAAAAGCTCAGCAAACCTAATGATATCCAATATAGTAGTATGTTTTAAGTGTTTTGGTTCATGATTCATTGTACATATCTTGACACGCACTCTTTAATAATATACTAGCTAGATGTACATATCTTGATACACACTTTTTAATAATATACAAGCATTCCTCTTAGACGATGCACACTATCATATTTTTAAAATTTGTAACATCAAGTATAATTACTTTTTGACCTGAATTTAAAAAAATTACAAATACGCGTGTGCTATATTTTCAAATTTCTAAATTGAGCTACTATAAGAAGACCGAATTTCCTATGACAATATGTATCCTCATTAAAACATTTCTCGATCTGCAAGGAATAAATAGTTTTATCAAAGTATTTAAAATTTTATTTTTGAAACGGAGAATTATTCTCAACGCTTGGATCATGAAAATTTACAATAGATGCATCACCTTGATAGATGAATGCACTATCTATGTTTGAATCCCGAAGGAAGAAAATATTTTATTCTTTTTTCATTTTTTTTTAGTATGGTTAATTGCACAAATTTAAACATTATATGATTAATTGTCCAGTAAAAAGTAAAAGGATCACCCAACCGTACGGTAAAAAAGAAAAGAAAACTTGTACAAGATCTAGATATCCAGTTCTACATAACCATTATAATTCGGTTTTCATAATAGTATCAAATTAATATAATCTTACAAAAACTTAGAATCCTAAATCCCTAATCATAGATCGTGTACCCTAATGACGTGATATAATTAAACCCTCCTACTAATTTGCTATCATTCCATCATTAAGTGTCAAGTACTCCCTCGGTCCCATAATAAGTGGCCACATTCTTTTCGGCACGGAGATTAAGAAATTGAGTGTTATATGTTTTAATAGAGTGTGGCCTACAATTGTTGACCAAATTAGTGAGTAATTGTTGACTTAATTAAAGTAATTTTGGCATTTGTAGAAAGTGGCCTACAATTGTTGACCAAATTAGTGAGTAATTGTTGACTTAATTAAAGTAAATTTTTGCCATTTTTAGAAAGCAGCCACTTATAGTGGGACAGACGAAAAATGAAATGTGGCCACTTATTATGGGACGGAGGGAGTAATATTTTAATGTTAGTGGAGAAAGAGTGCAAATACGCCTAAATGAATATTCTCTCGATTGATTTTAGAAAAGTACATTGTCTAATTTACTTGTGAATGGGAGACATGACTATGACAAAAATGCCCCCGAGGCAGCAAATGGAAGCTCGATTTAAGGCAGCTTTTTAACCACGCCTGAGTTAATTACGGGATTAATATATAAAGCGAAATACAATAAATTAACATTAATTAAGAAAAAAAATTAGCGGAAGACAAAGTTGTTGATATGATATCCTTTACGTACAACAGCATCATGAAAAGCAGAAATTATGTTATCTGAGGAAAACAGGATTATAAATATAATGGCCCCTTAATACTTATTTAATAATAAATTAACGGTGTAGGCCAGAAATCATGGGCCCGAAACTTTGGATAATTTGTGGGCCAATGTACCCTTTCCATTTTATTTGCGTTTTTCTACCAATCCAGTTATAAGGGAGAAAAACGGGTCACCGGTGACAGATTTGAAAGGCATATAAGATAAAAGAGTACGCCGCTTTCTTTATTTACTTTGTGTTTTATTTTTTAGGTTTTAATATGCTCTCTCTCAAATTATTATTGTTTATATGTACTTCCAAATATGTGTCTGCTGAATTGAAATTTTATTAAAGAAAACGGAACCAAAAAAACCCAAAGAAAAGACCAGGGTCGGGCCTCATTAAAACCTCAGAACGAGGAAAAAGAGTACCTGTCTAGATACAAAGAAAACATGAAAGAAACTAGGTGCTGCAGAAACTGAGTTGAGGAGACTTCGGAAGTTCCGGCCGTACCATCACCCTCAAATCTCCCCGGTTCCCACCAAGCACCGAATAAAAAACCCAGGACAAGCTATCGCACCATGCGAACAAAGGAAGAATGTACATCATCGAAAACCATCTGAGCAATCTCAGGAATAGAATGAAGCCAAAACCCTTCCTGCGAAAGAGAGGAAGCGAGGTAATCGGCAACGCGGTTACCTTCCCGGTAGTTATGAGAGCAACGGAGGTTGTACTGCTCCACACCTTGAAGCGCCGCCCGCCATCTGCTCCGGAAACGCCACGGGACCGGAACCTCACGATTATTGAAGACATTAACAACGTATGTCGAATCAGATTCAATCCAAAGGTTATACCATTGATGAGCAGCAGCCCTCTCAAGAATGATAATAAAAGCAAAAAGTTCCGCCTCAAAGGCAAAACCGGCCCCTGCCGAAAAGTGAAAGGACGCCACCACCGAATTAAAGGCATTTCTGACCACACCTCCCGCATGCATCACCGGAGGATTACCCCGAATGGACCCGTCTATATTGGCTTTTAGCCAAGAAGGAGAAGGAAGATTCCAGCCAACATCAATGGTGACCGGAGCAGGGCGCGGATTGCCTGCAACACCAAGGCGACGAAGGATCCCGAGCTCAAATACCGAGTTCGCCATGCTTCCTAATTTAAAATTGCTCGCAGCCTCCAAAAAGGAAATCTTAAGAAGCTTCATCATAGCATGAGGTGAGGCCACAACATTTTGAAAAATCCATTGGTTACGAGAGTACCAGAGACCCCAAAGAATTGTAACGACGCCCACACGCCAAAGGCTTGTCACCTGCGCACTTGCATTATAATTCATAGCAAAGATAATGATACTGCCAATATCATGAGAAAACGGGACCTCCATCTCAAACAATGAGAAAAGAAAACCCCATAAATGCTTAGCAAAGTTGCAACCCCAAAAAAGATGATCAATATTTTCCTCTGCATTGAGACAGATGCTGCAAATGTTTGGCCCAATGAAACCACAACGTTGAAGCGCATCAAAAGTAGGAAGACGGCCCAAAATGATCCGCCAACAAGTGATAGAACGACGCACCGGGATGAAAGGTGCCCAGATCCACTTCCCCCAATCCACCGAAGGAAAAGGTGGAGCGAAATGATCAAAGGCCAAAGCAGCCGAAATGTTGCCAAACCGAGAGTGCACCCAAGCTCTCTCATCATCCATATCCCCAGTCGGAAGGGAGATAATGTCGAAAGCAACATCCGGAAAAGACTCCAGAAACGAATCAGTGAGATGCCAAATATCATCAAAATAAAAATCTGACACTTTGTGCGTGAGAAAAGGAGCCATGTAGCTCGGAATACGTAGGCGCGAGGAGATCTTATACCCGAGCCAATTGTCATGCCAAAAAGAGATTGAATCTCCTCGGCCAATAATACAGAACGTATCCTGCACAATCTGCTGAATCGGCTTACGCACACCAAGCCAGATAGAGGAGGAAAACCAACGGGAGGAAGGACGTAACAGCGGAGAGAGATAACGCCGGCGAAAGAGATCGAAACCAAGAGTTCTTTCCTTAATGACTTGCCAGCCCAACCTGAACATAAAGCTGTTGTTGATATCAGAAAAGCTCTTCACACCCAAACCACCCCTCACCTTAGGAGCGCAAACCCTATTCCACGCAACCGAGGAACAAGCCTTTGACGTGATACAACCAGTCCAAATAAAAGAGCGACAAGCTTTATCAAGCTCATGAAGCAGCTTAGCCGGCCATTGATAAATAAGCATGCTATGAACTGCTGAGCTCTGAATCACCGAAGCAACTAAACAAACCCGTCCAGCCATAGAAAGTTGTAAACCTTTCCACCTAGAGAACTTCGACAGAATAAAATCTCTAATCTTGACCAGATGAGAAGACGAGACCCGGCCAGGGAAAATAGGAACCCCCAGATAGGTGAACGGAAGGGAGGCAATAGAAAAATGAAGAATACGCCTAAGACGCCTCTGCACCTGCGTAGGAACCCCCTTACCAAAATAAATAGTAGACTTAGCGGCGTTGCAATGTTGACCCGAGACTTGAGCATAAATTTGCAAAATAGAATTAATCATGATACACGAACGTTTAGAAGCTCGACAAAACAGCAACACATCATCAGCATACAACAAATGCGACGGGAAACACAACTGGCGAGACATTTGCATATGGGAGATAAAACCATTATCAACCGCGTGGAGAAGCAGTCTACTCAAAAGATCTTCAGCTAAACCGAAAAGAATGGGAGAGAGAGGATCTCCTTGTCTCACTCCTCTGCTACAAGCAAAATAGCCATGAACCACTCCATTAAACATGACAGAAATACGAGCAGAAGTGAAGATAGTCTGAATCCAATTTCTGAAGACCGTAGGAAAACCAAACGCCGTGAGAACCACATCCATGAACTCCCAATTCAGAGTATCAAACGCCTTCTTAATATCCACCTTCACGGCCATATTATTCCCTTTACGAGACCGATTCATGCAATTAACACCTTCTGAGGCGAGCAAAATACCTTCATGAATCGAGCGCCCCGCTACAAACCCGAACTGATTCGGCGAGATAATGTCAGAAGCAAAGCTATTCAAACGCGTAGCAAGGATTTTCGTGATGATTTTAAACACAAAATTTCCCAAGACAATAGGCCTATAATCAGAAATAGACACGGCGTCATCCTTCTTAGGAAGCAGAGTTAAGAAATTGGAATTCAAACCCTTAGGCAAGTAATGTCTCTGGAAAAAACGTTGCACCGCAGATATCACATCCGAACAAATAATATCCCAAGCAACCTGATAAAATTTACCACTGAAACCATCCGGCCCTGGAGCACCGTTGCCATTCATGGAAAAAACTGTTGCCCGTATCTCATCCTCCGACGGGCAACAAATGAGCGACTCCCCTTGATTCTGAGTAACTAAAGTAGGAACGTGCCTACTAATCCAAGATCGATCCACATCCGGAGAAGAATCAGTAAAAAGATCGACGTAAAACTGAACCACATGAGCAGCCATAATCGTGTGATCATCTATCAAAATGTCGCCAATGCGAAGCTGCTTAATGTTCAGACGAGATCTCCGCATCCTCACCATATTTTGATAGAATTTAGTGTTACGGTCCCCATCTGAAAGCCATTTGATACGACTCTGCTGCTGGATAAGAGAAGCTTGACGCGAGAGCATAGTGTTAATCGAAGCTTCAAGCTGAATCTCCTGATCAAACAACTCCTCCGTGTAGCCAGAAACCCCAATAACAGTCTGAAGGGAGGTGAGTTGCTCATATAAACCAGACAAAGCAAGATTGAAATTTCCAAAAGTCTCTTTATTCCAAGTCTTCAATTCTTTGCGTAGCCGCTTGAGTTTGCGCATTACCCGCACCATAGGGCAACGAACATCAATCTCCAGAGACCATGAATGTTTCACCAAATCCAAAAAACCCGCGTGAGAGCACCACATATTCAGGAAACGAAAATTCTTTTGAGCATGCACCTGAGAAAACGAACAATTGAGAATAATAGGTGAATGGTCAGAACCCACCCTCGGAAGAACACGATAACTGATGTTCTCCCAATAATCAGAAAACGAAGCGGAAACGAGAACACGATCTAAAACCGACTCCGTGGTGTAAGGAAAGCGACGCCTATCAGTCCAAGTGAAAATAGGCCCAGCAGAGACAGGCTGAAAAAACATATTATCATCAATAAAATCCCGAAACTCCCGACAAGCAATAGTACTAGGGTTACGCCGACCCCTACGCTCATGAGCCCCCAGTAGAGCATTAAAGTCACCAATGACAACTAGGCTACCAGAAGCGTAGCCCGCCAAATCTTCCCAAAGTAACCGACGCGAGATATAATTACAACTCGCATGTACAAACGCCGCAAAGAAAGAGAACCCCGGAATCCCAACCTCAAGCACCACTGCTTGATCCGAGGAGAAGACAACTTTAGTGTTAACTGTCGAAGAAGCAAAGATCCAAATGTTGGGAGCATGCACGCCTCTATCATTTTGATGCACCGGTCGGACATTGATAGAATGCCAAAAAGAAGACTGTGTACGATTTAAACACGTCTTGGGCTCAAAGATTCCAACAAGTGAAGGGGAATGAGTAACACAATGATTGTGTAAAAGATTACGGGCAGTAGAAAAACCCCTAATATTCCATGCAAAGATATTCATTGGATAAACAACATACCATCGTCCTCATTACGAGGATTATCATCACGATGCGCCGCCTCTTCCGCGTCCATAATATCACTCCAACGTTCGCCAACCACCGCATCCATAATTTGCAAAAATGGTCGTTGTGAAGAAGTAGTATAAGCATGCAGCGGCATTCCATTAGCATTGGCTTCACGGACCAAATTTAAAAAAGCCTTTGGCCGGGCATTGGGTGTTTCTGCTCCCTGTTCATCTTCAGCACGCGCAACCCGTTTTGCATCAATATGGCGTCGCAAATCCCATTGATCCTCAGAGGAAAACCCACGATCAAAGCTCGTTGCACTGCCCATATTACCCTCATAGGCATTGTCAGTAGGAGGATCCGAACGAGAACCAGAAGCATGAGACTTGACCTTAGCCAAAGCTGACGATAGCCGACTCTGAGCGTCCCTAACAGAAGCCAAATCAAGCCCCAACTGATCTTGTGTAGCCAAAGGAAAACCCACTCCAGGTGTTTGAACCAAATCCTGAGAGGGAGAATTTCGCCCGACATCTGCTTGATGAAATTCCCCAACTGTAGAGGGCAACTGAACCTGGTCTGTTGCCAAAACCGAGCTACCATCCTTGGCCGGGGGTGGAATGGTGATAGCTAAACTGCCGTCCGTTTGATCCTGAGGTAAGCTGCTTTCCCTGGCCGAGGGAGAGAAATCCACCCCAGTGTTTTGAACAACTTGGGTATTCCCAGCAGAAGAGTGTAACTCGGGCTGCTTCTTTGTATTTTTAGGAGATGAAATACCCGTTTTAGGAGCCTTCTGCCCGGCGGAGGCCTGAAGTGGCCGCTGAGTTTCCTCATAGATCATCTCCGTATCCGTTTCCTCCCCAAGAACCTCAAAACCATTCTGACTAGTGGTGACAGGAGCATTAGATATATTATTCCATCGTTGGGTTTGACGCCAATGTTTTTTCCCTCGCACCGGACGAAAACCATCCTCTAAAACCGCAGCAGGAGGAACCGACGCATGCGTATCAGTAGGAACCGCAGTAGAGACCTTGTTGGGGACCGCAGCCTCCTCAGAGATGGGGTCCTTAAGCTTTCGACTACATCTATCCGAAGAATGTCCGATCGTTTTACAAATACCACAAAAATATGGCATAGACTCATAACCAAATTCCACTTCCAAAGCCACGTTGCCACGTGCCACCGAAAGGTGAGTGGGAGTAACCTTAGAAACATCAATCTCGACCAGGACACGCGCGAAGTGTCCTACAGCAGCAGAAAAAGTAAGACCATCAAGCTTAATTGGCGTGCCAACCGAACGTGCAATGCCCGTAATAACTTCAGGATGCCAACAATCATGCGGCAAGTAATAAATTCGGAGCCAAACAAGGGCAATAGTAGAAGACTCCTTATACGGATCAAAAAGAGGCGTCCAATCACGGATGCGAATTATTCCAACGGAAAGCTTCCATGAAAGTTTGGAGCGAGCAGTAAGCATATCCGATTCCCTACTAAATTGAAGCGTAAAAAACCCTTTTCCCAGAGTGATAACGCGAAACTTGCTATCGAAGCGCCACAAAGACGAAAGTTCCTTCTGAATATCCGAAGGAGTCCGAGGAAGACTACCTTTAGGTAAAAGTAACTTCGCATGAAGCGCAAAACGAAGCTCATGCAACTGTTGTTGATAAATAGAATCAGGGATATGTAACACCATCTTTTCCCCAGTAGTATGCGGATGGAGGGCACAAAAATTTTGTGCTAAGACATCAGGGGGTTTCGGCGAAAAAACCTTAGCCGCGGAGGCGTAAGTTCGTCGAGGGTTAGTAACAGGTTTTCCCTTAAAGAGTGGTGGCTGCCCATGAGGGGTAGAGTTCACCGGCGAACTAGCCTTCCCAAAATCAGATCCAGGGAGTGTCGATCTAGGGACCGAAGCATCAGCAGCGTTCGGGACAAAAACCAAATCACGGGAAAGGGAAGGCGGAACAGAGGAAGAGGAAGCCATGAAAACAGTCCCCGGAGAAAACCAGGCAGAGATCAGACCTCGCAGAAGAACGACGAAACCCAAGCCGTCATCACTGAAAAATGAAGAGCGGCGCCTCGGCGAGCAGGGGTGGCAACACCCAGGCAGAAGAGCGGACAGCGGTCCTCCTTTGCGGTTGGGAGGTGATTTTTACTATTCACAGATCTGGTGTGAATCGTCCCGAATCAAAGAGAGAGCCCATAATCAAAGAGAGAGCCCTTCACAATTTCATCATAAATCAAATCTGCTGCTCCTGCTCGAAAACACCTGCTGCTGCGTGCTGGCCGGAGGTTGCTCCTGCGTGGTCGCCGGAGGTTGCTGCTGCTGGCCAAGCTGCTGCTGCTAGGCTGAGAGCTGCGGCGGCGCGCAGTGGTCTCAACGGACAAGGGCAGCTAGGCAGACGGCAGCCAGTGCGCTCGGCGACTTGCGGCAGGCTCGCGACGCCGGCGAGCGGCAGCGCGGTGGAAAAGTTTCGAGGCTGAGAGCTGCGGCGTGATATCTAATTTCTTTTGACTTCTCTAGAGAGAGAATTTTCCACACGCAAAACGAAAAGCTGAAAATTGTTGGGTTTCCCAAATATGTGTCATGACAGAACTTAGTCTT